>NC_067400.1:427192823-427792823 GCF_016432865.1 Antechinus flavipes
TGCATTGTTTTCCTTATTTACATTCTAACATGAGTCTCTTCTAAAAAAAAAAAATTAAGGTGTAGAATGAGAGGCACTGTACAAGGAAATACAATCCAATGTTTTGAAACATCAAACCCAGAATCAAATATATTTACTTGATTTGTACTGGTAGAGCATGTATTATCAATGACAGAGATTCTCAGTCCAGAACAAAATAGATCATTCATTCACAGGCAGTGGTACATCCAGGGCATACAGATTAAGGCACTTCTGACATACTGTCTTTATTCAGGTGCAGAGGCATATACTTTCTCTCCATCAGAAATAAAATGGGTTGCTAGGGATTGATATAACTAACAGAGTTTAGATGCCTTATGTTACCAGCCTTCTCAGTTCGACTACATGGTAAACTTAATTCCAATTTCCAGAAGAGTGATTGAATAGGGAATACACAGGGTGAATCAAAGTCCCTGGACCTTTGCAGAGTCTTGTGCAGCATAAAATAGTTACTTATTTTTTCTGCAGCTTCATCCTCATTCTTCATTTCAATCCAAAAGAATATGATCTTAAAAGACATTTTAAAATATTAATCAAACCAAGAGAAAATTTCTTTTAAAGAAGGTGAGCTCTTAGAAACACCTTCCCCTATCCTCAACACACACACACACACACACACACACACACACACACACACACACACACACACTCTAACCACCTCCTTCCTCCCACACCACATACCTATACAGTACTACCATTGTATTGGATAAAGACAGCTTGTCAAGTTATAAAGGGAGGAATGAAAGAAGTTGATTCTCTCACAATCTGCCTTTCCTAAAAATTATATCTCAGTCACTGATAAAAGTAACCATTTATCTTTAATACCCATCATAATATTGTATATCTGTATTTCATTTGCAAGCTTCTGGTTTTTATTATTTTTTGGAGTTTATAAAGGAGGCCTAGAAAAAGGGGGAATACTCAGATTATGACCCAAGCATGACTGATCTTGTAGATAGGGCAGGTTGAAAACTCATTAAAGAGTGCAGAAAGTTCCACCTATCCAAAAATATCTGCCATACAGCTTAGAATTCTTCCCAATAGAGTTGTTCTCACTAGTGAAGGAAATCCTTTCTAGAAAGTCCCTCAAAGAGGTAGGTCTGTCACCTGGGAAGGGTAACACATTAAACCATTTAAATCCATTAAAATCTCATTATGATAATCTGCCAAATTAGTTAGCTATTGCCTTGTAAAGTACAGGGCAGGGACTAAAAGTCACAGAATAAATACACTTTGATAGGAGCAAAGAAAGGTCTGGTGTACTTCATAGTGAGCATAAATTTACCTTAGTAAAATATCAAATTGTGGGGCCCTGGATAATTAAAGTTTAGCGTCATTGCCATCAAGAAAGTCAAAGTGCTGACAGGAAAAATAGTAAACATGAAAAGGGAAATCTGTGGGGTTAGGTATGAAGTGCTGCTGCCAAAGCAATGTTTTCCTATGTAATAATTTTTTGTAGTTCTAATTCCAAGTTTTTGGAATTAAATGGAATTACATTCAAATTTAACTAATATTTGAATATGGTAAATATTTGCCTATTTTCTTTCAGGATTATGAAACTGGAGTGGACCTTGGAGGTCACTAGGTCTAAGCCCCTCATTTTACAGACTTGAAAATGGAAATCCAGAAAGCATGAATAAATTGTATTGTTTACATAAGTGTGAAGTATCCAAGGCAGAATTTGAACCCTGATCTTCTTGATTCTAAATCTAACACTATTCACCTTAACTTAAAAAAAGCTCACAAAGCACATATAAATATATCCATATTACTTTAGAGAAATAACTAATTTCTAAGTTAGTGGTAAAGAATTATGACAATTTTTATATATACTCTATAGAGAAAAGAAGACACACAGTAACTTAATACCTTGTCCAAAGTCTCTTAGAAATATCAACAGCTGGGATAATGTGCTTCTGATTTAGAAAGCTTGTCTATCTTTAGGCGTTTTTGTTTGTTTTTATTTTTTTTTCCACTCTTTATATGCCAATTGGATTTACTCTGAAGAAGAGCAGATCCATATATCTTGGGCCAGACTGACTTTGAGGTTAAATAATGAGGTGGCATCCATCAGGAGCCCTTAAGTCCATATATCTCAGTGATGGCCTAACTGTTGGAGCTGTCCAGTAAGACGCATGGGGATCAAGACAATAATTCAGCTAAAATTTTAAGATGTTTATTGAGTGTCTACTAAGTTCTGAGAGCTATGTGGTGTCAAATATTAATTTATAGCTATAAGAGTTTTTAGAATTGAATGTAAGGAGAAAAGCAAGCTGACTCATCTTTGGGAAATGGCAAAGTTGATTTTTTGGTTTAGGATTTGGTTTTTAACAATCTTAAGCTTTTATTTTAAAAAAATAATAAACCTACTATTCTTTAGTCTGAGAAGAGTTGAAGCTAAACATCACCCAAAAGTCAATAAAGAAGTATACTGTGGGTGGGCAACAGCTGTAACACATTGTAAAAGTGGAACTATTTGTGAACAGAAGTGCCATCAAAGAAATATAGGGCTGACAAGGGGGATGGGCTGGTTACATGGTGTATGGAATACTATATGTTCCAATCATATCCTCATGATGTCAAAAGAACATGAGGATCCCTTTCCTCCCTTAGCACCCTGGGTAGATCTCTATGTCCTATCTTAAGGGAAGATAAACACAAGAAATATACAAAATAGGCAGATAAGGATGGGAAATAATCTGCATTATAGGAATTTGGAAGGAAATTTTCAAATATTTGGGATCATGGAAACTGAGGATTGGGACAGAGGACTTTGTTTAGAAACTATTATGGCAATGCATTGGATTATATATTTTTAATAAATATATATGTATATATATGTATAATTTATAAGAGAAGTAATTTGCATTATTTTGAGATACATTATTGTCTCTAGAAACTTGGAAGTATAGTCTTACAGAAAATTATTGGAGAGATTCAAACATGTATCTAAGGCCTTGGAAGAGAAAAAACCAAAAAGCAGAATGGAAGAAATATAAGTTCAATTATTTTATTCCTCTTCCTCTCTCCTCCCTTAACATCCCTGGAATTAATCTATTCAGTTTTAATACTTGCCCACCTAGATTGAAGATTGAATCAATCTTTGCTTCAGCACCTAATATTAGCTAGAGCCAGACTATGATTCATCCCATTTATTGAATTATCTTCTCATCAAGGCTTTACCAGTGCAAAAATCTGGTCCTCGGTTGTCCCAAGCAGCCCTTCCTGTGTTTTCTATTTCTTGTTCAGAGAATAATAATTAAATTAACATTACCATTACTACTGGAAAGAATAGGACAGTCAGCTTTCTTATGGCTTCACTAATAAAATCTGTGACTCCCTAAAAAAACCACTAAAACATAATATATTCCCTTTCACCCTTAATAGAAGGGTAATCCCCTGAGGACCAGAACTGTTTCATTTTTATATTTGCATTGCCAGCACAATGCCTGGCACATAGCAGGTGCTTAATAAATACTTGTTGAGTAACTGATTGATCCTAAAGCATGGAAAACCCTTGTAAAAATATTCCCTGTTTGCTGTCAGCCACTCTTTTTCTACTGTAGTCCCTGTGGTTGTAACATAGAATTTGCAATGTTGCAATTATTTCCATAGCAACCGACAGCAAAATCATAAACAAAGGATTGTGACTTGACTGCAGAAGCAGCTTGGTTGGGAAAGAAATTAAGATTCTACTTCCATTGATATGACTCCAATAATAGGGAAGAAGGAAAATCAGACAGAGAAAAGAAGAAGATACTTAGCATCAATGACCCTCATTGGATTTGTTCTGTCACACAGACTCAAGCGAAAGTAATTCTGAACACCATTTAGAATGAGGAACTGTATAGGATATGTCTTTGAAAGGATGTAGTTAAAATAAAATGTTCACAAAAGGGAAAAGTAAAGATCACTAACAATTATTTTCAGCATTTAAAAGAAGGAATAATATGAATAGAGTTTTATCAGAAATGGAAAGTTTTAAAATTCTACTTTTTGCTTTGCCAGAGACTTAGTGAGATCCTGGGACAAGAAAAATCATCATAATTATCATCTGTCTATGAATAAGGGAAGAATTACTGATTTTATCTCAAATTTATCAGTATGGCTACACCGTCCACTAAAGCAGATGGCAACCCATCCTTGTTTAAAGACAGGGGTTAGTAAACCACAACCCACAGACCAAATCTAGCCTGGAGCTACCTTCTCTTCACCCTCATCCTCTACAGACTGGGAGCTAAGAATATATATATATATATATATATATATATTACATTTTCAAATGCAACAAAATAATTATTTTAAAATATAAAAACCATTCTTAACTCACTGGTCAGTTATACAAAAACTAGTGGTAGAACCTCGCTACCAATATTCTAATCATGAACCTTATCAGATTTGGCTGATCTGGTCCTTGGACAAATACATATTCTGTCATAAGATTGTACTTAAAGCCTTTCCAGCCTGGTAAAAATTAAAAGAATTTTATCTTCTTCTGTCATAGCCTTTTAGAATCCAAGGTCACCTTTCTGACACTATGATTCATTGGAGAAGATATTTAGTGGGTAAAAATGTTTACAAAATACCTTTCAAAGTAGTAATAATGATGATAATGATAATAAGTTTGTAAAAATCCTTGACCGTGGATTTCACCAAGAGAATAATAGATAATTATCTAATCAAAATCAGTGATACATTCAGCAGCCAAATCTCCTAAGGTACTTTCCATTTATTATTCTATAAATTTTTGACTTTAGAATGCTTTATGTAAAATATAGGAGTATCCTTATTTCATCCTATATCACCTTTACACAGTGAAAGATTAAGAGACAATTAGATCACAATGTCAATTTAGTTATTCACATACTGAGGAAAAAATCAGAACCCTCAAATCTGCCAATCATGAATAGATCCTCTCTTCATCTTTTTCACTCACCAATGAGGTTATTTAGCAAAAGTTCTTTCCCTATAAGAAGATAGAATCTCAAAAGCAAGATAGATGATTAATCGGGTATAGAAGTTGGTTGCTTCAACTCCAAGGTTTTTCAAAAGCCTATTTAATTTATACTATTAAAGAATAAAATTACACTAAGACTTTGGGGACATTCTGTACATGCCCTAGTTAGGGCATGAATGGGGCCATTTAGGGTTCAGTTTAGGGTTAGTGCTCTACCCACTGTACCATCTACCAATTTTTTATCTCTCTAACTCACCTATGCTCCCTCATTAATCAGTCGCCCCTCATTCTTGTTTAATGGTTCTCTTCCTTTTTAGATGTATATTTCTCTGATTAAAATTTGTTAAAAATTTTTCTTGCCTGCCAGTTATCATTAGTGTTAAGGAATATCAACAAAAAGACTTACTATAGAAATTACACAGGTATTGTGCAGCAACTTACTTATATCCACCATGATTATCTTGATCGCCTTTATATTTTTAAGGGCATATATTTTAGTTTACTTATAATTTTTATTCTTCTTATTCCATTCTATTCTATTTCATGATTTTCAAATATAGCATCTCTGTAATAATATTATCATTAAGAGATGAACTTTTGTGGCATCAGGAAGTTTGGGGCCATGGGAAAATCTACTCGGGTTTGTTTTGGATTTTTTGTTTTGTTTTTGCTGAGGCAATTGGGGTTATCCAACTAGAAATGTTAAGTGTCTGAGGCCAGATTTGAACTCTGGTCCTCCTGATTTCAAGGCTAGTGCTCTATCCACTGCACCACCTAGCTGCCCCTAATGTAGTCAGTTTTTAAAAGGAGCTGAGGCTTAATCTGAACCTCCTAATGGTCCATCTTTACATCTCTTCAATTTCCACTTTCACCTCCTTTCTCTAAACTCTCACCAAGCTACATATGACTTATTCCAATACACTCTAATTGATCTCCCTGTTTTTGTATCTCCTCCTCACCTCCAATCCTTTTTGCATATTTTCATCAGATATTAGTTGTAAAAGACTGTTTCCATCATATTTCCCCCTATTTTATAACTTTCTATGATCCTCCATCACTACTCAGTTCTTTTGTTTGTTGCCAAAGCCATCAACATCCTGCTCTTCTCCTGTCTTTGCAATTTTATCTCCTATTATGTGCCAGTAGCAATGCTCTGATCCAATTTGACTTATTTCCTTTCTGAATTTTAAAGTTATTTATGTCTCCGAATTAATGTTTTGTCCTTGTGTGAATTCCCTGCCTTTGTTCTAAATGTTATCTATCTTTAAGGCCCACAACAAATCTTACTTCTTTCATTCTAATAATTCTAGTCCAGTGTTCTCTTCCTTCTCTTAATTCCTACAGCATCATTAACCTTTTGTCACTAAGTCATAGCAGATTCTATGCAATTATTTACTTAGTCCCCATAAGTTTTGTTTCCTCAACTTAATTGTACTTCTTAAATTTGTGGTTGTTTAGTACTTCAGTCATATCTGACTCTTCATAATCCCATCAATGAGTTTAGATTTTGTTTGTTTATTTGTTTGTTTTGGCAAAGATACTTGAATGATTTACCATTTTCTTTTCCAGTTCATTTTACAAATGAGGAAACTGAGGCAAATAGGGCTTAGTGACTTGTCCAGGATCATACAGCCAATATGTGTCTGAGGCCATATTTGAATTCAGGTCTTCCTGAGTTCATAATTCTACCCATTAAGTCTCACCAAGCTACTTTTGAACCTGGAGACTATGAAAGGTAAGTACCAATAGTGTTCAGTGGAGTGCTATGAACATCATGAATGCCTGATAAGTTACATATTTGGGGTATTTAATAAATTACCAAAAAATGCAAATTATGCAAAGCTTATGCATATTTTGGGAGTCATTGGAGAACTTATCTTTTTAGTTTGGAAAGGCATTTCTTTGATAAAAGTTAACAAGAATGCCCTCAAAGTACACACATTCCCTTGGCATCTGCAATACACAAAAATAAAAAAAAGATACAATTCTTGCTTCTAATTCTGACATTAGCATGATTTCTGAACAATAATTTTAACTAGAAAAAATCATTGTTATTCAGGTAATTCTGAAGTAATTTTCTTTCTCCCTACATTGATTGTGGACCTGGAATTTCTAGACTTATCTTTATCAATTAAAATGAACTACAATTCCAAAAATTACATCATTTTAATTTTCAGAAAGTCCTATGCTATGAATTCTCATATGAGAGGAAAAATTATTTATTTTCTTTGATACATAAAATAAACAAGAAATAAAAGTATTCCCACTATCTGAACTTTTTTACATTAAAATTCACTTTTAACTAAATTCAAGTACTCAAATATACATTTAGATTTGTTATCTCAAATCTGGATGTTCCCTTCCATCATGCAAACTTCAACCCCTCTGTGCTTTAATTCTGAATGACTTCCTATAACATTCCATAATTTTGCCACTGAAAGGTCCAAACAATGTGCCAAGAGGTTTTTTATTTTTTTTTTTTTGTTTTTTTTTTTTTGCTTTTCCTTGATATTACAAACATACCAGGGGAAACTTCTAGTTGTCTCCCTGTCATTCTTTGCTTTCATTACATAGTTGGCCCATCAGTCTTTTTCCATCAAATATTTCTGTGATGACATTTTTTTTACCTGCTATTCTTTGAAGTCCCTCACTAACTTTTTGTAGCCTGTTCACCTACCATGTTCTTCTCCATTGCCTCAATTCTCAAAAAAAAACTATTGTGTTTCATGTCTAATATTTACACAATAACCACAGCAAAATGTTGATATTTTTAAGATCTTTGTTACCAGGAGAAGCCTGGGATTAATAAATGACTTTTGTAATTTCTTGCAGGAAATCCAGATGCATTCTTCTAGTTTAATTCTATTTCTAATGCATTATTCATTTGTACTCTTTGTGCCAGATATACATCCTAATGGACAAGTTCTATAGATGGTCTATACAACTCATGTCAATAGAAATTCTTCATCCACTTGGTCTTTCCTATTGCATGGCCAAAATCTTGAGGGGTTATGGATCCAGAATGTAAGAGAAAATAATTACTTTGTTTAGTTATAATTGATGATAAATAAATCTTTCTGTAACGGCAAAAAAAAAAAACTATAACTTTATGATACTTAGGAGAGAGGCATAATAGATATAGAACCACTCTTGAAATAAAGAATATTTGGATTTAAATCCTTCCTCTGGAAAAGTCATTTATATCTTAGTATCCAGAGAAATCCTTTAAAATTCCATGTTGCAAAGAATGTGCCAAATTGCATCAATAAAGTCCTTCATCTGGGAATTATCTAGAATAATATAATTATTAATCTAGTTCCTATCTCCATCCCTATTCCAATGAGGTAATCACTAGGATTGGAAGACACCATAGGTTCACTAAGAAGGAGCTATGTTGAACCAATTTAGTTTTTTAAATGAGACAGATAGCTTGGTAGTACAGGAAAATTCAAAATAGCCCTGGCCTTATAGGTAAAAAAAAAAAAAATTAGTTTACAGGAAACAGGAATGCCTTTGCCTTGATGGCTCCATAATCACCTGGAATAAACCTTCCAGAAATAGACTTTTATATCATTTTTGTTCTGATATATTCATGTTGTATCTTGTACCAGTATCATCAGTGTGCTCATTTGGGGATTCTCCTGGACTCCTGACTTTAAGACCCTCCTTTGTCACTGATATCTTATGCTATTTCTCACTAATTGCTTTCATTTATGAATCCACCTTGCCAGGATGACACTGTTATTTAAAATTTAAATGATCTGGTGATCACAAATAAACATGGCATTGTACAGAAAAGCATTGAACTAGTAGAAGTAGTAGAAAGGTGCTACAAAAAAATTAGGGGAAACAAAGCCCCAAATTAGTATGTTTATAGTTGATGGCAGATTTTTTCACATTTTACTGTCTTTTTTTTGTTTTATTCTGCTGTCAGCAGCATAACCAATAGGACCCTAGGAAATGAAAGGCAAACATAGTTTTTCTGCCCCTAATCTAGTTAAAATACAAAAGAAAATGAAGATCTTTGCAAAAACATTCCAGAGACCTATTTAAGAATTTATTTCATTTATCTGGGTGGACAATAGTGATATATTCTATAATACAATAGTTTCTAAGAATGGTTTAAACACTCAAATGGAAACAGACTAAAATTCTGTTGCAGTCCTGAATAATAAATAGATAAGTTGTCACAGAAACCATAACTGACAATGAATCAAAATTTTTCAGGTCCATGAAGATATGAGAGGCCAATGATGTGTACTAGTTCCTATACAGGTATGGGACCAAAGAGAGGTCAAAGGATCACAGATGCAAAACTGAAAAGGATGTTGGAGATCACCTAATCTAATCCTCTTTAATAGGAAAATAAGGCTTAGAGAAGTTAAATAATTTGTTCAAAGATTATGTTCTGATTCCATTGTCTCAGAGTTGTTGCTTCTGTACTATAATTCTATGTTTTCTCTACTTTGCACCAAAGTCAATGTAATCTCATGCCTTTCACCTCTTCTATATTCCTTCTAGCTTCTCTAACATATTCTTGATGCTGTCATGAACATTTTGATGTCATGAAATCTTAGAGAAAAAGTTAGCATTGAGACCCACTCATTGCTTTTAAGGAATTTAAGGTCATTATTTTAAGGAATGGCATTTTTTTTTTTTTTTGCTCATTAGTATTCAAGTGACTCCAGAATAATATGGAGCTAATTAGTTTTTCTACAATTAATGCATCTCTCCCACACCACTATCTCTGCTAATATTGGAAGATAAACATCCTAGGTCTCAATCCAACTCAGTCTATCCCAGGTCTCAATTTAATGCTGCATTTGTAAGAGTAATTATTGTGATCATTATTCTTCTGGCTATGTGACATGAAATGATGGTAACCTGTCTCCCACCCAAATATTGTCTTTGTTATTTGTGCTTTTAATTTGGGCTAAGTTTTGTTGTACTTTTAATTAGGTCTAATTTTTATAATTGTTGGGACCATCATTATCTTATACAGAATGTATCATGAGTACATATATATAGTAATTCTTGCGTCAAATAAATTAGATTTATTTGTCTATAATATTAGAACACAAAACAGTTCCTAGAGTATTGTTAAATAAGATACTTAAGTTGGGGGTTACAATGCCTAAAATAGCAATATGATAGAAAAATGTAAAATAATCCATTGCACAATATTCTTCAATTGCAGTGGTAGAGCTATGAAATATCACTGGTGCCCTGCACAGTCGGGTACTTTTCCCTGAATGAAGTTTGCATCTTCTTTTTTGCTTGATTCTAACAGAACTAACACTACAGTACAACAAGGAAAATTATTGACTAATAATATTGTTGAAAGTTAAATCTCACCGTGACACAAACGTGAATGCAGTTATTCACTTGGATAAGTGGCCATAATCATATAACACAATCTAAACATCAGGCAACATAACACAAGCTTTATTTTCAGTGGTAGTAACACCGACTTCACTTTTCCAGTCAAATAGGGCCCTGGGCCAAACTGGCACAATTCCATTACAGATGTAAAGCTGCCTTTTGATATTAGAGAGGAAGCTGTTAAATGTTTCATTTTCCTAAGTACATTTTGTGACACTTAAGAGGCCCATATAAATTTACCTACAAATCTGGCAGGCTAGTTTTAGCAAATAAAGAAGCTTGAAGCCATAATTACATACTGTTACTAAAGTGTATTTTAAAATTGTCTATAGTTCAGAGCTATTGCTATGCAACAGATTATTTTCAGAAACCTAAAAGTGTGCCTGATTAATTTTGATTGTCTCTGAAATAGGGGTTACATACATTAATCTCATAATCCATTTACTAATCCATCTGCTTTATTGTTAATATGCTCATTAATATTGTCTAAGTTTATAATGAAACAGCTACTGAGAACATCTCTCCTTGCCTATGATAATTAATCAAAACCAAATATTCACTACTCTCTTAAATTGTCATGGAAGATAATATATTGACATTCCAAATTAATTTGATATTAAATTATCTATTGACTATAAATTAAATATTTTGAAACAATGTATAATAGTTTAGTATTAGACTTACTTAATTGCAAACAATAATTCTAACATAGGCTAAGAGTAATATTATGAAAACAAAGTATTTTCTTATCAAAATTAACTGAAATTAAACTATTCTTGGAGTTAGGAAGATTTAAATTTCTGAAGGAAACATAGTAGTGAAACTGTTTTTTTTCCTGCACTGAGTGACTGAAAAAAATTGTGTGTGTGTGTGTGGGGGAGAGACAGACAGAGACAAACAGAGAGAAAGAGAGAGAGACTGAGAAGACATAGTTATTCTTAAAATGTAGAAAGATTAAAATAAAAATTATGGAATTAAAATATATAATAGGTTAAAAAGGTATTGTTAATTAGTTTTAAAGCATCCAAGGCCATTTTCAGTCATCCCAATCTATATCTTGCTACTAGGCCCAGATGGTTCCAAAGGAGAAAATGAGGCTAGTGACTTTGCACAGTTCTCCCTCACTTAAATCCAATTTGTTTTCATCCTCATCCTGTTATCAAGGTTAGCTTCAAGAATGAAGGACAAACAACAAATAAATTCTCAGTTTAAAAAATATATATTACTTGTTATTATGGTGACAAAAATCTTCATTAAACCTTGGATGAGTTACACATACATCATAGCTCCTTTGTTTAAAGAAAGAAAACTTTTGAGTTGGGTTTGAGACAATGTGTGAATTAGAACATTTTGAAAAGGTCAAAGGTAATGTTGGTGTTAACAATATTTTAAAAACTTTAGTCCACAAATAATCTTTTTAAATTACCACTACCATCCTTATTTTTATACTGAAAAAAACATTATGAATAGTATACATCAAGTAATAAATTTTTAAACTATAGAAATATACATTTTGACACATGAAGCAAAGTTTCTTGATTTAATCTATAGCTCAGTATAAACTGAAGTAGTTTAAAAAAGGGAAAAGAAAGACAAAGTTGTTTTAAAGTTGAGTATCATGAAATCCATTGAAATTAAAAAAACTATTTCAACATATTCAAAATATTTAATTCACAGAAAACACAAAGAATCTTACCTATACATCTTTTACAAAGCAGGCATAGATGCACTTTATTTGCTTTATTTTTTAATCTCCTACCAAACTGGAATCTTTTAGCTGTTCTCTCTCATATTTATTCACTCTCATCTTCTTCTACTCTAAAACATACACACTTACAGTCTTTCTTTTCCCAGTAGACCATGCAGTTAAAGCTACTATAGTTATCTCATTTTTACAAGGCTTACAGACGTCTGCCAGCCGCTGATAGGAAATACTGGATGAGCAATGGCATATCTAAACTTCATCCAAAATATGCGAGCTATTAAGGAAATTATAAAAACCAGTAACAATATACTCTGGTTTTATTCAGCATCTCTCCCATAGTGATTATTAAAAGGATGATATTTTTAGCCAAAGAAAGCAAAATGCATCTGCAGCAGCTGGTTTCCAAGGAAACAGAATAATTTAAAACCATGTGGAACTCTGCTCTCTAATTTTCATCAATTCCCCTTCATTCCTGAAGGTAGCTTTATTCAGAATTCATAATTTAAAAGATATAACTATACAGACAAGAGATATCTCCAACACATTCCTAAAGAAATATAATTGTAATTATATGCCACTTTCATTACTTTTTTATAGATTAATATTTGAAATTATTTTCTTTGACCATTACTTTTTGTTAATGACAAAGTCAGAGATATTCATGACTAACTGGAAACACTTTCAGAATTTATGTATTGCACAATTATGTCTTGAAATAAAAAACATGGTTTATAATATAACTTATCTAAGCTTTAAATAGGTCATTGTGACATTCCAAGCATGTAAAATTCAGTGCCTATTTTTCTAAATTAAAAAAAACAAGGGTATTTTAGTCAGTTAGATAATTATTCAAGTTTTTGTTAGTTTTAAAAAAAAGTTTTTGAAGTTAAACTATGCACCGCAAAGAAGTCATAGTTATTCTGGCAAATAATCTTTTTTGTGCTTCCACTGTTGGAGAAATACTGGAGAAATAAATGAAAATACAGCAAACAATGCTGAAAATTTTCTATTTAAAAATTTACTTTGACAAGTATTTTTGATTACTTGTTATATGACCAGATTAGCAATTGTCTTCCAGAGAAAAACAAATATCTTGGAGGATTTTCATCCAGAAAATTATACATGTAGATAATCATTTCTTTTCATTTGATGCCATCATTTGAGAGAAATATACATGTAATTCATTAAATCACTTGCATATATGTGTGTGTGCAAGTGTTTATGACCAAAGAGGATTAATGCTTTTTTGTTTTTAATTTTTATTTTATTAAATTTATGGTTTGGGCTTTTCCCTACATACCCTAAGAGGGATCAAAAAGGGAATCATCTTTTAAAGCACTGCCACGTTCTAATTTAAAATGTGCAACCTTAATTCTTCAGTCGTCTTCAAAAGTTAGAATTATGCATACTACTGATAAATAAATGCTGTATTGAAATTGTTCTTTAAACATATTCACTTCCTGGATAAAATTGCTACTGCAATAAAAAATCAATTAAACCATTGTTTATTTCTATAAGGTAACCCCTCAAAAATTACATTGCCCAGAATTTTGGGATGAAAATATGTGAATGTCTATTGACGAGAACAGTCATACAATTCTTCACTGATTTAGCACAGTTTAATTTGTTAAACGAAAGGATTCCCAGCCCTCAAATGCTTGAAACTCTGCTGAAGCAGTTATAGCAAATGGCTTAAAAAAAACATACATAAGCAAATTGCATTAGTACTAGGTAATGCTGCAACAATTGACATAGATGGGAAAACTGTTCTCACTCATCCACCTTGTCAGTGCCATTATAAAAGGACACTGCATGTCACTTATAATAGATTGCATATTCACTGATGGCTCCATTTTCTCTGAATTATTGGAATGCAGGCAGCTTTCCTTGCCCTTTATTTAATCCCCCAAAGCAACATGCGTAATTTTTAAATGCTAAGGAATACTCTTAGCATCATCATCTATGGATTTTACCTCATTGATACTTGTGGAGAAAGTTATCCCGTGCTGGACCTAGCACTGGCATCGTTATCAGCCGAGATTCTTATGGGGAGAAAGAACAGCTCATTAGAAAGACTGCCTCATGGCGGGAATGCAGTCCAAATTACACAGCTATGATCAGAATAATTTTTATATTATAAAATTTTTTTCCCATAACAACTCAGAAGGTCTCTTGTGTTAAGGATTCTACCCTTCCCCCCGCCTTACCTGTATATTTGGTTTCTGTACTTCAGTTCTGTCAGAGCCGACTGATGAGCTTACTCCTCCCTCATCCATCCATCAGACAGCAACTAACCAATAACAAAGAGCTGATCCTGGCAGTCTCTGGCTCATGCTCCCTGCTTTACTTTCATCCAGTGGTTCCTCCCACCCATGGCTCATTTAGAGGACAAATCCATGTAGCTAGGAGGGGGAAAGGGAGTGGCAGAAGCAAAAACCATATATATATATTCTGAGAAGCTAAGAAGAAAAGGAACATGTTCAAAGATTAGAGTTCACAGAATAGCCTCAAACTACAGAGCATAGCTCCATCATAGATAAATTCAGCTAAGAAAAAAGGTCCCTCTTTGTTTGATTCCTACTGTCTCAGTGAAGTGAGTAAAGTACTGCAAATCCATGATTGTAAAGAGCAGTTCACCTGAAATATAAGCAAATCACCTATTCTGAAAGAGGCAAAGTGTCCATTTTCCAGCTTAAAACAATTCTCTACAAATGTGCTCACATAGTCTTTCAGCATACACTCTAGACTGGCTGAAAGTCTGAGCTGATATCAGTGTTAGATTGGGTTCATTCCATCTGCCTGGAAATTAAAAATTAAAATGAAGAAAAATGCTTTTTAAAAGACCATTTTTATCATTTGTCCTGCAACATACATTTAGCAATGCTTCTATCTGAAATAAGTTTCAGAACTAGAGAGAGGTGGGGGGGGGGGGAAGGGAAGAGAGAAAGAGGGAGAAGGAGAGGGAGAGGAAGAGAAAAAGGAAGGGATCAGATTGAGTAAATCATTCAGGACCAGGCAGTACAAAAGTTAGTGAGAATGTCCTTTACTAAGTTAACACCTTTTTGTTATTGCAAATTTTTTGAATGCCATGTCTCCTGCTATGACTAACTGAATCTACTAATTGAAGACTTAATTGAGAGCCAATAATTGGTTATCTAGTTGAACTGTAATTTAATTCAAATAGAAGGTAAACAAAACCATAGTATTTGATAAGGTTAACATGTTTTCTCCCCCATTAAATTCTGAGCTTCTTGAAGATAGTTCTTTGACTCCTTTCAATTTCCCAGTATTTTAGCACAGAGCTTGGCACATAGTAAATATTTTTAAAGTTTTCATTGACTGATTATAATAGTTATTATAGCTCAATCTATACATACATTAATATTTACAAAAACAAAAGATTTCCTTGCAAGAACTCTTCAAGGTATATAGTAAAAACTTTATTATCCCCATCTTGCAGATTAGAAAACTGAGGCATTGAGAAACTGGGTGATGTGCCTATGGTCACATAGCTAAAAAGTGAGATGGGATGTGAACTCAGGCCTCCTGATTCTTCAGTTCTTTGAACTATGGCACTCTGCTTTTGTTCTCCATGTGCAAATATATACTAGCATCTGTTCCTTTTTGTCTACGCACAGCTTACCTGGTTCAGGTCTATATCACCTTTCACCTAGATAACTGTCATGGATTCTTCATAGGTTTCCCTACCTCAACTTTCTCCCCATTGCAAACTATTATCTGCACAACTTTCAAAATGAATTTCCTTAAGGACAGGTCTGACTAACATCTCAATCCTTGCATCAATAAGCTTGAATACTTCTTTATTACCTTTAATATCAAATACAGAATCTTGACTGGAATTTCAAGCTTTCACAACATGGCTCCAACTTAGCTTTCCTTCATTTGTGTACATGCCTCTCTTTAATAAACTCTATGTTCTTCCATGATTTTCTTGCTATTTCTCACACCGAACTCTTGTTTTTGGTCTCTGTGCCTTTCACAGCTTAAATCCTGTGCCTTGAATATCCTCTCTCTTCCCAAGTTAGTAGATAGACTCCCTTATTTCCTTCAAAATTATTGAGATGCCACTTTCTATACTGGAGGTGTCATATATGGCCTATTCAAGTGCTTCCCATAATAGACTAGAATATAATTAGAATACAATTTAACAAAATATATAAAATATAATAAAGCACAGATAATATTCTATTATTAAGTTAAGCTAATATATAACCCCTAGCAATCCTTATATATAGATTAGAACCCCCCCATCGTTTCAATTTGAGTTTGACACCACTTTTCTCCTTGATGCCTTTCCTAATCCCCCTCCAGCTGCTGATGCAGTCTCCTAAAACTATCTGACTCTTGATAGGTGATTATTTTATGTCTAATTTTGTAGCACACCTCTTTTGGACTACTATTCAATCTCAGTTTTAGAACTAGGGTCTTCAGGGTGGTGATTACTTTTGAGTCCTAGGAGTAAGTGAATGTACCTAGACTCCTAACATAACAGCTCATGAACTCCCATTGGTGTGACAGCTAACAATTAACCAGTATACACACTTAGACCCTTGCAAAGGCATTTACTAAGATAGCATAATAAAAACAATTCCCCTCATAAACCTTAGGTGTTCTCTCCTCTTAATATACATAGTGATTTTATAGACTACAATGATAGTGAGGTACAAATGCAGGGTATATATGTGACAAAGACAATTCATAATTCTTGGTACTGTAGAATATAAAAGTCCTTAGAGTCTCCATAGAATTGTCACATTATCAAGATAGCACCAATGTTTAGAGCATTAGGACTGCTCATTTGGGTTCCCAGGGTCATCTATACTTCCTAGTAGGTTCTGGTCCCTCATAACAACATCCTGTTTCAAGTGAGTATCACACTGTACTTGCTAAGCAAAATATCTTTTTTATAATTCAGTAAGTAACTCAGCTTCAAAGTAATATGACTAATAAAGGAATAAGGAAGAGGCAAAAATCTTCCTCCAATCCTATCTCATTGTCCCCAGAATGATTTTATCTCAAAAGTCTTGGTTTTTCTTCATTCTTTACTTGAGACTTGAAGCTAATCAATTTGTTTTCTTGACCAATCCAATTATTTACTTTTGACTCAATTATAAAAGTATTCAAAATACACAAAGATTTCACAAATTGTATTCATGTTTTATAGTTATTTTATTAACTTATTGAAACCTTGTGGATTTTTTGAACGATGAGGTTGGTCAAAGATAGATAGATAGACAGCAGGCATAAATATATATTTTATATATATATATATATATATATATATATATATATATATCTAGGTAGATTTTTTTAAAAATAAAAATGTGGCCCACATTCTGCAAATCTTTAGTGAAACATCATATGCAGAATACACAATTGGGCACAGAGATACAAAAGAAACGATAGATTTCCCCCCCTAGAATTGTTATTAAATTTATTGAAAACTTCATAAACTCTGGTTTGATATTCTTAATGTTTCTAATTTTCATTTAAGGAAATTGGTCCAATTAGCATATTTGTGCCACCGTGCTGAAACAAGTACAAAGAGGAATATATAAATATTTCTTGACCTCCAACTTCTTAAAATGTATCAGAAGAGATAAGACATGCACAGAAATAAATACAGTATTATACTTATACAAGTGGTATGAATTTTTACTGAAAGAGAAGATTATTTTGAGATAAGAGAAATTGGCTAAGATTTAAGGCAGGCAAAACATTCTAGGATCATAGAATAGTATCAACAAAAGGAAGGAGTTGAAACAAGATAGAATCATTTAAGTAACTGTAAGCATTCCAGCATGAATGGAGGTTAGATTATATAAATGTGCATATTATGAGATTAATTTAGAAAGATAGGCTAAAGCTATGTTGTGGAAGTACAGTGAGAATCAGGAATTTAGTTTATATTTACTAAGTAGTAGGGAACTATTGAAAGTTTTTAATCAGCAGAGTAAAACAACCAAATCAATATATTAGAAAGATAAATCTGATAGGAATAGAGGATTAACTATAAGTGAAATACTAAAAGTAGGGTGACTGGCTAGGAAGCTGATGTAGTAATCTAGATTGGAATAAGGGGTAAACTGCAATAGTAGCAGTCTAGATTGGAATAAGGGGTAAATTGCAACAGTAGCTCAGAAAGGGATATAAAAGTAGACACTGGTAAGAGAAATTCTGAGATTTAGAAACTGATTTATTTGATGATGACAAAATAGGAAAATCCTGAGTAGCTGAGAAGTTGATAATCCTTCCAATTTATCTAGATATTTCACATGCTTGTATAGATTTTAAATCCTTCACATTTTCCTTCCATCCACCAAGAAAAGAAGGACTGAATACATCAATTAAAGATCGACCAATTGTGTGGATAATAGCCTTTTTTTGGTACTTTGATTATCTGAAAAATACCAATATAATTTGTAGGTAATCGATTGTCTCATTTTTACTACATCACTGACCCACTTTCTTTTCAAGTAAGACACTTCCTCAATGATGTATTTAGATGATTTCTCAAATACCTCATCATTAATATCATGACGACAACTTTCCTTTTTTGTATCCCACATCATCCCATTGTTCCTTGGGCTACTTAAATTTCTATTCTAGGATGTCTATGCTGAAACCAGCTTGAATTGACTGAAGAGAGTCAAGTGTTTAATTTTCAGTGTGAGCATTTATACAGTGGAAGGGATATGGCCCATGGGCCACATTCAGCAGCTGAGGAAGTTTATCCCCCTCACCCAGGGCTATGAAGTTTCTTTATTTAAAGACCCACAAAACAAAGTTTTTGTTTTTACTATACTCTGACCCTCCAACAGTCTGAGGGACAGTGAACTGGGCCCCTATTTAAAAAGTTTGAGGACCCCTGAATTCTAGACTTTAAGAAAGTTATGAATAATACTAATAATGAAGATGAAACTTAAGTGTATAATATATACTTTACTTCCTCAAGAGCCAGTTGCAAAATATTTATCAGCACACTCTTGTTTCCACGTCATTGGCACTGATCTTTGAAAGATTATAGAGATTAGGGTGAAGGCTGTTGGGTTGGAAAATGACATAAGTATTAATATTCAAAAATGGGAATAAAGTAGAGCATGTAAACCAATTACCAATCATCTTGAATTTGAATTTTAGCAAAATTCCAGAAACCTCTTAGAAGTATGTCATCAGCATCTAAAAAAGGAAGCAGTGATCATAACTAATCAGCATGGCTACATCAAAAATAGGTTGTGTCAGATTAATCCCATTTCCTATACCCAGGTAAAGGTTTTTTAATGGACTTCACCCTCAATGTTGGTCAATAGTGTGACACTGTGATCTTCAAAACTATTGAAGTATTAGTTTGCATTGAGAGGCTTACTGTCTAGAATACAGAAGGTGGGAATCCCAATATGTTCCAAAGTTAGGTCAAATTTGCTGCATCAGGGTCAGTTATGGGAGTCACTAGAAAAGCACTGACAAACTAAAAAATTCAGAGCATTGTTATCTGTATAGAGAAGAACCGTAAGATCATCATTATGAAGATTGGTTGAAGGAATTAGAGATGTTTCATTTAAAGAAAAGAAAACTCAAAAGGAGACGTAACAGCTGTCTTAGAGTATTTGAAAAGTTATCACATAAAAGAAAAAGTGAATGTGTACTCTTTGGCTCCAAAATTCAGAACTAAGAATTAAAAGCTGCAGAGAAGTAAGCTTTAATAAATCTGGAAGGAAAACTTTTCTAACAATCAGAATTATATTAAAGTATAATAAATTATCTCAGGAAGTAGAATGCCCTCTCTATAAGTCTTTAAGTCAAAACAGGAGAATCATTTGCTAAGGATATTATTCAGGACATTCTTGTTCAGGCATGAATTAGAGTAGTAATCTTTGAGATCCCTTCAAATTTTGAGATGATAAAATATTGTGGTTGTTTATTTATTTCAGTCAAGTTCAATTCTTCATGATCCTATCTTGGGTTTTCTTGACAGACATATGGAGTGGTTTGCCATTTCCTCTCCCTCAGATAAGGAAACTGAGGCAAACAGGGTTAAGTGTCTGGTCCAGAGTCATATAGCTAGTAAGTATCTGAGGCCCAAATTTGAACTCAGGAAGGTGAGTCTTCCTGACTTTAAGCTTGGCATTTTAATCCACTGCACTGCAATATAGAGACTACCATAGAACAAAGTGTTCTCTGCAGTCATGTACATCATAAGTTCTTGTAAAGTTTTACTATATATTAATTTCTCTTTTAATATGTGTGGATGTATTTTTCATCTTGTTTCATAAGAAACTTTAAAGATGGATTTTTTGTCTATTTAACATTTCCCCCTACAGTGGTTAGTGCTATGTTCTCTAAGTAATTTTTTCTTTACCTAACATGATTAAATACTATATACTCTAGCCCAGATAAATGTAAGCTTCTTGAGGGGGAGAAAATGTTTCATCTTTGTGCATTCTTAGAACTACACATAGTACCTGCACATGGTAGGTTCACAATAAATATATGCTGTCATTAAATGGAATTAAATAAAACATAGTCATAGTAGATTCTTTTATTTTTAAGTCTTGTCAGTTGTGTAATTATAATGAAATAGCTTTCCATAAAAAAATTGTGTGAAAAGCCTCCTTTCCTTTGTCATATTTTCATCAAGGACAACTCTGGTATGAGTAAATTTTTTTCATAAACTTTTTTTAGTGAGAAAACAAAAATATGGCTCCTTAGCTGCTTAACCAGTTCTCTTCAGAGAACATGTGTTTTGTTTTGTTTAGTTTTATAATTTAGATAAAAGTACTATGTCTGGTCTTTTTCAGTCTTTTTGGAATCTGGCCCTTTTTGAGATAACATGAAAAGTGCTTCCTTCATGATTTTAAATTTATGTTTTCTTTAACAGGAATTTCTTCTATATTTTTGTACACGGGGGTCATTTTCTTATTTATCTGATCTACTTGGAGTAGGTTTCCCAGTGGTATTATTGGGTCAGAAATTAGTAACTTAATTGGTTGTAGTTTCAAATTGCTTTCCAGCTCCACCAATAGTGAATTAAGGTGACTGTTTTCCCATAGATCCTCTAATACTTGTCACTTTTCTCCTTTTTTCAATTTTATTAATATGTTATGAAATAAAATCACAAAGTTGCTTAAATTTTTATTTCTTTAGGTCTTAGTCTTGGAAATGAAATTTTTTGAGAGAAACTTTCAGGAAAGATTTATTTCCCCTAGTTACTTACTTTCCTTCTATTTTATCCACAAATACTTTTTTAAAAATTTGACATAATCAAAACTGTTCCTTTTATTTTCTATAATCTTGGTTATGAACTCTTCCCTTATCCATAGATCTGAATGATAATTTTTCCATTGCTTTTTTAAATTTCTTATTTATTTATGTATAAATCATGCATCCATGGGAATTTATCTTATTATAATGAATGAGATGTTGGTCTACACCTAGTTTTTGCCAGAATGTGTTCCAATTTTCCCAGTAGTTTTTATTTAGTTGCAATTTCTTACCCTATTTAGGGTAGTTATCAAATACTAAGCTGCAGTGTTGATTTGCTTCTGAATGGCATATTACTTTGATTGACTTCTTTGTTTCTTAACCAGATGAATCCTGCTTTGTAAGCAGTTAAGAGGTACAGGAGATAAAATATCAGACCTAGACTCAGAAAACCTGAGTTTAAATGTGATCTTAGACACTATATGAATCTGGGCAAGTTATTTAATCCTATTTGTCTCAGTTTCCTCATCTGTAAAATGAACTGGAAAAGGAAATTGAAAACCACTCCAGTATCTTTGCCAAGAAAACAGCCGAAGGATAGCACTTAAGTTAAAGAGGTTTATTTATTCTTCTATTTTTTAGTAATTAAAAAAATGGGTATTGTATCTCATCAAAAAATTTCCTGCATTTATTGATATAATCATATTGTTATTGATATGGTCTATTATCTTGATAGATTAATAAATCAACCTTGCATT
Source organism: Antechinus flavipes (assembly GCF_016432865.1). Taxonomy (NCBI): domain Eukaryota; kingdom Metazoa; phylum Chordata; class Mammalia; order Dasyuromorphia; family Dasyuridae; genus Antechinus; species Antechinus flavipes. The sequence continues at coordinate 427,214,887 of NC_067400.1, forward strand.
CCTGGTAGAAATCCAACTGGGTCATAGTGTATAATTTTTGTGATAAATTGCTGTTTTCTCCTTGCTAATAATTTATTCATGCTTTTTGCATCAATATTCATTAGAGCTATTGGACTATAATTTTCTTTCTCTGTTTTCATCCTGCCTGATTTAGCTATCAACACCATATTTGTATCACAGAAGGAATTTGGTATGGCACCTTTTTTCCCTAATTTTTCAAACAATTTATGTAATATTAGAATTAGCCATGTTTTAAAAAAACATAAACAAGAAAAACAAAGAAAGAGAAAACGTATGCTTCAATCTGCACTCTGAGTATATTAGTTCTGTCTCTCTGGAAGTGCATAGCATTTTTTCACTGAGTCCTTTGGAACTATGGTAGATCACTGTATTGATCAAAATTACTAAATCTATCACAGTTAATTATGTTTACAATATTATTTTTACTGTGTACATTGTTCTCCTAGTTCTGCTAATTTCACTTTTCATTAGTTTATATAAATCTTTCCAGATTTTGCTAAAATCATTCTCTTCATCATTTCTTATAGCATAGTACTATTCTATCATTTTCCTATACCATAATTTGTTTAGCCACTCCTCAATTGATGATCATTCCCCTCATTTCTAATCATCAGAAAAGTAGTTAATGTAAATAGGTCCTTTTTTTTTTATTTCGATCTCTTTAGGGTTGAGACCTATTGGTGATATTGTTGGGTCAGAAGGTATACTCATTTTTTTAATCTTTTGGATATTGTTCAAAATTGTTCTCCAGAATGGCCCCAACCTATTTCTTGACTTTGGATTTAGAACTGGATTCTGCTTACCTCTACTTGGGGATGGAGCAGATTTCTGGTCTGAGTTTCTGAATCTTATGTCCTCTTTTTTCTTTAACAGCTTCCAAGGGGATGTGATCTACAAATAAATCTCTTCATGCCCTACTAATCTGTACTCTGCACAAATAAGGATTGTATTCCTTTGCAATTGGGACCCCTCCTCTTTACCCTGGAATTGTGACACAAAACTGGATAATGGATCACAGAGCTGCCACGTGGTCCCCATTTCTGAGCCCAGTGTTAATTCAGGATCCCCTAGGAGCTCTTTTTGATCAGGTTTCCAGTCCTCTTACTATTTCTGGATACTGAGTTGCTCCATGATGCTGCTGCCACAGTTTGGCACTACCCTGTCACTGGTGCCATTTTTCACTGCATTATACACCTTACCAATCCCCATCTCAAAGTCAGCAGTTTTCTCCATCTTGCTATGTGCTTCCTTGGGCTAGAAAAAAAATAACTCACTGTGACTTTTAATTGACTTTCCTGCCCAAAATTCAGTTTGAATCATTTAAAAAAAATTTGGGAGGTTTTTTGGCTGTTGTTGAAGGGAGAGCTTGTGATGGGGGAGAGCTCAGAAAAAAATGCTAATTTCATTCTGCCATCTTGACTCTGCCCACTGTTCTTTGAATTCTTGATAGAATTAATTTGAAAAGGCATCTGGTCTCTTGCTCTCTCTTTTCCTTTGGAAAATTTATTTCTTGTTCAATTTTTTTTCTTATATTGGATTGTTATCTATTTTTTATATTGTCAATCTGTACATCTTATATTTTTGTAAAGATTCATCCATTCATTTAGATTGTCAATTTTATTGACATATGCTTGGAAAAAAATAGTTCTTAATAATTTTCTTGATTTCTTTTTCACTTGTGAGTTTTCCTTTTCTTGTTTTACACTAGTAATTTGAATTTCCTCTTTAATATACAAAAAATCAAATTAGCTAATGGCTTCTCTCTTTGGTTATTGCTGACTCATACATATTAATAAAGTGAATTTTCTCTACCTGAGAGTTTCTTGTGAACTCAATGGGAGTTAATTGACAACTGGAGTTGTCAATGAAACTGCATGACCAGGTCCTTATCCTATTATTTGAGGAACTTCAGCTCTATATCCTACTTGATTCTTTTTTGTTGTGGTTGTTTAGTTTTGTCAGTCATGTCAGGTTCTTCATGACCCTTTGGACCTCTCTCCATGGAGTTTTATTGACAAAGGTAATAGAATAGTTTTCCAATTCTTTCTCCAGTGGAAACAGACATTAAGTGCCTTGCCAAGGTGGTATATCTAGGAAGTTTCTGAGGTGGGATTTTTAACTTTAATCTCTATCCACTGTACCATCTAGCTGGCCCAGCAGCTTAATTCTAGATTCCTCTCTATTTAGTTCATGAATTTGCAATATGCAGGAAATTCTCTTTTGTCCATCGTATTTGGTCTAGGAATTCAGTATTGTCTAAGAATTCCTCTTCAGTGTCCAGGAGGCTTAGTCAAATAATTTCTTCGTTTGTCTAGGAACTCCTTTACTCTACCATTGCCTCCCTACTGCTGCCAGCTTGAATTTCCGCAGCTCCTATGTGGCTCTGCAACTTCCTCCAAATTCTGTTATTTCTGATGTCACCGGTAATCCTCCTCTGTTGGGGACGTGGTGGTATAAGAATCTTCTTTCCCAATTTTTTTGGTTAGTCACTTTTAGAAGTGTAAGTTACACACAAACACACAAACACACACACACACACACACACACACACACACACACACACACACACACTACCCTAATGCCTAATGTCTTAGTGATGAGTTTCTTGTAACTTAGCTAGGCTGAACCTCAGTGAGCAGACTCAGTATGTCTCTTGAAACCTGTATTTGAAGGTGTTCACAAATTTAGGGGTAGAAAAAGTCTCAGAAGCCAATTCAACCCTGTTATTTGCTGGATAATGCATCAATCCAATGATTGATGATCCATCAACGAATGGATGGTGATAGAATTGAGTTCTAATTCGGTTAAGTGACTTGCTCATAAGGAGTTTGTATCAGAAGTGATACTTTCTCTCATGCTAAGTAGTTTTATCAATGTACTACACTGTCTTTCTGTCAGAACTTGTGTTCTCCTGGCATAGGTTTCCACATTACCTTCACACAACAATTAGGCATCAAAGTTCAATGACTTGCACAAAATGGACACAATACAACTATGTATATGGATATAACTACAAAAACATCTTTTGCAGAAATAGAAACATAAATAATTGAAGATTTATTAATTTCTCATGATTATGATGAACCAAAATAATAAAAATGATAAGACTCTACAAGTTATTTATTTATTCATTATCATTTAAATTAAATTTAAAATTAAATAATTTATAAAACTGAAAAAATAATAAAATTCACATGAGAACAAAGAAAGATAAAAATCTCAAGTTTAAAAAAAAGTGGGAAGGAAAGTGGTCTAGCAGTACTATAAAACAATAAGATCAGTGGGACAGAGTAGGTATACAAAATACAGAAGCTAATAAATCAAAGAGGATTCTGGAAAGGTGGAAGTGTAGATCAGAAAATTCTAAGCTCTCCAGATTTCCTGCAAGAACCAGACAAAACTACCCTTCGAGACAAACATAGGGTTAAAAACAAACAAGAATTTGGGCAGAACCAAGGGAATATAATAAAGATGACAGTACTTCCTAAACTAATCTATTTATTTAGTGCAATCAGGATCCTAAGAAAATATTTTAATGATCTAGAAAAAATAACAACAAATTCATATGAAGAACAAAAGGTTGAGAATCTCAAGGGAATTAATGAAAAAAAAAAAACCAAATGAAGGTGGCCCATCTGTACCTGATCTAAAACTATATTATAAAGCAGCAGTCACCAAAACCATTTGGTATTGGCTAAGAAATAGATTAGTTGATCAGTGGAATAGGTTAGGTTCACAAGACAAAATAGTCAACTATAGCAATCTAGTGTTTGACAAACCCAAAGATTCTAATTTTTGGGATAAGAATTCATTATTTGATAAAAAAAAAGTGCTGGGAAAACTGGAAATCATTATGGCAGAAATTAGGCATGGACCCACACTTAACATCATATACCAAGATAAGATCAAAATGGGTCCATGACCTAGGCATAAAGAACGAGATTATAAATAAATTAGAGGAACATAGGATAGTTTAACTCTCAGACTTGTGGAGGAGGAAGAAATCTGTGACCAAAGAAGAACTAGAGACCATTACTGATCACAAAATAGAAAATTTTGATTATATCAAATTAAAAAGCCTTTGTACAAAAAAAAAAAAAAACTAATGCAAACAAGATTAGAAGGGAAGCAACAAACTGGGAAAACATTTTCACTGTTAAAGGTTCTGATAAAGGCCTCATTTCCAAAATATATAGAGAATTGACTCTAATTTGTAAGAAATCAAACCATTCTCCAATTGATAAATGGTCAAAGGATATGAACAGATAATTTTCAGATGATGAAATTGAAACTATTTCCACTCATATGAAAGTGTTCCAAGTCACTATTGATTAGAGAAATGATTAGAGCAAATTAAGACAACTCTGAGATACCACTACACACCTGTCAGATTGACTAAGATGACAGGAAAAAATAATGATGAATATTGGAGGAGATGAGAAAACACTGGGACACTGATGCATTGTTGGTGGAATTGTGAACGAATCCAACCATTCTGGAGAGCAATCTGGAATTATGCCCAAAAAGTTATCAAACTGTGCATACCCTTTGACCCAGCAGTGTTTCTATTGGGCTTATATCCCAAAGAAATACTAAAGAAGGAAAAGGGACCTGTATGTGCCAAAATGTTTGTGGCAGCCCTGTTTGTAGTGGCTAGAAGCTGGAAAATGAATGGATGCCCATCAATTGGAGAATGGCTGGGTAAATTGTGGTATATGAATGTTATGGAATATTATTGTTCTGTAAGGAATGACCAGCAGGATGAAGACAGAGAGGCTTGGAGAGACTTACATGAACTGATGCTAAGTGAAATGAGCAGAACCAGGAGTTCATCATACACTTCAACAATGATAGTGTATGAGGATGTATTCTGATGGAAATGGATATCTTGGACAAAGAGAAAATCTAACTCAGTTCCAGTTGATCAATGATGGACAGAAGCAGCTACACCCAAAGAAAGAATACTGGGAAATGAATGTAAACTGTTTGCATTTTTGTTTTTCTTCCCGGGTTATTTATACCTTCTGAATTCAATTCTCCCTGTGCAACAAGAGAACTGTTCGGTTCTGCAACCGAACATATATTATATCTAGGATATACTGTAACCTATTTAACATGCATAAGACTTCCTGCCCTCTGGGGAAGGGGGTAGAGGGAGGGAGGGGAAAAGTCAGAACAGAAGTGAATGCAAGGGATAATGTTGTAAAAAATTACCCTGGCATGGGCTCTGTCAATAAAAAGTTATAATTATTAAAAAAAAAAAAAGATAAACAAAAAATAAATTAAAAATAAATAAATAAATAAAAGAATTGGGCCAGAACTGTGGTCCTCCAGGAATAATGGGAGAAGATCTGAAGAAAAATACAAGACTGAGATTTGGCTAATATAAAATGTAAACAACTCCAAGCTAGATCTGCTGAAACAGCAAGTTGTAAACTCTGAGGCTAGCTGGATTGAAACTGTAGCCTCTGGCCTCAATCACAAACTTTCACCTCCCAGATAATGTGGGGGGAAGATTAAGGGAATTTCTGCTGATAAAACACACTATTACAGCTGTGCTGAAGATACCCTACCCTAATGAGAAGGAACCAGTACACATGTCTGGAGAGTGAAGAAGCAATAAGGAAGAGATGCTGCTAATGGTGGGCATTTGTAGGAGAGTAGAATTCTTGTTTTGGGCTCCAGGCTAAAAGGGAGTACTGAAGGAGGAGCTAAGGCCAGAGGCACCATACCCTATACTCTAGGACTAAAGGTGATTATTCTAACAAGCTGATATTAAAAAAAAAAAAAAGTAGGCAAAGGAGAAAGAACCTTTAGAGGAACATTTTTTTAAAAAAAGCTTCTTCTATCCCAAAGAGAAATGTTAAATGGTCACCTGCTTAAAAAAGAATTGATATAAGAACTCAAAAAAGTCTTTAAAAATCAAATAAGAGAGATTGAAGAAAAACAAAAACCAAAACAAAACCAAAAAAAAAAATCTCAGAAAAAACAAGATTATGAAAAGAAAGTCTGAACAACTAGAAAAAGAGATCAAGTTTTTTTTCTCAATATTTTATTTTTCCAATTACACATAATTTTCAACATTCATCACCCTAAGATTTTAATTCCAATTTTTTCTTCCCTTTCTTGCCACCACCTCCCCAAAATAACAAACAATTTCATATAAATTATACATATGCTATCATTTTAAACATATTTCCATATTAGTCACCCGATGAAAGAAAAATCAGAAAAAAAAGGAAAAAACACAAGAAAGAAAAAACAAATTAAAAAAGGTGAAAAGAGTATGCTTTGATCCATATTCAATCTCCACAGTACTTTTTTTTGGATACAGATAGCATTCTTCATCCCAAGTCTATTAGAATTGTCATGATCACTGTATTACTGAAAAAAGCTAAGTCTATCATAGTTGGAGATCCAAAGTCATGTCTTTTAAGTAATAGCAAGAGGAAGTCAGTGAAGTTATAAAAGACCAAGAAATGACAAAACAAAATATGAAGAATTAAAAATAGAGGAGAATATGAGACATCCGATAAAAAACAACAGATCTAGAGAATAGATCAAGTAGAGAAAACACAAGAATAATTAAATTCCTGAAAGTTACAATTTAAAAAATAATTTTGACACTATAATATAAGAAATAATTAAAGAAAATTGCCCTCAAATGTTAAAACTAGAGGGAAGGGTAGAAATAGAAAAAAAAAAAAAAAACTACCAATCATTACCTGAAAGAGATCCTAGAGGAAAATCTATAATAACCTCATTACCAAATTCCAAAAACCCCAAATCAAAAAGAAAATTTTTATGAGCAACAAGAAAAAAACAATTCAAATATGAAGAGCCACATTTAGAATCACACAAAACCTAGCAATGGCTACATTAAAAGACCTCAGGTCTTGGAACACTCTACATTGAAGAGCAAAAAAACTAGGATTGTGTATTTCTGATTCTGCATATTAGTCCTCCATCTATTTTGAAGAGGGTGATATTTCTTCATGAGACTTCTTGAAGTTTCATGAATTTTGTACTGGTTAGACTTGTTAAATCTTTCAGTATTATTCATTTTTCAAATACTGAGGTTGTAGCATAAATTGTTGTTCTGTTTCTACTCACTTCATTATTCATCAATTCTTTCAAAGTATTTCCAAGTCTCTCTGAGTCTCCTTCCTCATTCATTAGAACATGATAGTATTACATTATATTCATTTAGTACAAGCTTTTCAGCCATTCATCAAGTATTAATTACTCCCTTAGGTTCCAGTTCTCTCTCAAAACAAAAATAACTAGAAAAACAAATATTTGTATATATAAACCTTTTTTCCCTTTAATTTATTTGGAGCAAAAGTCTTATCACTAGATCAAAAAGCACACACAATATTAGTAACTTTCCAGGAATAATTCATAATTTTACCAACAGTGAATCTACATGCTTATTTTCTCACATTTCCTTCAACATTTGGAGCATTTTAAAAATAATTTCTCATATATCTTGGAGATGAGATATTTATTTGAGATACTTACTGGAAAGATTTTCCCCAATTGATCTTTCTTTTCTATTTTTAGTTATATTTTGCTTTTGTGATTTAAAATATATATATATATATATATATATATATATATATGTAATCAAATTTCTCCATTTTATCTTCTAAGAGTATTTCTTCCTCTTTTGGTCATGAATATTTCCCCTCTCCATAATTTTTTAATGATTATTTTTTTCTTGTTCCTTTAATTAGTTTATGAAGTGACCTTTTATATCTAAATTATATATTCATTTGAAGCTTGATATGAAATGTGAAGTGTTTTTCTGAATTCAATTTCTGCCATATTGTTGCCCAGTTTTCTCAGAAAGAAGAGACAGTAAGAGAAATTCCACTGAAAATAATTACATCTACCTAGCAAGAACTCTATCAATACAACAACAAGCACTGTTTATATGGAAATACAGACCTAAATTATTGCAGAAATATTCATTGGTTGTAAACAGACTGAGCCAATAAATTAAATGGACAAAACTACATAAGTTAATTTATGTATTCATTCCATACCAATCAGATTAACAAAGGATTACTTTATAGAACTAGAAAAAATAACAAAAGAAATTTGGCTGCAGATACAAAAAGTCATGTTTAAGAAACTCAATAAGGGAGAAAAAGTGGGGAGAAAGGTAGCAGTATCATATCTCAAACTATATACTATAAAGAAGTAATTAATAAATTAATTTGGTTCTGGTCAAAAAATTAAAGCAGCTTAGAAGTGGAATAGAATAGGTACATATCATACAAAAGCAAATGAACTTTGTAGTCTTGTGTACAATAAACCAAAGACCTCAATTACCAGAGTAAGTACTTACTATTTATTGGATATAGACTAATTTTTTCAAGAAATTTTAAAATGAAATGAGAAGAAAGAAGTAGAACAATAGTTTTGTGTAGTTTCCTTGTTGCAAGGTGAAGGATGGCTTTTTATTGTTGTTCATTTGTTTTGTCTTTGTTTTACCGTGTTTCCCCGATAATAAGACACTGTCTTATTAATTTTTTTTGGACAGAAAAACACCAGAGGGCTTATTTTCAGGGGAGGGCTTATTTTAATGAACATTGACAGCAATTTTAATAAACAGGCAAATATGAACAAAAAAAAGTACCTTTATTCAATAATGATCATGTCATCTTCTTCAACAGCATCGTCATAAGTGTCTATACCCTGAATTCCGTCCTGGATGTCTTGCGCTTCTATTTCCTTCAGAAGAAGTGGACCCAATCTATCATGTCCACCAATATAGCTCTCTTTAAATGAACATGTCTTGTCCAGGTAACCTGCTCATAGTGCCTTGGCGACACAGCTGTCAGTAATTTTATCCCATGACTTCTTCACCCAAGTCACGACATCTTGCAGGACAGGGCTTCACAAAGTTTCCACGCTGAGTTCTTTCCATTCTATTTTCAATGTAGTCATTGACTTCCATGCGCAAATGGTCCTTGAATGGCTTGTTTATTGCAATATCAAGGGTGTGGAGATAGGCAATCATTCCTGCAGGAATCATTACTTGATCTATTCTTCTCTCTGCAAGGAAGTTCTTCATTTCTTTAGCGCAGTGAGTGCTGGCTGAGTTCTTCTTTTATCCTCCATGATGCCCCCTGAATTCTTCTTTTATCCTCCATCATGCCCCTTTTATCCTCCATCATGCCCCCTCACTCCCGCTTACATACCGGGTTTTTATGTTGTCCTGCCTCAGCTCTCCTCCGCAGCACTGCTCTCAATGGCGCCAGCAAGCAAATCACTGGGGAAGAACAGGATGACGCGCTCACTGCTGCAGCTCTGATTGGATGCAGCTTGGAGTGTGGCGTGTGTTTCACCCGGGGAGGGAGGGGACGGTGCATACAGAGGGTACTAGAACTGATGGGCCAGTTCTAGTAATGTGAATATTAATAGTGAAGAATATAATATACTACACTTATGTTTAAGATATCAACTCACACAAGTGATGGGGATCACCTTCACTACAGTAGCAATCTCAATAGGGCTTATTTTCGGGGGAGGGCTTATTTTAGAGTAATCTTACACAGTAAGGGGAGGGCTTATTTTCGGGATAGGTCTTATTATTGGGGAAACACGGTAGGATCAGAAAGATGAATATATATCTGATCAAAAGGGAAACGATCCAGAGTGGTAAGAGAAATCAAAGAAGAAAGCAAGAAAGAGGAGGGGTGGGAAGGGAGGAAGTGAAGGGGAGAGGAAGAGAGAGAGAGAGAGAGAAAGAAAGAGAGAGAAGAGAGAGAGAGAGAGAGAGAGAGAGAGAGAGAGAGAGAGAGAGAGAGAGAGAGAATATGATTGATGTGTCACGATCCATGAGGAAGGGAAAGGGAATGAGAATAAAAACACAGACAGAAGAGCTGACTTTGGAAAATGAGAAATTTTAAGGGAAAGTCTTGAGGAATAGAAATAAAGACAGGTAAAATTATAATATAGGTTCAACATGGAAGAGAAAAGTAAAGAAATTCTTATCACATGGTCCTAAGAAGATTTTAATTGGTTCCAAGTATTTCCAAAGTAGTAAAGGGAACTGTCTACAAAGTTCCATAATCTAATTTCTACCCACTAAAGATTCTTTAAGAGTTCAAAAAACTAGAGTGCCAATCAGGTATTTAGGGAATAAATATCTATCAAACCCAGAGAACCCCACTTGGTCATATTTACTTGACCTTTTTTATTTGGTGGCATTTTATTATCTGCAGAGTCAGCTTAGAGTGAACCCATAGATGTTAGCATTTAAATTCTAGCACAATCAGAACAGACACTGAACCTGGCAGTTTCCATGGAGATTGGAAGAGAAAGATGCCAAGTAGAAATTAAAAAAAAAAAAGCACAGTTAGCTACATTGAAATTTTAGTGTATCTAGATATTAGCTATTTAGCTTGAGTCTCATTGGATTAAAACACTCAGAACAAAGCTGGTGTGGAGCCAGATCCTGTCTCCTCTTGTTTCATTTCTTATATCTTCTTTCTTCTTTCCTTTCCTCTTCTCCTTTTTATATATTACCCCCTCAGCAATTTCAAACTATTACCTTAAGCATTTTTCTCAGGCTCTAAACCTTCATGTCTACCTATCTTTAATACATTCCCACCTGAATGGTCTTCTGATACTTCAAATTCAACATATTTAATACATATTTCTTTTCTACAAAAATTTGTTCCTCTTTATGACTTTATTTTTTTCAGTGACAGCTCCATTTAACCCAATTTTCTCTTTTCAAAAACTTGCTATTATCTCTTATTCTATGTACTCTTAAACTACCAAATTAAATCTGCTGCCTTGTCCTGTCTCCATATGTCTCACATCTATTTCTATCTCTGTTTCCAGGCCACCATCCTGATTTAGATATTATTATCTATCTGGACTATTGGCAATAGTTTTTCTACAAGTCTTTTGTCTTCTGATACTTCCTCTCTCTTTCCATAAACCATCCTTTTCATATTAATTTTCCTCACGTATAGATTTGAGAGAACAGGGGAATGCTACAGATGTAATATGTTGTTCAATTGTTTCAATCAAAACTGACTCTTTATAATCCCATCTGGAGTCTTCTTGGAAAAGATATCTCAGTGGTTTGCCATTTTCTTCTGCAGCTCATTTTACAATTGAGGAAACTGAGGCAACAAGAGCTAAGTGACTTGCCTAGGGTCACACAGCTAGTAAGTATCTGAGGTCAGATTTAAACTGAGAAGAATGAGTCTTCTTGACTTCATATCCAATACTCTAGCTACTTTGCCAGATAGCTGCCCTGGATTTTAGTGAGGTGTTTTAGAAAATCACTTGTATACAAAATGGAAACATGTATACTAAATAACAATGCATTTAGATGAATTATAATTGGTAGAACCCTGACTCCAAAGAAATAGTTCTGCCAGTGTGATAGAAGTTTCTGATGGACTGCCCATTAGCCCAGTTATGTTTAACATCTTTATTGATTAACTGGATGGAAGCAAAGATGGTGTGCTTATTAAATTTTGAAGTTATAGATAGCTGTGAGACAGTTAACATGTTGAATTACAGAGTCAGGATCCAAAAAGATTTCATCAAATTAAAATGATGGGCCAATTCTAGTAATGTGAATATTAATAGTGAAGAATATAATATACTACACTTACGTTTAAGATATCAACTCACACAAGTGATGGTTCCAAATTGTTGGAAGCCATCAAAAAACTGATTAATCATAGAATTTCAATCCTAGAAGAGACCTCAATTGTCCATCTATATACCAATTCAAGAATCTCCTAACATCCCCGGCAGATGATCATCTAGCCTTTGTTTGAAGTCCTCTGGTAAGTGGTAATTTACTCCTTTGAAGTAACCAAAATCACTTTGAGATAGTTTATATCTGTGACCTGTTACTCAAAGCTATTTGCATAAAACTCTCCTCATTGGTCAAGATTAAACCCAATGTTCTGTGCATGCATCAGGGGCAGAATTGGCATAATATGGGAAAGAAGCCAAAATGTTCTTTTGGCTTTTAGCTTTGAGAAAAAAAGATATTATTATACCCTCTATTCAAGAAGAAATCCTTGGAGAGAAAGATTCTAGGAAGATGATAATATGTAGAGGAGCTGACATCTTGATCACATTCCTATCACAAGCTTACCATAATAGAAACCATAATAGAGGGAATTTTCGACTAAGTGAGATATGGGACACTGGCTCTCACTGGGAGATCTCACTTACTCTGTATATTTGATATATTCTCATCTACATAACTTTTGTGATTTCTGTTCACCATCAGATTGGATAAATGAGTTTATGGGCTATTCAGTATGTGTGACCTTTGTGTAACTTGCATTTGGTAAGAAGGGAATTAAGCCTTGGAAATATATAGTTTGGGATAGTCCACCTCTGTACAAAGATAGTGATCAGAAACCTGACTTAGCATAACAGTTATTTCCCTTAGACATGTAGTTATTAGACATGGGATCCATGGCAGACTTATTGTACACACACATTACATATCAAAACTAATTTGGTCTCTCTTCAACTTCTAATCATTATCTCCAGTTCTATCTTCTAGGACCAAAAAAAAAAAAAAAAAAAAAAAAAAAGGTCTAATCTCCCCTATTCATGTCAATTCTTCAAATACTTCTGTGCCCCCAAATGTATTTTTCCCTGAGGCTCTTGGGGTTAAGTGACTTGTCCAGGGTCTTACAGCTAGGAAGTGTTAAGTGTCTGAGGCTAGATTTGAACTCAGGTCCTCCTGACTTCAGGGCTGGTGCTCTATCCACTGTGCCACCTAACTGTCCCCCAACTTTTTAGAATGTGTGTATACACATACAAAAACCCTAGTTCTTTCAGCTGATACTCATATAACATAATCTCTAGGATTTTTCCTAAACATTTCCTAAAATGTAGCATTCAAAACTGAACTCAATAATGCTGATATAGTTTAACCAGGCCAGAGTACAGAAGAAATAATACCCCTCTTCTTCTGGACACTAAGCCTTTATTACTGCCCAAATTCGCATTGATCTTTTTTTTTCTTGTCATATTGCACAGTTGATATGTATATAGTTGATCTACAAGAACCTCTAGACCTTTACAAATGAGTTTCTCTACAGCCATATTTCTCCTGTTTTGTAGGTATGAAGGTGAATGTTTCAACTTAAACAATAGACGACTTGTCAGAGTAAATATTGCAAAAGGAATCTCTTTTTGAGAATGGGTTGACCTCTGAGGGTCTTGCCAACTTTGATACTTTGATTATATGCTATGACTCTGCTCAGATCATTTTAATGGCTCCCTATTATGTAGCAAGTAAAAATCGAGTCTTATTTACATGATATTCAAAACCTCTACGATCAAGCACTAATGAATTTCCAGCCTTATCTTATTCTGTTCCCCTCCTTATGGTTTATGCTTCAGTCAAGCAACACTATCATCTTTCATACAGATGCTGTTTTCCACTTATGTACCTTGGTTTATGCTATTAATTATTGCTAGTATATCACCTCTATCTGTTAAAATTACATTCATCCTTAAAATCCCAACTCAAAGTATACTTTGTCAATAAATCTTTCTATCACCTCTCTCCCAGGCAGAAATTATTTTTCTTTTCTGGCATTTTGTTTAACATTGTACTTGTCCCAATCTTACATTCTTATTATGCACAGTATTCATTTTAATATTACATTTATTTGTGTGTGTGTCATATCCATCTGTTAAACCACAATTTTCAAGAGGCTAAAAGTCTTTGTACGAAGGCCTTTCCTCTGGAAAAAAAAAAGAATAAATAATTGGTTACAACCTAATAGTGTCTATCAGATGGAATTTAGATGGTTTAATTTGACATGAATTCTTAGAATATTTGTGGATGGACATTTCATAACTAAAAACTAACAATAAGATGTGAGCTATACTGATTAAGTTAATAAAAATAAACTGGAAATGTTAAACAAAATTTTGGGAGCTGTAAAATTAGGCTATGTAGTCGTAATAGAGGATTTCAATTTTGTGTAGAAAAAATGCTTGAATGGGGTGAGAATATAGAATAAATGATTACCGGATTATCTTATCTTTAAGGATAAGATAAATGACTACTCTGAGAACAAGTAATTTTAAAATCTATAATGATATATGTCATGGAATTGTGTCATGAGTAAAGATCAAGTGCTCAAATAAAATAAAAATATTTCATGGATAACTGGCAAAATGAAAGAACAGAATATTAGGTCCTGGAGGGCAAGAATTTTGTCATTTTTTACTTTGTAGCTCTACTACCTAGCACAGTAATTTGCACATGGTAGATATTGAATAAATATCTGGTGAACAGAATTTTAAAGGGCCTTTATGAAGAAAAAGGCATTAAAATGCCAAATATACTGCCCAAATGGAAAGAACAGGTCAGATGCAAATTAGGAATTTTAGAGATCAAAGAGTATTTGAAGACTACCCTTAAGCAAGGAACTCAAACACTAGTAGTCAAAAACCACTTTGAATAGATAAAAATCCCTGAAAGAAGCAATGGAACTTACTTGATGGTGATGTTTCATAGGCACAACTCAGAAATGAAGTGATAATAGAGGGAATAAATTAATAAGTTAATTTACTACTAAATAATTGATTAATTCCTTGCTTTATCATTTACTAAAGAAGACAATAAGATTCTCTATTTATATCCTGCTCTTTTGCTCTTAAATGAATTTTTTGAAGCAGGTGGTCAGAAATGTCATGTACAGAGAATATTAGATAACATCTCCTGCCTTACCAGGACCTTGTGGTGAAAAGTTTGTGATGTATTGCTAATTCCTCAAAAATTGGTTGGAAATTTTGGTTAAGCACTGTGGTGACTCACAGAAAAAGTGAACATTTCCCAAGTTCTCAGACATTTGTAATTCCAGATACCCTAGCAATCTTTCTCCTCACCTTTGGATGCCCCAAGTGCATGTAAGAACCCTTCCTTCATGACAAAACATAATGTAGTGCTACTAAGTGATGCTTTTAACCAGAACTACAAAAGAAATAACCAATGAACCTTGAGAAAATATAGTAAAGGTATACTTCCTTTTATTGTGCTTCACTTTATTGTGCTTCACAGATATTACTTTTTCTTTTCTTTCTTTCTTTTTTTTTTTTTTTTTTTTTAACAAATTGAAGGTTTGTGGCAATCTTGGAACAAACAAGTCTATCAGTACCATTTCTCTAATAACATGGGTTCATGTAGTTTTCTGTGTAATATTTTGATAATTCTTGTAATATCTAATTTTTTTCATTATTATTCTGTCATGGTGACTTATGATCAATGATCTTTAATGTTACTATAGTAATTAGTTTGGGACATCATACCCATATAAAATGGTAAACTTAATTGATAAATTTTATGTGTTCTGACTGCTCCATAGACTAACAGAAGAGTCAAATGACGCAGCAAACTTCATTTCAGTTCTATTTTAAGAAAATGCCACAGACATCCCAAACTTCAGCAACTACCACCCTTCTAAGTCATTTGCCACCAACATTAACAATCCACCAGCAAATAGATTACAATTCATTAAAGAATCAGATGATGGTTAGCAATTTTTTTTAGCAATAAAGCATTTTAAAATTAAGGTATGCACATTGTTTTTTTTTAATATGTAATACTATTGCATAATTAATGGGTTATAGTATAGCATAAATAGAACTTTTATATGGAATGGGAAACTAAAAAAAAATGTATATGACCCACTTTATTGTGCTATTTGATTTATTATGGAAACAAACCTACTTTATCTCTAAGTATGCCTGTCTAGGCAGAATTATTATTAGGAGTAAAAGATCATAACATAATATATAGTATAACATAATGTCAATTATATAATATATATACACACACAAGATACTGCAATGTATATAATGTATTACATATCTTGTATACTATAATAATAGTAATTAGTAATAATAGTTCTACCTATATATATTTAATTAACTCTAATGGACACTTAATAAATGCCTTAATCAAATAAAATAATATTTTTATTGTTACTAATAATGAGGATGATAATAATAACTAAGTTTTATATAGAACTTTTAAGATTTGTAATGGACTTTTATCTGCCCCTCCCTTTTCTTTCCTCTTTCTCCTTCTACTTGTCTATAGGGTTAGATAAATTTCTATACCCAACTGAATTATTAAATTATTCTCTCTTAGACCCAAAACTGTTGAGATCAAGCTTGAGACAATGCTCATTCCCCTCCTTTCTTTCACTCCATTTTAATAGATCTTTTACATTTCTTCATGTGATCTAATCTGTCCCATTATATCTCCCCTTTCTTCTTTTTCCAGTACAGATCTTTTTCCACTCCTTAATATCTTTTTCTTTGATATCATTACATCAGAGTCCATTCACCACCATATGCTTAATGCATGTGATGCTCCCCTTTGTCTACCCAGTGACAGATATAGCTCTCAAGAGTTACAAATATTGTTCTCACATCTAGGGATGTAAACAGTTTGACCTTTACATAATACATATTTTCCTTTGCTTACCTTTCTATGCTTCTCTTGAGTGTTGTATTTGTTAGTTAAATTTTCTGTTTAGTTCTGTTCTGTTTAGTTAAAGTTTCTGTTTAGTTTAGTTTTTTTCAGTAGAAATTATTGAAATCTTAATTTATTGAAGCTCCATTGCCTTCTCTGAAAGATGATGCTGACTCTTGCGAAGTAGTTAATTCTTAGTTGTAACCTTAGGTCCTTTGCCTTTCCAGAATATGGTATTCCAGGCCCTGTGATCCTTTATTGAAGAAGTTGCCAGATCCCAGGTAATCCTGACTGTTGCTCCTTGATATTTGAATTGTTTTTGTCTAGCAGCTTGCAGTATTTTTGCCTTGAGATTGTAGTTCTGTAATTTTGCAACAATGTTCCTTTTCCTTGTGAGATATCTTTCCAAAGGTGATCATTGAATTCTTTCAGAATTTCCTTCTTTATTTCCAGAATGACAGACAGTTTTCCTTAATGATCTCTTGAAGAATGTTATCCAGGATCATTTTTTGGTAAAGGCCTTCAGGTAGGCCAATCATTTTTAAATTGCCTCTTCTGGATCTATTTTCTAGGTCAGCTATTTTGCCAATGAGGTATTTCATATTTTTTTCCATTTTTTTCATTCTTTTTAGTTTGATTGATTCTTGCTATCTCATAGAACTTCCATTTGCCTATTCTAATTTTTAATGTGTGATTTTCTACAGTTAGCTTTTGTATCTCTTTTTCCATTTGGTTAATTTTGCTTTTGAAAGTGTTGTTTTCTTCAGTCATTTTTTTTCCCTTCCTTTTCCAAGCTGTTGACTCTCCCTTGCATATCTCTCATTTCCTTCCTAATTTTTTCTTCAACTCTCTTATTTGCCTTTTATGAGCTCTTCCAAGAAACACGCATTTAGACTTGAGATCAATTCATATCACTCTTTGATATTTCCTTTGAGCCATTTTGTCCTCACCTGAGTTTGTGTTTTGGTCTGCCTTACAATCAGAGTAACTTTCTATGGTCAAGGTCCTTGACCTGACCTTGAAGATTTATCAGTGACACTGCATAAGCTGCATTGATTTAATTAAAAGAATGGGAAAGTAATGAGGACCTGACAGAAGTCACTCACTTCAGAATTCAGAGTTGTTCCTAACTTTATCAATAATCTGGATAGTGAATTAGGTTTTTGTTGGATGAGTTTGTAGATAATACCAGTCCCTCAATAAATAGCAACTGTGAAAAATAACATTTTTTCAACATACTCAAAAACCAGATGCCTGAAATATAAAGTAAGAAATAAAAATTATTAATTATTGACTTATCAAATACAATGTTACATTTCTTATTATGATCAATTTTAAAACAAGCCAGCTGAAGATATTATCTATATTCTTCCTGGAGATGTTCTCAATTGACATTTTGTTCCTGTGTTCAGAAGTTCTGGGCAGTTTTCTTGTATTATTTCTTGCATATGCTGTTCCATTTTTTTTTACTCATTCATAGTGGCTGTCAATAAATCAATAGCCAATATAAAAAAAATGAATGATTCTCCATCTCCTATAAAATAAGATAAAAATTGTGACATTCAAGACTCACTACAATTTTTCTCTAATCAACTAATCCAGCTTTGTCTTGCATGGCTACATATGTGTTATGTTCTCATTAAACTGGATGACACCATTTTCTAAATTTAATGATTTCTTACTGAATTTTGTGATTTTGCTTATTACAGGACTCTCCTCCCTGCTTCTTTTTTTCACCAAACTCTGCCCATTCTTTAAGACTCATGTCCAACAGACATTGCCTATAAAACTTTGTCTGATCTCCCAGATAAGAGTAAATCTTCTGTCCTTTGAAAAATCAAAACTTTCTTTGAACTCAGCATCTTTGGGTTACATCTAGTCATATAAGTAATTATAATGGTATACATTTATGTATCTGCTTAAGATTTGAAATTAAATCATCAATAAGTACTTATTAAGTATTTAACTCTAGCCAGGCACCATAAAAGGCACTGAAGATTAAAAAAAAAAAAGCCACAAAACAAAAACAATTCTTGCTCTTAGAGAATTTGCATCCTAATAGAGGAGACAATATCTATAAATCAGAATATAAACTAAATGTAGGGTACAGAGACACTAACTTTGGGAGGCATGGCACTACCAACTAGGGAAACCAAGAAAGCCTTCCTGGAAAAGGTGAGAATTGGGCTGTGACTTAATGAAAGCCAGACAGTTTAAATGTGGATGTTGAAAGGAAAAGGATTCTAGGTTATCCATTTATCTATAGGCTAACAAGGAACTATCTTTGATTTTCTTTGACCTTTGAATTTCCAGTCAATTTTTTAAAAACTTTAAATATTCACATTTTACCCTGGTTTCCTCATCCAAAAAATGGACATAATAATAGCATCTATCTCTGGAGTTATAAGGATGAAATTAAGCAATATTTGTAAAGGTTTTTTTTTTTTTTTGGTAATTTTTGTAAATTTTTTTTTAACTATGTATTATTATTATCATCATCATTATTTTAAGAAATTTTTCTCTGTCTGTAATAGCCACAGGGCAGTTAGGTGATTTAATATATAGGACACTGGGCCTAGAGTCAAGAAGACTCATTGTCCTTAGTTCAAATCTGGCCTTAAAGAACTTACTAGATGTATTACCCTGGGAAAGTCACTGAACCCTGTTTCCTTCAGTTTCCACATCTGCAAAATAAACTAGAATAGGAAATGACAAGCTGCTTTAATAACACTTCCAAGAAAACTCCAAATGAGGTTGCAAAGAGTCAGAAACAAATGAATGACAACATGATAGCTACAGAAGTCCACTAATAAAAATATGTATTGAGAAACTAAATTTTTATTAAGAAATATTCCTTCCTCTCTACTCCCTAAAAATATTGTCTTTTAAGATGTTTACACTGGGCTGGACTGAATCTGTGATAACTTTTCCCCCACCTCTGTTTGAGAGCATATCTTAAGACTTTTTTCTGCTCTATAAATCCATGACAGTGTTAGGCTTCTCATAAAAGAATAACTTGATTTTTGTTTTTTTTGTTTTTACCTAAAGACCTGTGAATAACACCTTTGTGAAAAATTTTATTGAAGTTTTAGTTAGGTGGTGCAGAATAAGAATCCTAGACACATAGCCTTCTCATTCAGGAAATAATGGTTATGCATAAAGATTTATAGATGTGGGGAAATAAATAAAAGAATAAACATGGCCTAAAAGGAAATGATGTAAGACAATTGCTTTACTTTGGTTTTCTGTTTAATGAAATTGTAATGATTCTAAACCCAGAATACCCTGAGGTGAATAAAAATTGGAAAGAATGCCAAACTCCTTATTGGAAAACAATTTGGCAGATGACAGTGACAGAGACAGAACCCCCCTCATACTGAAGTACACAAAGTGACACCAGGATCCACGCTGTTTTCCTGGTTTGATATCAAAGCCAGGAAGTTGAAAGGACTCATGCATTTAATGCGTGGTGAAAACTACAGAGACAGCCTCTACTAAAGTGGAATTTGGCTTTTCCCCAAACATTACATTACCCTTGAATGGAAAATTGATCAGATGACATATGGTGATAACATCTGCCACCCATGGATAAAGCCATCGTGCCATGTGGGTGGTAATGGAAGCTGTAATAGTGAGGGTGGAGGATTTAATGGCAGTCTATAACACGGAGGAAAGTAATAGCAATCTGAAAGGAACAATTTGAGTAAATCTTCACGATGAGTATTATCAGGCATGTACATCCTGAATTTCTGTAGTCATTCCTTGCAAGATGGGAGAATTGAAGAATGCTTTGTCACTTTATTACCCTCAAGTTAATCCCAATAGGTAGCCCTTGGGAGTCATTTCTCCCTAGACACCATTAAGGATGGATGGTACTGCCCTGCCAGTGTATAGACATGGAGCTCTAATTTGGAACGATCACAGTGAAGAGTTGTCTCAACTATTGCTTAGTTATATTACACACAAAAGTGAAACTAGCCAGGTTATTGCTATGCCTACAATTTGGAGAAATTCCATTTAACTTTAAGGAATTAGGAAATAAATGAAAACAATTAACAAAAGAATTATGGATTTTTTTTTCATTTTTTGCATCACTCTCCCACAGAAGAAAAATAAGTGGCCCATATGGTTGAATTGAAAAATAGACATTTCTTTGTAAAACAAAAGTTTTTCAAGGGAAGGGGCCCTCTCTCATTTTTTTTTTTTTTTGGATATATCCTCAGCATTTAGCACAGTGCCTGGCACATGGTAGGTGCTTAATGAATGTTTGTTTAATGGACTTAACTGAATTTTTTCTAAAAGGAGAGAGAGAGAGAGAGAGAGAGAGAGAGAGAGAGAGCGAGCCCAAGTTAATCATAAATTTGTGAAATATTGTGAAGCTTGGTGAAAAGGCAAGTATCTTGCTTTCCCTTAAAATTCAAATCTTTAAGATTAAAGCCTTGTAACAGGGTAACAGGAAACATAGTGTTTTCTTAAAACAACAGAGCACTACTGATAGGAAAGTTAACCTCTTATCTTCCTTGACTTGAAAGGTGTTTTCCTTTTTAAAATTTCTTTTTCATTTAAACAAGATTGACCTTTAACTTTCCTCTTTGTGGAAGTAAAAGAAAACAACTGCTTCACAAAACAGCCTTTAGCCATAGTACAGCCTTTAATGGACTAATCACAGCAATCTACAGGTGAGTAATTGACTGATTTCTTCTATTTAGACAAAGTCTTTAAAATCTCTCCCATCCAAAGCCCCACCCATACAATTTTCTGGTCCAAATCTTCCTCTTTCCTTTTTCACTTTCTCTTTTCTTCTACCCTCTCCCTTCTAAAACACACACACACACACACACACACACACACACACACACACACTTAAAATTTTCAGGTCAAACCTAGATAAACCAAAAATCTTCAAGTAAAGCAAGTGCTATGAGGTATCGTTGGCTTGAATTTTTTTTTAATAATACTGGCAAATGATCCCAAAATGCCTTCAACTCTGGAAAGGTTTGGTTTCAGTCATAAACTTAATAAAAAGAATTAAATCATGAAAAAGGACAGAGAGACAGGGAGGGAGGAAAGACAAAGGAGGAAGAGGAAATGGAAATGGAGGAAAAAAAGAAAAAACAAGAATAAAAAAGAAAAACCCATTAAATGTACATAAGGAAAAGAAAGAATAGTCTATGATATGAATTCCATTTGTCTATGAATTTCAGGAGCAAAAAAGATTTTTAAAAAGGCATATGGAATTAGCTTAAATATCTCAACTCATTATTCTGTGTATTTGAATTACTGAAGTAAATACTTTTTTTAATCTTTTAAGGTGAGACATAGCTATCCAGATCCCTTTATAGTTATACAAAATGTAATCAATCTCATCCATTATCATTACCTATATGGATGACTTATGTGGAGACTGTTATTTCTCTCTATAATTTTTTCAGCTGCACTTTTGTCTTTTATAGAGTCCTATAATTTTTATGTATCTGAATGTGCGCTAGAGTTTTATAGCTAAAGTATGGTTTTAAATATTCATTAAAAACCACATATTTTTTATAAGCATTTTCAAAAAGAAAAAAGTCAAATATAATCTTTCTTATCCAAGCTAAATAATTTTTTGTCCTACCCAGTTCTTCAATTCAGTTAGACTTGAGGAGGGAGCACATTGGGGTTATGTAGAGAGAGGTCATACATACAGAGCAACATGTAGGCCAGTATGACTAAATCAAAGACTACAAGGAGGGAATTAAGACACAAGACTGGAAACATAGGAACTCAGGTCCTCCTGACGTCAGGGTTGGAACTCTATCCACTGTACCACCTAGTTGCCCTGTCTTGTCTTTTCCTACAAAGTAGTCAAAATGCTTTTACTAATTACTGCAGAAATAGAAATAATATGGTAACCAAATGGACATTGGGGTAAATGAGAGTGAGAAGTCAGGAAAACTACATGATGGTTGTTAACTAAGGGGATCAGAAAGGTGATGGGACTCTCAGTGGTAACAGTAAAGTACAGAAGAGAGTTGGAATTTGAGAAGAATGAAAAGCAGTGACTTCTGTTTAGTTGCCTATGTGACAAGTTGCCTAATAGGCAGTTGCTGATGTGTGACTGGATCTTAAAAGTGAGATTGGGGATAAATTTGCAGATATGAGAATTATGGTAATTGACCCCTCTGGGAACTAATAAGTAAAAAACATGAAACAGTGTAGAGAGAGAAGAAACGATTTTAGAGTGGCTTGGAGCACATCCCCAATTAATGGGCCTGACATAGTTAATGAATTAGGAGACTGAGAAGGAATGGATGGCCAGGTAGAATCATAGAATTAGAGTTGGAAGGGACCTCAGAGATTATCTTACCCTACTCCCTCACTTTTACAAAGGTAATGACCATTTGAAGAGAAGATGTGACCTACCATGTAACACCACACTGGTGGTGAATGGGAGATCTATTTTGAACCCAAGTACTCTGAAGCCAAAGCTAAGAAAAGAAAGTGGTCAGTAGTGCTAAATGCTATGAAGAAATCAAAAAGGATAAAGACTGAGGAGAGGCCATTAGTACTTCCTAATTATTCAACTGAGTAGTAAGTAGAGAAACCAGACTATACAGTTAAGCTAGTGAAAGGAAAGAAAGGAGAGATATTTAGTAGATATGTTCTTTTGTTTTTGTTTCTGTTGTTGTTTTTTTTTTTTGTTGTTTGTTTGTTTGTTTTGCTGAAACGGGGTTAAGTAACTTGTCCAGGGCTGCACATAACTTGCCCAGGATCACACAAGTACAAGTGTTTTTTAAAATAATTTTAAAAGGAGAAAGATACAGCACAATAGTAGGGTTTTTTGGTTTTGTCTTGGTTTTGTTGTTGTTATTTTTAAGGATGTAAGAGACTTAAGATTTGAAGCCAGGATTGAGGGAAACAGAAGATAGGAAGAAAGTGAAAATTATTTTTTAAAAGGGATGGTATACATTCTGGAGAGTAATTTGGAACTGTGCCCAAAGGGCTATCAAACTCTGCATACCCTTTGATCCATCTGTGGCTCTACTAGGTCTGTATCCAAAGAGATCATAAAAAAGGGAAAAGGATCCATATGTGCAAAAATGTTTGTGGCAGGTCTTTTTGTGGTAGCAAGAAACTGGAAACTGAGTGGATGCCCATTAGCTGGAGAATGGCTGAATAAGTTATGGTATATGAATGCTAAGGAATATTATTGTTCTGTAAGAAATGGCCAGCAGGATGATTTCAGAAAGGCCTGGAGAGACTTACACGAACTAATGCTGAGTGAAATGAGCAGGACCAGGAGATCATTATATACTTCAACAACAATATTATATGATGATCAATTCTGCTGGACCTGGCCATCTTCAGCAATGAGATGAACCAAATCAGTTCTAATGGAGCAGTAATGAACTGAACCAGCTACACCCACGAAAGAATTCTGGGAGATGACTAAGAACCACTACATAGAATTCCCAATCCCTCTATTTTTGTCTGCCTGCATTTTTGATTTCCTTCACAGGCTAATTGTACACTATTTCAAAGTCCAATTCTTTTTGTACAGCAAAATAACTGTTTGGACATGTATACATATATTTAATATATACATTAACATATTAAACATAGATTGGTCAACCTGCTATCTCGGGGAAGGGGTGAGGGGAAGGAGGAAAAAAGTTGGAACAAAAGGTTTTGCAATTGTCAGTGCTGAAAAATTAGCTATGCATATATCTTGTAAATAAAAAACTATTTTAAAAAAGTAAAAAAGAGAGAGAGGGGGGGGGGGCCTGGAGAGACTTACATGAACTGATGCTAAGTGAAATGAGCAAAAACAGGCAATCATGGTACATGGCAACAGCAAGATTATGTGATGATCAATTCTAATGGATGGTGCACTTCTCAACAATGAGATGATTCAGACCAGTTCCAATGACCTTATGAGGAAGAGAGCTATCTCTACCCAGAGAGAAGACTGTGGGAACTGAGTGTGGATCACAACATAGCATTTTCACTTTTTTTGTTGTTGTTGGCTTGCATTTTATTTTCTTATTTTTTTTCTTTCTGATTTGTTTTTCTTGTACAGCAAGATAATTGTATAAATATGTATGCATATAGTGGACTTAACATATTTTACCATGTTTAACATATATTGGATTACTTGCCATCTAGGGGAGGGAGTGAAGAGATGAGGGGAAAATTAGAATACAAGGTTTTGCAAGGCTTAATGTTGAAAAATTACCCATGTACATCTTCTGAAAATTAAAAAGCTTATTTGGAGCTATGCCCCAAAAGTTATCAAACTGTGCATACCCTTTGACCCAGTAGTGTTTCTACTGGGCTTATATCTCAAAATGATCTTAAAGGAAGGAAAGGGACCCACGTGTGCAAACATGTTTGTGGCAAGAAACTGGAAACTGAGTAGATGTCCATCAATTGGAGAATGGCTGGGTAAATTATGGTATATGAATGTTATGGAATATTATTGTTCTGTAAGAAATGACCAACAGGATGATTTCAGAGAGTCCTGGAGAGACTTACATGAACTGATGCTGAGTGAAGTGAGCAGAACCAGGAGATCATTGTACATGACAACAACAAGACTATACAACAATTAATTCTGATGGACATGGTTCTTTTCAGCAATGAGATGATTCAGTGCTCCAATGCTCTTGTGATGAAGAGAGCCATCTACGTCCAGAGAGACAACTGTGGGAACTGAGTGTGGTTCACAACATAGCATTTTCATTCTTTTTGTTGTCATTTGCTTGCATTTTATTTTCTTTCTCATTTTTTTTCTGGTTTGATTTTTCTTGTGCAGCAAGATAATTATATAAATATGTATGCAAATATTGAATTTAACATATATTTCTCCCATTTTTAACATATGTTGGACTACTTGCCATCTAAGGGAGAGGGTGTGGGAAGGTGGGGAAAATTGGAACACAAGGTTTTCCAAGGGTTAATATTAAAGAATTATCCATGCATATGTTTCGAAAAATTAAAAAAGCTTTAATAAAGGGGGAAAAAAGATATATCGCAAAGCTACAAAGGAAACTAAAATATATTAAAATAAAGATTTCATTTGATTAAAAAAGAAAATTAAAAGCATTAATAACAGATTAATTAATTTAAAAAAATAACACTAGAGAGTATAGGAATAAACAGAGTTTTCCTTAAAAAATAAAATAAAATAAAAGGGATGGTATAGAGTTGTTGAAGAAGCTTTGGATTTGAATTCAGAAGATATGGATTTAATTCCTGATTCTTACTAAAATAAGGTAAATTCTTTAGCTCTCTGAGTCTTATTCTTCCCATCTATAAAATGGGAATGATAATATTTGTACTATCCACCTCAAAGAATTGTTGTGATGGAATACTAATAATTTACTGGGGTTGAAGCTGGAAAGGTTAAGGAGAACAGTAAAATATATATATATATATCAAAATAATTATCAAAGAATGACCAAGACAACCAAATTTTAAAAAATAGTATGAATGAGGATTAAAAAGGAATGTTTAAAAAAAAAGGTATTGGTCATTGGTAGTAGATGCAGCAAAAAGTGAAACAACAGGACAATAGGATCTTCATAGAAGTTTAACATGAGAATAATTAGGGGAATATAATTGACTTATTGTAGTTCAGTTGTGTCCAAATCTTCTTTACTTCCTTGAGTGTTTTCTTGCCAAAGATACTGTAGTGGTTTGCTATTTCCTTCTCTAACTCATTTTATAAATGAAAAAATTGAGGCAAGCAGTGTTAAGTGACTTATCCAGGGTCACACAGACAGTAAATATTTGCTGCTACTTTTGAACTCAGGAAGATAAGTCTTCATAACCCTGGGCCCAGCATTCCAACCACTATACCAACTACATGTCCCAAGAAGTTGACTACAAGCCTACTATGAGCCAATAATGGGAATCTGTTCTCAAACAAAGAAAAATTTAATGTGATCTTAAATTGAGTTTACAGAATTATGTTATGGTTAAGAAAAGTAGTAATTCCTTTGTTCTCTGTTCTCCACATCTCTTGAGAGTATTGCATCCACATTTCAATTCAACATTTTATGAAGGTCATTTACAAGCTAGAGACACTCCAACAGGTAACCAAGGTGATAAGAAATCTAGAAGCAA
Organism: Antechinus flavipes; assembly: GCF_016432865.1. Classification (NCBI taxonomy): domain Eukaryota; kingdom Metazoa; phylum Chordata; class Mammalia; order Dasyuromorphia; family Dasyuridae; genus Antechinus; species Antechinus flavipes. The sequence goes on from NC_067400.1 coordinate 427,241,516, forward strand.
TATCATGTAAAATGGTTGCTGAACCTGAGGAAATGTGGGAAGAAAAAATAATTTCGTTATCTTCGTATTTTTATCTTTAAAATTGTAATATAGAATTTTTATAAAATATATAGAGAGAATAATTTTTATATGGAAAAAATTTAACAGTATTACAGAGTAAATAACTAGAGCCATTGTATTGGGGTTACAAATACTGGAGCTGGAAAAGAAAATGCTTCCTCCACCTGACACCATGAGGGCAGCATTGTGAGACTACAGAAAATTTGTAGGTTCAAAAACACAAATGGCATCTTTAAGAACTCTGAAGTTCTTTAGACCATTTCATTAGAAGATCATACAAGCTCGAAAGTTATTTTGTATTTGATAAGTAGTTTTGAAGAATCAGATAATGTGAATAAAGATCATGTAGCAGATCTTTATCACGTGCAAGACTTTCTTGAAAACAAAACACGATTTCAATCAAAAGATACATGCTATATATGTATGGGATAAGAAACATATAGACCCGCAGTTCCTGCAGAACCTGCTACTTTGAAGATTATTGTAAACTTAGAAGTAGGTCTGTATCATCTGTATCTGAACATGATTGCCAGCTTTGGTGTGAAACTGGCCAGCACTCCACAGGCTGTTTGTTACTCATGGCACTGCAGATATGGGAATGGCCTTACTTTTGAATGAGATATAGCTACTTCGACAAACATCAAGAACCTGTCTGTTAACTTGAATGAGACAAGAAGTGACTGGCTCTATTCTAGAAATCATAGGTAAGGGCAAAATGGATTATAAAGTTGCTTGGTGAGTCAAAGCATTTAAAATGAAGATTTCTCCCCTGTATAAAATAAGCCAGAGACATCCAACACTCATTACATTTTAATACTTTAGTCTTTTCAAATGATTACTGCACTAAAAGACACCAGAGCTTTGATCTGGAAATGGGGTAGCAAACAATGCTCTTCTTCTCATCCATTACCACCAAAAAAGGAGAACTTTTCATACACATTAGGGATGAAATTTTCCTATATAAAAAGGTAAAACTGGGGATCCATCTTTGGAGCTTCTGCTCTATCACAACTCCAATTCCAGACTTAGATCTGGAAGATCATAATACACTCATCTCTAACCCTCCTACAGCCTTGATTGATTATATAGAATATCCTTTAATCATTTTTGGAAACATAAGCAAAGAGATTTGCTAAAATAATATCAATGAGAAAAGATGCAATAAAGCATTTCCCCTATCAATTTGGGATAATGCCCTCCATAGATTTACACATGTATCAGTGGGAAGAGTGTAGGTCACAGGAGAGACACTTTCCAAGGAACACCTGGTCAGGGCAATAATGTGGGTTAGATTTTGCTCCTCTAAATGCAGCCAGGGTGAGCCTCCTTGAGCCCTGTAGAGCTTCTTTTTGTTTTCAGCATCATTTAAGTTATTGGCTATGATGCCATTTCTTCCTCTTAAAAAGAGAAGTCTCTGCATAAAGATATAAAATATTTCTTCTCTTTGACCCATCCATTAGGTTTATACCCTAAACAGATCAAAGAAAGAGGAAAAAACCCAGATACATAAAAATTTATATTAGCTCTTTTTGTGGAGGCAAAGAATTCGAAACTCGGGTCATTCACCATTTGAGAAGTGAATGTGATAGAATAGTAAATGTACTGTAAGAAATAATAAAGGGGATTAGCTCAGTGATTTATGAATTTTGAGTGGTTATTTTGGAGCTCTTTCAGAAATAGTACCAGGATTGATGCAAAATTGATGTCACCTTTATTCATTTCATTAATTTTTTTCATCAGCTTCTTTAGACCATTCGGATTGTGGTTACTATTGTTTTGGGTACTATCTTTTCATAATCACCTTAGAATCATAGGATTGCATTTCTAATTTTCATTAAAACAGAATGACCAACCACAATTCCAAAGGACTCATAATGAAACACATTATTATCCTCCATATAGAGCACTGATGGACTCAGATAACAAATTGTAGCATGTTTGAGAAAAAAGATTATTTGGGGGAAATTATTATATTGTTTAAATCTAATTGTATATGATTAAAATTGTCTTCTCTCAGAATGCTGCCTGACCCCAGTAATTCTCTAGGAATGGTGGAGATGGCTACAAGGTGGTAGTTTTTGTTTGTTCCTCTAGATCAGTGGTTCTCAAACTTTTGTTTTCAGTATCTTTATCCTATTAAAAATTATTGAGGATCTCTCCAAAGCGTTTTTGTTTATCTGGGTTATATTTATAGACATTTACCATATTGGAAATAAAAACTATTTTTGAATTTGTAGACCCTCTAAAAGGGTTTCGGAGATCCCCAGGATTCTCTAGACCATACTTTGAGAACCACTGCTCTAGATCCTGGATTTATCTAAATAATTTTTGTTTTAAGTTACCATACCTAGGACTTGTGGTGGTTTCACCTAAGCTTGTGTTTCTCCCCTGAATTTTGGCTTAACCCAAATTATTGAATGTTTATAGTTATTCATTTCTATCTGGATCTGCCTTGCTTTCAAGTTGCTCTCATCAACTTTGCTTAACTGTGTAGGAGTGGTTATTTTGTGGGAACCTTTATCTAAATCCTATGTAAGGTTAACCTTAAGGAGCCTGGAAAAAGGAGCCATATATCCTTTCCAGGTCACTATCCTGTACCAAATGACCTAATAAATTTCTTTTTAAAACTAAAAAAAAATCATATCACAAGGATTAATTAGTGGTCTTAACATATATACATATATAGTTGAAGTTCTTCAAATTGGTATTATTAAAACTGCAGGACTTGATATGACTTACTCTGAACCCCTGCCAACTTCTTATCCTTTATTTATCCTTCTTTCTCCTTCTCCTTCTCCTCCTTTTTCTCCTCCCTGTCTCTCTCTCTCTCTCTCTCTCTGTCTCTCTGTCTCTCTCTCTCTCTCTCTGTCTCTGTCTCTGTCTCTCTCTGTCTCTCTCTCTGTCTCTCTCTCTCTGTTTCTCTCTGTCTCTCTGTCTCTCTCTGTCTCTGTCTCTGTCTCTGTCTCTCTCTCTCTCTGTCTTTTTCTTCCCTCTGTTATAGTCTATTTCTATAGAGAATAATGCCATCTTTCCAGTCGCCCAGATTCAGAATCTCAGATTCATCTTTGACTCTTCCCTCTACCTTACAACAGCCTCCCCCTGCCATAGCAAGTTAGATAGTGTCTCTCCCATCCCCTTTTTTTCAGGTTATGCATTTTAGGCTTTCATTGCTTCTCATAAATCGGCCTCCCTTATTCCAGACTCTCCCTTCTCTAAAAATCTTCTACTCAATCTGACTGGGTCATGTTCCTGCTCAAGAAAGCTCCCAGGATAAAATACAGCTTCCTGTATTTGGCATTTAAAACCCTTCCCAATGTGACCCCAGCTTGCCTTTTCAGGCTGATGGCCTATTGCATTTCTTCAAGCACTCTCTTTTCTAGCTAAACTTGCTTCCGGGTCCTGTCTCTGTACCTTTGCACAGACAGTACTTAGAACACAGACTGTATCCTGGTGCCTAGAACTTGCTCCCTCCTCTTCTCTACCTCCAACAACTTTGATTCAAGGCTTCAGTCAGGTTCCACTTCCTATAGGACAAATTGTCAGTTCACTTTCCACCTCCAGAGCTTACTTTGCATTGACTTTATGTATATTTCATATTTAATTATCTGCATTCTGCTAATGTTTATATTTGCGTTTATATATATATATAGGCATATATATATAATAGTTATATTTTATTTTATATTTAATAAGTGTTGCTTTCCTCCTAAAAAGGAAGCTCTATGACAGGAGATGCTATTTCATTTTTTTTAATCTCCAGCATTAGCACAGGGTTCAGTACACAACTGGTACTTAATAAATGCTTGTTGGATTTTAATTGTTAGAGACTGAGATTGTATTTAAATGACACCAAGTACTACATTATGCAGTTTATCATGAAGAAGACAAGGGCCACATTGTTTATTATAATAATTTCCCCTAATTCCATGTTTAAACAATTTTTAACATTTAGGGGCTTTTTAAGTCTTTATGTACAAATTCTATCCCTCCTCCCCTTCATGAGTCCTTTGGGCTAGTCAAGAGGGGCCATTTTAATAGCAGGCTGGGAATTAATTTTTTTCCCCCTTTCAGACAAGGTCAAATGTAAAGATCTGAAATGAGAAAAGAGAAGTCATGGATAAGGACCCAGCAGGATTCATGCAAAAACCTTCTGGCTGTACCCAGGGGCTTAGGTCTTGGCTTTACTTTCCTGGAGAGAAATCCTTTGCTAAAGCTGTGCTGTCTCACTAATGAACTAGGATTCGCAATAATCGCATAAACTCCAGTCAATTCTAAATCCCCCATCAGCTCTGCACCCTTGTCTCCCAAATGCCATAATAATTTCTGGATGCTCTTTAGGAGTATATGCCCCTTTCTATTTCCCTTCCCGCCAGCTGTAAATTTAATTCAATCTAGCCTACAATAAATACCAACCATATAAACCACTCTGCCAGGTGCTAGCGATACAAACTGAATTAATTGAATTGAAATGCATTTTGTTGCATTTTTTTAAAGTTCTTGCCCTCAGGGAGTTTACAATCTCCTGGGGAAATATAACAAAGAATAAAAATTATTATAATTATTTAAATATTTCACAAATGAGGAAGAGAGACTCAATAAGATTAAGTGATTTGCCCAAAATCACACAAGTTAAAATGGAGTAGAATCAAGCTAAACACAAGTCCTCTACCTCCAAATAGAGAAAACTTTCCAGCACACACTTGCTTCCGTGCAACCAGAGAAGTATGTATGCAATAATTTGAGAAAGGAACAATTGCAACTGGAGAAAGGCTGCTTACAGGAGGGGCCTAGGAGTTAAGCCCTTAATGACCCTAGGGATTCTAAGAGGCAGAGTTGAAGAGTTCATGGAAGCCTTGTAAGGGTTTATTCACTAGGGTAGAGTTCATCCATAAATAATCTGAGCATGTACAAGGAGTCAGAGACTAGAAAAAGCAATCTCACCAATGGATCCACTGATTGACTTTAATCTTGTTTGTCTAATCTTCAGAGGTTCCCCCCCCCCAACTCCATCTGAGTGTCAAATTGCACACCCAATCTGTGATAATATTTTACCATAGAGAATCCCTGTCATGTAACCTCTGCTTTTTACAGCCAAATGATGATTTCTCTTTCTCAGAGACTTCTGGAGCTCTGCTGCCTAGCTTCTGGGTCACATTAATTTCTCCCAGACGTATTTATTATCCTGACATTCAGCCAGTTAGGAGTGGCGAGCCCCTCAGCTAATGGGGACCGAGCAGGAGGTCACTAAGACCTGGCTGTGCCGTGGCATTTTGCCCAACTGTTCCCATCAGACATTGATTCCTAGAATCGAAGACTACTGCGTCATTTACAGTAGTGTCGCCAAGGAGGAATCGGGCCACTAAATCATATCCGGGATCCCTCCGCACAGCATATTAACTTAGAAAACCACATATTAACATTATCTATGCTCTGCTGTATTTTTACTTATTCTGTTAAATAGTTCCCAATTCCATTTTAATCTGGTTTGGCCCATACTCGTGAGTGTTGGATGTCTCTGGCTTATTTCCTATAGGGGAGAGAATGGGGGCAAAAATATACACAAAAATGCACATCCTATCGAGATGAACATAATTTTCCCATCACCACATTTCAGTTCAATTAACAAATTTATTGAAAGTAGACCAGTGACCTTCAAGAGGTTGATCTTGGGGGAGGCCATAGACTGCTCTGTCTTTCTTTGTCCCCACGGGCCCCAGAACAAGGGCTGGCACATGGTAAGCCCTTGGTAAGTGTTTACTGGCTGACACAGCAGTACCTGATGTGGTGCAGCCCTGAGAAAGGATCAATAACCTAAGGTCACCTGGCCTTGGGAGTGATGGAGTTAAAAATGATATATTTCTTTCCTTAGGCTATCCTGCCCTAGTTTATTTTATTTCAGGGGTCCTCAAACTACAGCCTGCGGGCCAGATGCAGCAGCTGAGGACGTTTATCCCCCTCACCCAGGGCTATGAAGTTTCTTTATTTAAAGGCCCACAAAACAAAGTTTTTGTTTTTACTATAGTCGGGCCCTCCAACAGTCTGAGGGACAGTGAATTGGCCCCCTATTTAAAAAGTTTGAGGACCCCTGCTTATGATCAGGATGCTATGACCACACATTTTGCTGGCTGTCAGATAAGAGCTTGTTGGTCAGTGATAAGAAAGTTTCTGAAACAAATGAGCCACAATAATGAATAACAACGTAAAGTTAATGCAGGCACAAAACAAAATTGAGTGTTTGCTACTTGACCTAGTGATATTTCAGGCCTAAAAACACACCTCTGGAAGGTTCTCCAATGCAAATTTTGCCCAGAAAACTATGGATACTGCTCTGTATGCAAAATCACAATTGGACCACTACTCAATTCCACTTCCAAGCTATAAAATTAGCATATCACTGACATGAAGCACCCAGTCCCTTTTATTTTTCTCTATAAATTCACTTCCTTGCTCCTGTTTCTTTGGTAACTCCTTTTGGAATTTAGCCCACTCTAATTGGCCTTACAATTATAATAAACTTGCCCTTTGACTTGGAGAAGGGCCTGGGCCTACAAATTATTTTGAGATACTCTGTAACACTGGTCTGGAACCCCAACATTTTGGGGTCCCCCTTAAGCCCCAATGTACCCAAATAGGTAAAGATAAGATTGGAATAAATATTGGGAAGTTCAGGAAAAGCTTTTCCTTAGCTGAGCTTACAGAAACCTAAGGATTCCAAGAGGTGGAAATGAGTAGTTAATCCATTCCAGTCATGTTCAAAGACACAGAGATAATACTGAGTTTTAGGAATAATTAATAGACTAGTTTAGCTGGAATGAAAACACATTTGGGAATATTATGAAATAAGGTTGGAAACAGAGGTTAGAATCAGATTGTAGACGGCTTTGAATAACAGATTGATGAATTTGCCTTTTAAACTAAAAGCAATAGGGAGACAATACATACTTTTAAAAATTCCCAATTACCTGTAAAGACAATTTTTAACATTCATTTTAAAAAGTTGTAGTTACAAATTTTATCCTTTCCTCACCTCCCTGAGATGGTAAACAATTTTATATAGATTATACCTGTGCAATCATCAAAATATACTTTTTAGGGAAGGGTAGTGACTTCATTAAACCCATGCCTTACTTCACCAAGAACTTAATTTTTTTGTAGCATTTCCTCTTTCAGAATCAAATAACTCACCCTCCAAGATGCAAAGGGAAGCAATATGTTACCTTTTTGATTTAGGCCAAGTACGCTGAAAAGGCTAGATTCCTATTAAGTTCCCATTGGCTGTTATTTCAATCAATGGTATGAGCAGTTCTAAAGTCCTTACTTGAATTGCAGCATTTTATCTTTGGATCTGAATATGGTTCTGTTCCATTTCTAAAAATGTGACTGAGAAATATATTGTAGATGCTCTCCACAGGGAGCTTGGGCTATGCTGCCTACTCACAAATTTTCTACTTTAATATATTTTCTATCCTTCCCAAATCCCTTCAAATGACATTTTTCTTAAACAGGGTGAAAAGAAACATTTCTAATATCATATGTTTCATTTTCATAAGCACCCCCCACTATGAGACTATAAATGATTTTGTAGTTGCTTTTCCCATCACTTCCTCTCCAATCCCATCATTTCTGACTTGAATGATAAAACGTTGCCTTAAGCTTTTTCTTTAGAAAAGGCTGCCTTTGATCCCCAGTAGAATGCAAGGTACTGCAAAAGATGAGTTTCAATTGGCCCCTCCCACACTAGGATGAGAGAGTTAGAACTGGAGGGAAATCACCTTCTCCAGTTATATAATTTTACCAATGAAGAATCTAGAATAAGCAAATTACTTCCCCAAGATCAGTTACAACAGAATCAGGATTTGGATCCTGTATTCATTGGGCATTTTCCTCTACTGCATCCCTTCTCCTGTATAGCATGCTTAGCTTTCACTGGAGGTACTGAAAAGAGTCTTAAACCTGGGATCAGTAAATCTAGGTCACCTTCTAGCTCTGCAAAATCAGATAAAGTTTTGACTTCTCTGAGGCTCAGTCATACAAGGAATAATAATACTTGCACTGCCTATAGAAGCTACTTTCCTTACCTCCATCTTTCATGTTAATTTTACGGTGTGGTATAAAGAAATTGTTCTTTTGACATTATAGCACAATATTGATGACAAATATTAGTAGTAGAACAGGCAATTGTTTAAGAATCCTTGATATTTGTCCTTATATGGGGGCACTGGGTCACAGATCTAGGCTTAAAATGAAATAGTTAAAATACTCTCATTTTACAAAGTAGACCTAAAAAATCAGATGACTTCACTAAAGTCACACAGGTCCTAAGAATTGCTTTTTTGGGAGCAAAGTAAAAACAGTGGTAAAGGAAGCCACTTGGCTCTTATGTGAAGGGGCAGGGGGATTCACTTCTTTTTTGATGGTGTAGTATAACTTTATTAGATATCATTCACCACCATAACTCCCCCCGCCCCCCAAAAAAAACCAAGCACAGTTTGAGAATGAATGTCATCCTCCTGGGGCAGGTAAGTGGTACAGTGGGGAGAGCACTGGCTCTGTAATCAGGAAGACCTAATTACAAACCCAGCCTTGGATACTTCCTTAAAATTGTATGACCGTAGGCAAGTCACTTAACCCTGATTGACTACAAAAACAAAAAGAATTTCATCCTTTTGCAAAATCTAATATCAGCTAAAAGTATCCTAGAGCAGGTTAGAAGATGGACTTAATTAACATAAAAGATAGATATAAGGAAAGCATGTTCTATAGATAAATTCTTCTTTCCATAGGCAGACAAGATAGCTCCGGTAGTGATGTTCCTGTAGCCCTTTGGCTAACAGTTTCCCCCATCACTTACCTTGTGTCTTGAGACTCTGAACTTGAACATCAACATCCAGGCCTTAGTTTGCCTGTCTAGGGCCAGAGAGGAATAACTTTGGGGGTGAGGGGCTTTGATGATGAGAATTGGGGTTGTTGTTCAATCATTGTTTAAATCTGTCTGACTCTTTGAGACCTCTTTTGGGGTTTTCTTGGTAAATACTAGAGTCATTTCCTTCTCCAGCTCATTTTACAGATGAGGAAACTGAGGCAAAAAGGTTTAAGTGATTTGGCCAGAGTCTCATAGCTAGTAAGTGTCTGAGGCCTGATGTAAACTCAGGCAAGTGAATCTTCCTGACTCCAGGCCCAGCACTCAGTAGGTTAATCTGTGGGTCTTTTATGTTTGAGCATTTCTTCAATATACATAAAAGTACACAATACACCTTCACTCAATGTTATTGTTTTGGTTTTTTCTCCTATACCCACACTCACAAGGTCATAGTTTTCTATTCCATTTTTCTTCCAATCCACAAAAGAGGGCAAAAAAAATCCTTACTAGAGATTTCCAATCCCATTTCTAATCCCAAGCAAACTCTGCTTGGAGAGAGACTTTTCAAACATGCCAATAAATGCATCTTATAGGTTTTCTAGATAAAGTAGTTTAAGAAATAATATTTTGGCACAGAATAGATTGGCCTTAGGCCAGTGGTGCATTCTGGATCTCTAGGAGAGATAGCTCAAGATGGAAATTCCAAGTTTGCTATGGAGTGGGAGCTGCCAATGACAAAGTGGGCATATTTCCCTTTTAAATGTCATGATTCACACTGTAGAAATTATGTATCTATCATAGATGCAAAACACTTTTATGCCTAAGTATGTTCTGTTCTTCGCTTTGCAGCCTTAAACTACTCCAAGAGTAGAGAGCCCTGCTGCTTCCCCCCTGTCATAATGTGTGTTGTGTACGTGTGTATGTGTGTGCTATTTTCAGGTTCAGTTCACAGATGTGAAACAACATACCTCACCGGATCGTTCCCTAGTTACCGCACAGGTGCAGCTGCTGAATGGAATGATGCTGCCAATTATGCTGGCACCGATCATTCTTGCATGAAAAAAAAATGCAATCGGTACCTTTTCCTCTGATGTGTTGATGCTTCTGCTGTGATGGTATTGGCCTGTATGTTCATACCCACGTTGGGGCAGACCACCTCTCTTGGGGCTTCTGCCAACATAAATGTTAATGACATGCAGATCTGCTCTTTCATCTGATGGTATCATCCTAACTAAACTTGGGTTTCCTGTGGAGGTTGCTAAGACAAATATATAAATCTTGTCAGGTTTCATTAATATGCTGAGTGGATCTGACATTATTCTATAGGTGTTTATTAAGCCCTAGATCGATTCCCTGGTACAAGTTTTCATTTGTTTGTTGTGTCTTTACTTTGTTAATCATTTTCACAAAAAGAGAAAAATGGGAATATCCCCAATAATTATCATTCTCCATGCTAGGGATGTCTGCATTTTAGTCAAATGAACTATATTTCTCTCAAAAATTCAGGTGAGTGGGAAAAGGACTGTTCATTGTATCATTGTTAAAATTAACTGGACCCATTTTCTAAGCTCTCCTCTTCACATCATTAGATTGTAAGCTCTTTGGGGGCATAAATTAATGTTTTTTGCCTTTGCCTTTTTTAGGAAGTATTCCCAGTGCTAAGCACCGAGTGCTTGGAATATAGTTAGTACTAATAAATGCTTATTGATTGATTGACTTTATGTGTGTAATCAACCCCACCTTCTTCACTTGGAAGAGGGGAATATTAAGATCTATGTAGAGAAAAACCTATTAAATTTAAATTCTTTTTTTTCATAAATGATTGCTGAAGTAAGTACTCAGGTGCTTTAGAAATGGATTATGTATAAAGAATTCTGAGCCAGCATAGTATATCTACTATTGTTAACATCAACAGATAGAGGATTGGGCTTTAGTCAGAAAATCCTGGGTTCAAATATCATTTCAAATCCTTACAATCTAGGTCTCTCTAGAGACCATTCAATTTTTCAGCCCCAAGTTTCCTCTCTTGTAACATAATGATGGCAATAATAACTATGTCACAGAACTGTTGTAAATGTATCAATATACATAAGGTACTTTATAAACCTTAAAAGTCATATATAAATGTGTGTTATGATGACAAATTGGTATTTTTCTTGAATGTGTAATCATTAAGCCTTTGCTTCTTGCCATCTGACATTCAAATCCAGCACCAAATCCCGTAGCTGGATTTCTACCTCCTTGTTTTCTATTATCTGTTTTCTATTTTCTATTACATCCATCCATCCATCCATCTATTTACCTTTTGCTACAGCTGAAATGCAGTGTGGTAGAGTGGAAACAGAGCTGAATGGGGAGCCAAGAAAGAGCTGGGTCTGAATTGTGCCTCTGACATTTTGATAACTGTGACCATGGGCCAATAACCTAACCTCTCTCTGTCTAAATTTCTTCATGTATATACTAGAGATAATAGTCTCATTCTCATGAGTTGCTGTAGGAATTAAATGACTTATGAGATATAAAGTACTATAAAATGCCTCCCAATATATAATAGAGAAAGCTTTGTTGGAGCAATCTATATTCCTACTTGCCATTTAATTATCCTGAAAAGCTAAATGCTCTTAATATTATACCCAAAAAAGAAATTTATAGTTTTTTGTTTTGTGTTACTTGAAAAATTCTGTGAAAGCCCATTTGAGGAAGGCCACCAATTTAAGGAAACGAAACTAAATATAGGCAATGAGCACAAGATTCAGTTAATCCAGTGACCTTGACTCTAGAATACGGCACTATAAACTGATTAGAGAAAGATTCCCTTTCTTTTTCTTCTGCTTTCTAAGAGAGGTGTGAATGAGCACTCCAGCAGGAAGAGTTTAACAACAAAAATAGCCATTTACACAGGAACACAAATGGAATGTGTTTACTCTGACCTTCTCTTTTATCTTTTTGGGTCAGTGTTTTAGCAGGAGTGAATAGTAAAAAGCTTCATCACAATGAACAGCAAAGTGTCCTGGGTAAAAGCAGACATGGTTAGCCTGGAAAGCAGAGATGAAGGTAGCCACCTACTAACTCCCTTTGAAAATGTCTAGACAAACAGATCTGGACAAAGAGCGTACCTACTAATGGAAAAGAATGGCTAGTAAGAAGCCTGTTCCCAGATAACCATCTCATTCTCTGCCTGTTTTTACATGGCTCTTTGATGGAGAAATTTCAAGGGATAAAGAAAGAGATGGAGTTCCTGTAAAACCGAACACCTATGTGCATATACACTAGTTTCATACATTTGATTCTTTGCTAAGATAAGGTTAGCACACTGTCTATTCAGTCTCAAACATACAGAAAACCATTTCTTGATGAAGGCAAAACATAAGCTCTAATGCAAACAGACCTTGCATATAATATCTACCCAGGGGAATCTGTCAAAAGGAGGGGTGGAGGCCGGGTGGTGAGGGGGTCAACTTGCTTCCATCCTCCCCCCTTTTCTCCCTTTCTATTGCTGACTAGGGTCAACCAAAGCTGTTGAGATAGGCCTAGAAAGACAATGAGAATCTTTGTCAAGGAAAAGCAAGCTTTAGCCTATTATTGTGGAGAAGCGTGGCAAAGGCTAGCTGTCAAAGTGATCACCTCATTATTTCCTTTCAAAATTCAAACCTGAGGTCTACACAAGCACATGAAGAATATCAACAGAAATGGAAATGATGCATTCATGAACCAGAGGGGCAATTATAGTGCTGACCTGAAGGACACTATTAGGATGCCAGGTTGGAGAATTGGAAAAGAAAATACCCAGGGAAAAATGAAAACTTAAAAAAAAGATGCCCACTAAAAAGATGCACATAAATAGAAAATAACTTGTGGTTCAAGGTAATTTGGCAAGCATTCAATAAGTACCTACTGCTCTACCAATCTCTTCCTGTAAAAGACACAGATTAGTCTAGGAATTAGAGAAGCAAAAACAAAAAGAATCCTTGGTCTCAGAGAGCAGTGATTATACTGGGGCACATGACACAACAAATAGATAATTTTTAAAAAGAAAGAAGGTAACACTCCTGTTCCTCTGAATGACTTCAAGTATAGCAAGATGTCACACTTTGAGGATATATATGATTTGAGAGAACCACCAAAAAGTCTATTCTGGTGAATCAGGTAATTTAAACTGGTGGCGTCATCATGGATAGAGAGGGCTTTGGAATCAGGAAGCCTGACAAGAGTAATTTTCTGTATATATAATAGCTATGTGATTTTGGATAAGTCACTCAAGCTCTTATTGCCTCAGGTAACTCAAGGAAGGTGCTGATCTACTATGATAGAGACAATTTTTTTTTAATTTCAGTGAAATCCTACGCCTCTTCTAAAAAGGAAAAAAAATTTACATTTAGCAGAATTGATATAAGTATAGAGAAAAGAATATTGGACTAGGAAGTCCAGAATGAGAGGAGTGTGTGTGTGTGTGTGTGTGTGTGTGTGTGTGTGTGTGTTGTGTGTGAAATTTCAAATCAAGTTAATAACCCAACATTATAAATTCCAAACACAATATATTCAAGCATTTTTACTAGAAAGAGAAACATCTACCTAATTCCAATTCTATCATCACTATAATCCACCATGACCATAGATTTCCAAGGACTTTGCCATTGGAAGACAGTCCTTGGCAGGTTCTATTATGGGGAAGAAAAAAAAAAGGCATGGGGACAGACTGTACTATGACATCTGGCATATGAGGACCAATCTTTCTGAGCTTGAAAAAAAAAAAAAAAAAACCTCAGGCAAAGGAAGACTACTACATAATGGCTCCTTCTGGTCACAATAATTCATAAAGATTATCCACTGAGATGGAGAGGGGTCATGATTTGCATCTGAAGCAGGAGGGACAACACTGACAAAACGGTGTATCCTTGAAATATTTGAGAGGGACCTTGGACTTAATCTTTCAAGGTCACAATTTTCATACCTGTAAAATAAAAGGGTTGGAGTAGGGCCTTTCCAGCTATAAATCTATGATCCTATGAGAGATAGGAAATTTTAAATAAGCAACCAATATGCAGGCTTGATCCTATTTAATAAATGTATTTTGGAAAAATCTAAATTGTATTTCGAAATAATCTCAAACAAGTCTAGAGGAAAAGTCTCAGAGAAGCCATGGCTTCAGTGCACTCTTCCTCCTGACACTCCTAGTATAAAACCCCTCACTTTATCTTGTATGTTAATATAGCTAGTGAGGCAGTGGATATAGCAGGCACTTGAACTCAGCAAACCCTCAATTCAAATTTGACCTTAGACACTTAACTAGTTGTATGGTTCTGGGCCAGCCCCTTTATTTTTTTACTTCATCTTTCTCATCTGTGAAATGGGGACAATAATAGCACTTACTTCCCAGAGTCATTGTGAGAATTGAATATAATAATAATTGCAAAAATACTAAATACAGTGACTGGCATGTAGTAAACAGTATATAAATGTTAGGTACTAATATCTAGATTTTTTAAATACATTTAATATTGTAGCCTATTTATAAAAATGTTTTAAATTCTGTAAAAATTATTTCAAATGGAGTGGTTTAAAATATTAAAATAAAACATATTCAGCATACAAAATAAGAGAAAAATAAACCAATAATTTACATTTATTAATCTGATGTACATGAAATAAAGTTACTTAAATAATCAAGTTCATCTTTGTTCCTTTTTCATTGATGAGATAAAAACTCAGTAACCTTTAAAATCTCAGGAAAAATCCAAAGAGTAAATTACAGGATTTAAACCCCTATGCAGACATTCTGACAGTCTGCAGACTGGGTTAGTGTAGAATTGATCGTTACTTAGCCACAAACAAGCATAGAACATATTTTTCTGGAAAAGCATTCTCAGGAGTAAGAACATTAAACTTGACATGAGTGTGGGGTGACATCTAGTGAACAGCTTCAGACACAGACCCACTGCCAATTACCATCTCCATCACTATCTTGCCTACCTCTTCTCTTTTAGAATACAATTGTGAATGTTACTTTTCCTTTCACAAAAGATTCAGGTTTCTCCAACATAACAATGATTGTAGCATTTCCTAGCCATACAAAAGTACACATTTTTCCACTGTGTTGTATGAATAATACACCAGACATCTCTCCTAGATTTACACTGACAAGAAGCTGGCTTCCATAGTTCTTTCTCAAATTACAAAAATATAACCAGGATTTCAATGATGATGATGATTTGTAGCTCACCCTCTTAGTTTGTAGTAGATAGAATAACTCCATTTTTGCTAAATTTGGGATATAATCTAATCTTACTTTGTCATACCTCCTTCATGTCTCCTCTGTTAGGAAAGAGGGAGCAATTTCTTCCCCTATATTATCACAACCCAATAAAAAAGTTCTAACTTAAAAGGTTGGGGAAAAGAAAAAAGGCTTGGTCAGCATGGGAGAAAACAACAATGATAGCTTGGTGGTTTCATGGACAAATGCTTGAGTGTGTGTGTACATGTATGTATATACATATATCCTGAATGTGCACTTTTCCTGTATTCTAAAAATTCTAAAAAAACTTAGTCACTTCTAAAAAACTGAATAAATCACACACAGAATATATTGATTTGAGAATCTGAAAAGTGAAGAGTTAGAAGTAGAATCAGAATATATATTTGTACATGTACATATAAGCACATTCATACATGGGCATATTCATATATAGACATGTCTATCTTCTTATGAGAAGCCCTGGGCTTTAATTAACCCCTTATATTTCTGTGTAGTTTTGGGCAAGTCAATTATTTTCCCTGGGTCTCAATTTTCTTATATGCAAAAGATGACATGTAAGTAGATTTAAATGACCTTTGAGATATTCCAGATCAAAATTTATCATCCATTCATCTATCTACATATCTACCTCCCTATTTCTATTTTGGAACCGTAACTGTGTCTTAGTTTGTTTTGGTTGTTTTCCAGCCATTTTTCAGATGGGTCCAATTCTTTGTGACTTCATTTGGTGTATTCCTGGCAAAGATATTGGAAGAGTTTGCCATTTCCTTTTCCAGATCATTTTACATGTGAGGAAACTTAAACAAATAGGGTTAAGGATCTTTCCCAGCGTTACATAATTAGTAAATTTCTGAGTCTAGATTTAAATTCATGAAGAGGAGTCTTTCTAATTCCCAGTATAGTATTCTAGCAACTGTGCTACTTTAGCTGCCCTCTTTCTTATTTACAGGAATAATTTAAAAAGTGCTTATAAATGCTACTGAGTTATAATCAGGACTTGGAAAGGGAAGAAAGGATGAGTCTTCTACTTTCATCTAGTTATACTTCATCTCCTCACTTGTTCTCACATATTTATCAGAATATTCACATTGGTATCTTCCAATTGTATTCCTTTAAAAATGGTGCCCAGCCTTTCCTAATTTCCCCAACCTCTCTTTCAAACCATTTTGTATTCAACTATTATGTGTGTACACACACATATCCACACACATAATATTGATGTATTAACTTTATATTTGTACTATAGTTTTTATAATTTAATTTTATTCCCATTAGAATATAAGCTTCTTGAAGAAAAGTGTTTCTAAATTTTTTTTTAGTATTTTTATCACCATTACCTAGTATGATTCTTAACACATAGTAGTCACTTAATAAATACTTGTTATTGGTACTACTATCAAAATCTTTATTGTGCATAAATCTGGTCATATAACAGCTTTAATAATTTAAAAAATCTTTCATGATTCTCTGCTGCTTAATGAGTAATATTTAATTTTTTTTTTGCTTGATATGCAAGGTCCTGTATGATGTTGGGCATGTCATTTACTTCCTCTTAGCCTTGATTCCCTAATAATATTAGCACATGTCTCACAGTACTTTGTGAGGACCAAAGAAGATACTCCATATAAAATAGTCTGCCAACCATAAAACTCTACAAAAACATGTGCGTTGAGGGTGCAGAATACTGACACACCTGACACTATTGCCATTTACATCACTTCATTCCTTGCCTCGTACTCTATATTAATATATAATAAATATATTAGTATTTGCCTCTTTAATATATCCTAAATGCTCCTACATCTGTACTTTTGTTCATGATTGTCCTCACACCTATAAGATGGAGGAAAGTTCTTGATTTTCACCCATTAAATTCCAATTCATCATTTAGTAGCCAACTCAACTGCCACCTCCTCCAGGAAGCTTATCAATACTGGTCTTCTTCTTCAGACCTCACATAAAACTTTAACTTGAAATTTTTCAATGTACTTATACAATAATTTGCGTTATAATTATTTCTTTTCATATTTGACTACACTGGAAGCTCTATAAGAGTAGGGATTGTGTCTTATCTTTGTATCATCTATAGAACCTAGCACACAGTGGGCACTTAATAAATATCTGTTGAATTAAAGTTGAATGGCCCTTGCCCATATAAAAATATTTGTGATCTTATTCAATTTTCTCTTATTGTTCCCAGTCAAATAAGATCATATATCATCTATGTACATATATATATATATAATTTAATCAAATTTTTAGAAGTGACTAAATTATTTTAGAATTTTAGAATGTAGTCAAAGTTGCATATTCAGGATATGTGTGTATAACTGTGGCTCTTGAGGCATCTGTCATCATAGTGACTATCATTAATGGTATTTAGAAAAACATATACACTCTCAGATTTCTGGCTCTATAATTTGGTCTTTCTTTCTGGAGAACAGTCTTGGCAATATTTAATAAGAACTATAAGACTGTTCATATCCTTTAACCCAATAGTTTCACTTGTGGAAATATACCCAAAGGAAATAATCTAAAAGGGAAAAAAATTATTTAGAGATGTTCATAGCAGTGCTACTTATAATAACAACAAATTGGAAGCAACCCAAATATTCAACAATAAGCAAAAGGCTAAGCTAACTATAGTATATTAACTGGAATATTATGTAGCTATTAAAATAGCAAGAGTATGGATTATATTGATATGTGAAAATATGCATATAAAGTCATATTAATTGAAAAAGCAGAAATGTGCAGAAGAGTTCTATGATCCCTGAGCACTTCTGTACTCACTATTTCCTATGCTTGAAATGCTCTTTACCCACCTACTTAGTTATTTAATTGAAGCCACCTAGTCCTATAAATCTTATCTCAGATTCATCCTCCTAGTTTTCCCTGATCCCTCATTTTGAAATCATCTTTCCTTCCTTGGACCTCCAATAGCATTTTATACATTTTTGTCCATGTAGGATGATAGGAACATAGATTTAAAATTGAAAGAGAACTTAAAAGTCATAGAGTCACAACCTGGTCATTTTACAGATGAGAAAATTGAGGCAACAAATGGTCGACTGGCTTTCTTAGGTCATGCAATTAATAAATGTCTAAGTTGGGACTTAACTGTCCATGTCCCTATCTCCAAGTAAAACACCCTACCCACTGCACCATGCTGCTTCTCACATGTGGTATTCTGTTTTATATTATTGCCATTTTTATACCTTAAGCTCCACAAAGGCAGAGAAGATCTGATTTTTTTTTTTTTGTATATCTTCATGTTGTTGTTCAGTTGTTTCAATGGTATCTGACATTTCATCCTCCATTTGGAGTTTTCTTGTCAAAGAGGCTATGAGAGAAGGGTTTCCATTTCCTTCTCCAGCTAATTTTACAGATGAAGGAACTGAGGCAAGCAAAGGTCACATAGCTAGTCAGTGTCTGAGGCTGGATTTGAACTCAGTCTTCCTGACTCCAGTGTACCATCTAGCTGCCTACTTATATGTTTGTTAAATTGAATTAAATAAAAAGCACTGGTTACAATTATGTAAAAACAAATAAGAGATACATGCAGTATATGTGTTTTATTTTCTTTTATATTCTTTTTTCTGTAAATTTGATATGTTTCTTTTTTTTTATCTCTGTTTCCACAGAAGGTAGAAAGGAGGAGATATGAAAAACTCTTATATAGCTACAAAAATACAACTTGTGACCTATACCTAGTATCTTACTTTCTTGCCTATTTTTCTTCTGATGACATTAAGAAAATAATAATTGCTGATAATGATACAATTATTTGCTTAAGAAGAATAAGATTTTGAATTCCCGGTCAGTCAATTTAACTGGTCTGCTATACGAGTAGGATAATCTTTTGGTTTTTTTCCTGGCATTTCTCCATCTTTCTGACCTGGGCCTGCCAAACCCTAACCCCTAAGTTGAGCCTAATATCTCACGGTCTGGGACCAATCCTGTCTCTTAACCAGAAACCCCACATCAAGTCCCCTTTGCTGATAATGCTCTGACTTTCCAGCTGATTTTAGTCTTTGTTTCCCTGTGAACTCAGTTCTAGGAACCTGCTAGTTTCCCCCTTTGCTTTGCCTTCCCACTCTTGTTCCTTCAGAATTGGAGCAGGAAAATAATCTTACTTTGATTCATTCATTTCAGCTGTAACACCTTTCCTCTTGCCATGACTATAGGGGCAGGGGGAAAGCAGGGAATGTTCGAATTTTTTTCAACTAAGGAGACAGAGTCAAATTAAATCAAGTTAAGAAGTATGGTAAGTGTTAAGAAAGTAAAAAAAATAAATTCCCTCTCCTTAAGGAGCTGCTAACCTAAATGGGGGCTAGGGTGGTACATTGGTGGTAAGGAGATTATAAAAGCACAAACAAGATTTTTATGGGATAGATTGGAGAGTATCTCAGAGGAAAGGTATTCAGAAGGACCAGAGAGGTTTCTTGCAGAAGATATTTTAACTGAGATTTGAAGAAAGTCAATGAAACCATGAAATAATGGTAAGGAAGAAAAAGAATAAATCATGTCAATTCAAGAGATGGAGTATCGTGTGCAAGATACATATGATAGATACCATATGACACAGATGCCGAATGATAGATCATAAAGTATGTGCAGAGGAGAAAAGTATAAGAAAACCAGAAAAACAAGAAGAAGTGAGATTATGAAAGGCTTTCAAAGTTAAACAAAATACATTATATTTGATCCTAGAGGTAATGGTCTCATGAAAGGAGCCATGGCATTTTATCAAATGAAAAAGAAAGGGGATGTGGCAGAGAGACAGAGACTGGGACAGAGACAAAGAGACAAACCTGGATGTGGTTGTCTGAGATGATAAAGCTATCACTTTCACATAACAAATGGACAATAAACCCATAGCCTATTCAAACAAGAAGGGCTAGTTTTCCTGATGGGTTAAGAAGTAGAGAACTTGTCTACTGGGATAAATCTGCACTGATCATACTCCTTAAATTAATGACATAAGCAGCTGCCATCAATACTCAGTTGAAATTAGGAAATAGAAGTCACCAGTTTTCTGAAAATCATGGAGATGAGTACATCCAAAGAGCTCTCTAGTATTCAGTTGGAACACACATGTGCCAAAGTAAACATAGGGCTGCCCAATGCCTGCACCTGAAACAGAGTCAGGCT
The DNA here is from genome assembly GCF_016432865.1 of Antechinus flavipes. Classification (NCBI taxonomy): domain Eukaryota; kingdom Metazoa; phylum Chordata; class Mammalia; order Dasyuromorphia; family Dasyuridae; genus Antechinus; species Antechinus flavipes. The sequence continues at coordinate 427,261,843 of NC_067400.1, forward strand.
GGTAGCAAGCAATAATTAAGCAGCAATTGGAATTAACTCTGAACCTCATCACAATTATTTGCAATGGAGCCTATTGATCCTTCAGATATCCTGCTGCCTGTTGATAGCAAACAATTTTTTTTTTTGTTTCTCTTCTGCTTTTGCCCTTTACTATCATTTTATTGTATTTTCCCTATCTGTTAGAAATCCAAGTCTTTTGTTTGGCCTTCAAAGCCTTTCATAACCTCACCTACTCATTTCCAGTTTTCTTATTCCTTCCTCTCCATCCCACTTCTCCATGTACTTTACAATTTATTGGCACTGCATACCCTTTGACCCAGCAGTGTTACTACTGGGCTTATACCCCAAAGAGATTTCAAAGAAGGGAAAGGGACCTGTATGTGCAAGAATGTTTGTGGCAGGTCTTTTTGTAGTGGCCAGAAACTGGAAACTGAGTGGATGCCCATCAGTTGGAGAATGGTTGAATAAATTGTGCTATATGAATATTATGGAATATTATTGTTCTGTAAGAAATGACCAGCAGGATGATTTCAGAAAGGCCTGGAGAGACTTACACGAACTGATGCTAAGTGAAACGAGCAGGGCCAGGAGATCATTATCTACTTCAACAACAATACTATATGATGATCAATTCTGATGAACGTGGTGGCTCTCTTCAACAATGAGATGAACCAAATCAGTTACAATAGAGCAGAAATGAAGTGAACCAGCTACACACAGCGAAAGAACTCTGGGAAATGACTATGAACCACTTCATAGAATTCCCAATCCCTCTATTTGTGTCCACCTGCATTTGTACACTATTTCAAAGTCCGATTCTTTTTGTACAGCAAAATAACTGTTTGGACATGTATACATATATTGTATTTAATTTATATAACATATTTAACATGCATTGGTCAACCTGCCATCTGGGGGAAAGGGGTGGGGGAAAGGAGGGGAAAAGTTGGAACAAAAGATTTTGCTCCTGATTGCACACATTTTCACTGGCTATCTCCCATACCTAGAATGTTCTCCTTCCTCATGTCCACCTCCTGGCTTCCTTCATGTGCCAGATAAAATCCCACTTTCAACATAAAATCTTTTTCAGTCTCTTTTAATTCTAATGCCTTTCCCTCTATTGACTACTTCCAGTTTATGCTGCTTATGTCTTTGTACATAGCTGTTCTTATGGATGAGCTTCTTGAGAGTGGAGACTGACTTTGCTTTTCCCCAGAACTTAACATAGTACCTGACATATGCTTAATAAACACAAGGTGATTGACTGACTGCCTTATCCCTTTGTCAAACAAATAACAGTTATTCAAAGAGAGACAAAGACTCCTACTCATGTGGTCATGCACGGTTCAATAATGGTCAGAACTTTAGTTTGGGAAACAATATCTCTGATAGCAGTACTACTTCCAATAAGAATTATTTCATTGTTTTATATTACTAAAAATCTACTGAGAATTTCTTGAGCCTTTGGGGAAAGAGGTTCAATAAATCCAAGAAAACAAATGGTTAATATAGTAATATAAGTGCAGGGAGAGAAATTACTTCTGCAGTTTTAGTTGAGCATTTTCTTCCTCAGAATTACAAATAACCCCTAAGGTATTCACTAAGATAATGATTTTGCAAACATAATATTGAATAGACCATAGAGTCCAATTCCTTCCCCCTGTACATACAAAATTCTAATTGAAAGTCAGAGATAGTTTTATATGAATAAGGAATTTGGGGTTGGGAATAATCTAATAAACTCATATTAGAAATTATTACTGAACCTTCCTCTCATATGACTGCCTACTTATTAGCTGCATAAACACAAGGTCTTGTCTTGCTACAGCGTCTGACTTACAAAGTGGGTACTTTCTTGGACTCAAGGCTAACAGCGGGAGGATATTAATATCAAAGCATCCTCCACAGTGGAGAAGATAAAACATTCAATTTTTCTTCTCTTCACCAAGATTTTACTTGCCCTGATTGATAAACTTCACTAAGGAATAACAGACCTTGAGGTTCTCCTCAGCCAAAAAGTTTTATTTAATATGATCACAAAATAGTAGTTAAACCTGTCTTTGATTTTAAAACACTAAATAAAACAACTTCCCTGTTACTGGATTGACAAGAATAACTTTTGTTTAGCAGAAACTATTTTGTAGATGTGGGAAAACGGGGACACTGATGCATTGTTGGTGGAATTGTGAACACACCCAGCCATTCTGGAGAGCAATTTGGAACTACGCTCAAAAAGTTATCAAACTGTGCATACTCTTTGATCCAGCAGTGTTTCTACTGGGTTTATATCCCAAAGAGATACTAAAGAAGGGAAAGGGACCTATATGTGCCAAAATGTTTGTGGCAGCCCTCTTTGTAGTGGCTAGAAGCTGGAAAATGAATGGATGCCCATCAATTGGAGAATGGTTGAGTAAATTGTGGTATATGAACGTTATGGAATATTATTGTTCTGTAAGGAATGACCAGCAGGATGAATACAGAGAGGACTGGCGAGACTTACATGAACTGATGCTAAGTGAAATGAGCAGAACCAGGAGATCATTATTTCTGTTTGAGAATGTATTCTGATGGAAGTGGATCTCTTCGATAAAGAGAGCTAATTCAGTTTCAATTGATCAAGGATGGACAGAAGCAGCTACACCCAAAGAAAGAACACTGGGAGATGAATATAAACTGCTTGCATTTTTGTTTTTCTTCCCGGGTTATTTATACTTTCTGAATCCAACTCTCCCTGTGCAACAAGAGAACTGTTTGGTTCTGCACACATATATTGTATCTAGGATATACTGTAACCCATTCAACATGTAAAGGACTGCTTGCCATCTGGGGGAGGGGGTGGAGGAAGGGAGGGGAAAAATCGGAACAGAAATGAGTGCAAGGGATAATGCTGTAAAAAATTACCCTGGCATGGGTTCTGTCAATAAAAAGTTATTTAAAAAAAGAAAAAAAGAAAGAAACTATTTTGTAATAATTTGTGGTAATTAAACAATTACTTTATTGTGGTAATTAATTACTTTAGAACAGGATGTCAAATTCCACTGATATGTAATAAAATAAGTAAAATACAATAAAAGATAGATAACATTACATTTTTAAATGGTCAATATGTGGCCTGCACAGATCCTTAGGTGTGGATTAGTGGCCTATCTAGAAAAAGAATGAGGTATCCCTTGAATTAATGCTTTGTGATTGAGGGTAGATTAAGAAGTAGGTTATGTTTCTTTTCTTTGCTAGATTGAATGCAGAATATTACCATATAGTTGACATGTTGGTTGGTGTTAGAGAACTCCCTTTTTTTCTCTTTCTTTAATATTTTATTAGAAGGCATGTCTTGCTTGGATTAAGAAAAAGAAGAGAAATATATTTGGAAATGAAGCTAATGTAATAACAAAAGATATCAATAAAAATAAGACTTTTCTAAGAGAGTGATTTCTATTAAGAATAAAAAGAACACTATACTTAGGAGTTAGAAGAAGTGTATCTAATGGCTTTGACATCTATGACAGTTTGCAACACACATACACTGATAGAATAAATTTCTTAACCTTCTGAAACTTTCTCAAGCATAAAATATGGAAGATGATATTGAAGTGCTAAACTGTTGTTGTTGTTCAATGATTCTGGTCAAATCCAAGTCTTTGTAACTTCGTTTGGGGTTTTCTTGGCAAAGATACTGGAGTGATTTGCCATTTCCTTCTCCAGTTCAATTTACAGATGAGGAAACTAAAGCAAGCAGGATTAAGTGACTTGACTAGGATCACACAGCTAGTGTCTGAAGCCAGATTTTAAATCATGAAGATGATTCTTCCTGATTTTAAGTCCAGTACTCTCTCCACTGAGCCATCTAGCTAGCCTATAAGAGGTTATCTTTTTATATCAGATATTATATTTTTAAATAATTAAAATCGGGAAGTAGCAGAATGATGCATCGGAATTACTGGACTTGTATACAAGTCCTGAATTTGAATTCTGCAACAGGTAACTGTGTGACCCTAGACAAGTCACTTAGCCTCATTTTCCCTATTTATAAAGTGGGAAGGATTATAGTATCTAACTCACAGGGTTTTCATGAGGAGAAATGAAATAATGCAAGTATTATGTTTTGCAAATTTTAAAGTGCTATAAATCTTACTTGATATTATTTAAAATTAGATATTTAATTGTCAGTTATGCTTTCTGTCTCTGTTTGGATAAGTGGGATATTAGAATGAGAAATTCTTATATTGGAGCAGGTAAACTTAACTTTCTATTTATCATAAATGAAAATAGCATTTTAGGGAAAGAAGATTGATTTTATTTTTATTATATAGGATAAGTACCCTCTGTTTTGAACTCCCTAGATGTTAAGGAAAATGCAAACATCTGCAATATGAGAACTTAAGATTACTGAAATTTAGCATACTAGAAAACACAATAAACAAATTTAAGTTTCAATAGCCTATTGAATTTTCAGAGATCAAAATATCTTCCCATCTAAATTCTACTTGATGTATGTGTATATATGCATAGATACAAATATGAATTTATTGGTATAATTAACAAGAGCTCTGGTGTGTAAGAAAGCTTTTATTTTCAAACAAAGGGTCAGATCTCATTTCTAGTTATATGCTGAAGAATTCTTAAGAGATAGAGCTTAAGGATTCTATGACCAGGCAATATATTTCTGATCATGCAATTATGAGAAAGAGTTAGTAAATGATCCTCCTGCTTAGTCCCCAAATTGGTAACCAATACATTACTTGTTCCATTTCTAAAAGCATCTTAGGTTTTCCTGTGACTATGTTTGAACAGTTTAATGACACTTTAAGTGACTAGTTTTCAAATTAAATTAAAAATGATAATATAATGTAATTATATTACATAATATAAATTCTATATAATTATTAAATTATCATTCTGAAAATGAGTGTTTGCTTTTTCTGAAAAAAAAAACCCACAAATTTGTATAGCAGTAAAATGGTTGACTAAAATGAATTATTACATGTATGGTCATTTTTCTTTTTCTTCAGAAAACACTCCTTCAAGGAAAAAAGAGTTTGTATTATTAACTTTTCCAGGCTGGTATTAATTTTAAAGAATTGTACATTTCTCCCAGGGTTCTTATCTGTAAAGTTGGTAGATGTGGTAAGCCCCCCTCTGTTGAATAGGGTAACTTATCATGGATGTGATCCTTTGATCTCAGGACTCAATTAATGAAATATACAGTTGTCAAACTAATCAATTCCTTTGATGGATAAACATTTCTGTTATAAAGAGAAAATGTATACTACCGAGCAGTATCCTCTTCTCTGCAGACCAAAAATTATAGTTGTCATGGAAACTGCAAAAAGTGGAAAGCCAGTCGTGACCTAACTGTGGCATAATGGAAAACATCTGGTGGAAAATCATTCACTAGCACAGGATCTTTGGTAGGAAGTGCTTGGGAGAATTTAACCTGAAAAGATTTCTTCAAATCAAACATCAGGTCTTTGTGTTGCAAATATTTATACTGATGCTAACAATGGCAAAAAATTTTATATAAGTATAATATTATTAATATTTTAAATTATAAACTCTACGTTATTTATATATTTTATATGTTTTATACTTAGATGTGTTATAAAATAAATTATATATAGTGTATAAAATTATAAACATCTATTATATATGCCATGCCTGCTCTATTGTCCATCAATTTATTTCAGGAATTAATTGGTATTCACCTTGAATCCTCAGGAACTAGATAGAAAAATGATTTATCCTGAAGTTGAATTGATCCAATGCAGAGACAAAAGACTACACAGATAGAATTTATTTGATGTCATATCTGAGTTCAAATTCTGACATCATCACAACACCAGAGTGACCTTGAGCACTTGTTTGGGTCACAGTTTCTTCACCTGTAAAATAAACGTTCTATATGACATCTGAGTTCTCTTCCAGGTCACTTAAGTATTGCATTAAGCACAATTTCCAAATTGGAATTAGGAAGACTTATCTTTCTGAGTTCAAATCCAGCCTCAGACACTAGTTTTTATGACTAATTTCCTCATCTGTAAAATGAACTGGAGACGGAAATGATAAACCACTATCTTTGCCAAGAAAAACTAAAATGAGGTCACATGGAATCAGAACAACAACAACAAAATTTTCTTTCAGGCTTAATTCAACAGATTATATGAATGAAAATTGAACTAAGAACTAACATTAAATACTAATGTGATATAGAAAAAAGAATGAAATCAGGTTCACTTCCAAAACCAAAAAAAATGATGATAGGCAATTATTTTGGGCAGTGTTCAAATATCACCTTTTGATATACACTGACTATATGACTATGGATTAAGTAGTTACTCTCTAAAACTATAAATTATAAATGAATAATTGATCTACATTGGTGAAGGAAATTTCATGGTAACGCATGGTGATGAAATCACGGATCTGAACAAATTCTTTCCTCTTCTTTCCTTCAAAAGAAGAAACAAAATTTTCCCACTTTATAATGATGTATAAGAGACAGTTTTCCTTATAGGTCTGAGATTAAATAGTAAATTCTTATTTTTTTTATCTGTGAAAAGAAGATAATAGCACCAAATAGGAGATATTATACCTAATTTAGGATTCTAAGTGCTTTATTAACACAAGTAAAGAATTAAGCGCTATTGTAATTCTTAACATAATTATTATGATAAAAGTGACTGGTATATTTATGATTTCTTTTGTAAAAAGCAGCTGTTGAGATCAGAAAAGGGCATGGCATTAATAGAGAAGTGGGTGTGAAATTAGAAAGTGCTGGAAAAGGAAATGATTAGAAATGGAAATTGTGTTTCAATGCAGCTGGACATTTCTGAGAGGACAGAGCCAAAGTGAAAGATTAAAGGTGAAATGTCAGTTATTTTCTACTTTTCAGTCCAACAATTACAAAATTAAAGAATTTTAGAATAGAAAGGGTCCTCAGAAGTTATCTGATCAAACCCTTGGGGGAAAAAAAAAGACTCCTTATTACAACATACCTGGCAAAACAGGATCTGGTTTCTATCTGAAGACTTGCCAGGGGAGTACCTCACTACCTCCCAAGGCAGTGCATTTTACTTTTTCTTTACATAGAGCATCTAATGCCACAGTGGTTTGGCATCCATCAACTTTAAAATACATACATACATATATATATATATATATATATATATACATATATATATATATATATATATATATATATTGATACAATTGGTTTCCTTAGCAACCCTTCTTATTTTCTGTTTTTAAAAACGGCCACTTAAAGGGTTGGTGACACAAAAATAAGAAGTCTGTCATTTTCTGTTGCTGCTCCATAATCAGCTTCCTCATGTGAAAAGTCCCTAGACCACATGAGTTAACTCCTCTAAGCCCAATATGTCTCCTAAAGAAATGCTAAGGGCCAATCTGTGCGTTTTTCATCTGCTCTAAAGCAAGCATCTCCATCTATATCACCTGTATAAGGCATGCTCTACCTCTTGTTGCTAGACCAATCCCCCAACTGGAATGTGCTCTTTGGTACAAAGAGCAATCATTGGCTTTGACTGAAAGCACCTATCCTTGGAGTGTAGAAGTGCAACATTTTGTTCAATAATGAACATTTTTACATCTGCCCTTATACATCACATTCCAGTGACTGTGAACTCCTGTAGATCATCATCCAAACCCTATTCCATATCCCTTGATACCCAATTCCTTATCCCTATCGACCCTCCTACTCTAGGGTTTCTTTCTACCTTTCACCCAGCCCTTCCACTGTGCTATTTGGAATGCTTGCTCTATAAGCAATACATTTTCCTCGATCTTAAATCATTTCCTTTTTCTCCTTCCTTCCTTTTCCCTCACCCTCAATTTTAGAATTTTTTTACAATTCAGTTTTAGAATTCTAACAACTCAATGTAATATTAAAAATATGCTTTCCTACCAGCATTTCCATCTGATTTTCATGATATCTGAGTATAATTATTATAACTAAATGTTATTTCTTTCTATTACTCCACATGATATTCCAGTTAAAAAGATGCTAATGTTCCAGCTTATCTTTGAACATTTTTACAATTATTAGAAATTGGCTGAGGTTTTGAATTTTAAGGCATATAGTCTTATGGCCTTATAAGATTAAAAAGGTGTTTTTTTTTTAATTGCACACCCTAAAATTTTAAAAATGCTTTTAAAAAAAAGGTTTACAGAAATCTGACTCACCCCTGATAACACAGCTTCTCTCTGCCCACTCTTTTTAGTGCAGACTGCACTTTACGTATTCAACTCTGCTTACTAGACAAGGTAAGGAAATTGGAATATTCTTTGTTTCCCACTGCTACTTCCAGGCTCCCACTCTTCCTCCATCATTCAGTACCACTCTTCCTTTGAGGTTTATTGCTGTGATATGGGAGCAACTTGCCAATGGCTGCTGGAGGTTTAACTCAGACGTGTAGAATGGATCCCTTCATGTGAGAAGATGATGATGATGATACAAGGAGACTGGGAGGCAGTTGTGTTGTCTGACCTCTCTCCTCTTTCCTCTGCCTCCAATTTACTTCATTCCCCATCCACAAGCAACACCCATGTCATTAAGGCTGCTTTGCAACTCCTTCAGATGTTATGATCCACAGCTGTGGAGGCTCTTGGAGAATTGACCTGTCCCTTTACCTAGGCATGGTCCTTAACAGTTCATGATATTCATATCTACCATTCAATCAAAATCCTGGTACCTGTTGTCTATAGACCTCTCCCTCCCCTCAGGTTACTTCTCTTCCACAAAGTTCAAAGCTTCTATTTTTCTTTTCTCCTTAACTCTTGTCTTCATACAAGGCAACTTCAACATACATATTATTAATTCTTCCTCATACCCTAATCACCTGGTCCCTCAATCTACTCATCTTCCTAGAGCTACTTCTTCATCTACCCTCAGTCATATAGAAAGAAGCTCATCTTCTTAATTATGACATCACCCACAAATGTACCTCCATGTTCAAGAATTTTCAAAGCCCTTTCTCTGACTATTAGCTATCTGCTGTTCCCTTCTCTATTTGTTCTTCATCTACTCTATCTGCAACATGACCTCCAAACCCTTGAGTGCTCAGTTCTTCCCCAAGCTGTCTTTCCTGCATTAGTCACTCTCTCCTCTTCTCCCCATCTGGAATTACTGGTGAATTGTTGTTATTGTTGTTGTTTTATTCTTCTTTCTGAAGAGAATGATGACATCAGGAGGTGATACCATGCCATACAAGTGAATTAGATTTAAGTGAGAGAGGACTTTCTCCTCCAGAGCCATCGGGTTCCAATGACTAAATATAGATCAATATGACTGGAGATGACCCTCAATGATGTACCAATTCAACTCTACACAGTCTTCTTGTCGTACCATATAGCCAACTATACATATACTTAACCAAGCTTCAATCTTGGATCATTCCCTACATTCATCCCCTTTGCTTCTATATATACATGCATCTGAAAAAGATAGAAATAAAACCACACAACCATTCTAACTGGGACCACTACAAATTTGTGTAGTCCTCACTGCTGCTAGGTGATCCTACTATCCCCTCCTAATTAAACTCATTATCTCAATCTCCACAGGGACTATTCCGAATCTTTTCATTCCTCCTCAAATTTCTCACGCTTCTTATTTTCATTCACTCTATCAACTGAAACCTCTGAATTATATTTCACAGGAAAAAATAAAATCATTTACCATGAACCCCCTCTTCTTCATCTCCTATCATTCAGATGCCATCATTCACTTTCTCCTACTTCATTCCAATCTCACCTGATATGCGTCCTTATTCTTTACCAAGAATGACTCTCCTATTTGTTCAAGTGATTACACAATCCCATTCCATCTCTTCCAACAGATTGCTCACTCTGCCATCTCTATTCTTTCACTTATTTTCAGTCTCTCCCTCTTTACTATTTCTACTGTCTACAAACATATCTCCTGTATCCTGAAATAACTGTCACTTGATCCTCCCATCCCTGCCATCATTCTATCTCTCTTCTGTTCTTTGAAAAAGCCACTTACAACTTCTTTTCTCTCACTCTCTTCTTAGCCTTATCATTCCACCAAAACTGCTCTATTCAAAGTTACTAATGTTCTCTTAAATGCCAAATTCAATGGCCTAATTCAATTTTCCCTAACTTCTCTGCAGTCTTTGATACTATTGATCACCCAGTCCTCCTTGATACTCTTTTCTCTATAGGCTTCTACATCATCATTCTCTGCTGGTCCTTCTTCAACCTATTTAACCATTCCTTCTCAGTCTCCTTTTCTAGACTCTCCCTTAGATCACACTCTAACTGTAACCCTCAAGATTTGGTCCTGGACTCTCTTCTTTTTTCCCCTTATGCTACTTCAGTTGGAGAACTTATCAGATTTAATTACCATCTCTATGCTAAATGCTCTCAAATCTATCCATCTTGGAACAATCTCTCTACTCATCTCCAACCTCAAATCTCCAACTGTCTTTCTGACATCCCAAACTGGATGTTCAACAGACATCTTAAGTATAATGTGTCCAAAATGAAATTCTAACTCCTTCATAACCTAACTCCTTTCGACCTTATCAATCTTCCTTCACCTTCCTCCTCAACACATACTCTTTGATCCAGTGACATTGGCCTTCACTTCCTCAAACAAGACATTCCATTTCTTAACTCCAAACATGTTTTCTGCCTCTCCTCAGTGCCTGAAATGCTCTCCTTTCTCTGCTCTAACTACCTCTTCTCTGGCTTCCTTTAAGTCCCAACTAAAATCTCATTTTTTTTCAGGGAGCCTTCACTAAACCTCTTAATTCCATTGTTTTCCTTTGGTAATTGTTCCTATTTATCTTACATATGGCTTATATTCGTTTATCTTTCTTTCTCCCATTAGACTGTAAGTTCCTTGAGGACAAGACTGTTTTTTACCTCTTTTTTGCATCCCCAGTACTTAGCACAGTGCCTAAAACATAGTAGACATTTAATTAATGTTTACTGATTGACTGAAGAACCTCAGAATTGACACAGGGTCCATAATCCTAAGTATTTAGGAGAATTTAACTGGGAAAAAAAATGCACAAATCAAATCCCAGGCTTTCCATTGCAAATAAATATTGACATAATACAGGACATTGTACTCAGCTTTTGAGTAAGATACAAAGAAAAAAGCAAACAATCCCTCTTTCTCAAGGAGCTTAGAGATCAAGTTCAAAAGTTAATGTGTATACAATGATTTGTCATTCCTAACATCCTACACCCATCCTATCTACTGTGGTGTCATGTTAATAACTGAATAGGAAATACATCTTTACCTCAGAAGAAAATATCGTGTAAAAATAGACTTTTGACAGTTTTCTATGTCACTGATAGTGCATGCTGTTCCAGATATATGCAGCACTGACATTATTTGCTCTTACAAAGGTAGAAATAAAACTATCAGTCAGAAAATATTTTCCTTTCAACTCTATCATTGCCAGGAGAACAGTATTCCTGCTGCCTGTTTTGTCATTTGGACTTGAACAGAATCTTCAGTTAGCAGGTCTCCACTGAGAGACATCCATTTATTCATAAATTCTCCCATTTATGTACAATATTACTCTTTCAAATGTGCATTGTGTTTAGAGGATTATTTCCTGCCTGTAGTCCACAGGCTTGTTCAAAGTGACCTTGACCTACACAAAGTACACGAATGGAATACTAAGCTGTGTACATTGTGTCCCACAGTCTTTAAGGAGGTTTGAAGCATAGAACAAAAGATGTCACTGCTCTGATGGGGCAGCAACTTGTTCCAGCTGGTTGACTCTAACTTGACCTAGAACATAGACGGTACGAATGCATGGAACAGGAAAACTGTCTGAACAGCACTGAATTTTGAAAGAAGCATTTAATTTGGAGGGAAGGTAACAAAGCCTCTTTCATGCATCTCTCATATTCACATCTTTGGGATCAAGGATGTTTCTTAACAATTAAATTGGAAAGATACTATTTTATTGCATTCACTGCAAAAACAACTGTATTTCCTATTCCTGCTCATGGATTTAGGAACATTGCTAGAATAAGTCACCTACTCATATTTACTTGATATGCTACAGATTCATTGTAACTTCAGATGGGTACTCAATTCTGCTCATAATCCAATCATTTATCAATCTTGTTGATTCACAGAACCAGAGCTTAAAGGGCCTGGGGAGTTCATCTATTCCAGTGAGTCAACAAGCATTTATTAATGCTATGTTCCCAATCACTATGCTAAACTCTAGGAATATAAAGAAAGGCAAAATCTGACCCTGCTCCAGAGGAGCTCACAGTTCTAATAGGATGGTAAACCTATAAACGACTATATACACATAGGATAGTTAAAGGGTAAAATGGAACTAATCTCTCGAGGAAGGCAGACACAGAAAGAGATAGGTACAGACACAAAGCAGAAACACAGAGACAAAGGCACAAAGAGAGACACAGAGAAAGACACACACAGCACAAAGAGAGAGAGGTGGACAGAGAGATACACACATTCAGACAGAAGCAGAGAGAGACACATACAGAGAGACAGCAACAAAGAGAGACAGCAGAAACCAACAGAGAAACAGAAACAGAGACAGAAAGAGACAGAGAGACAGAAAGAGATCTCTTGCAGAAGATGGGAAATGAGGGAAGTTGGAAAGTAGAGGTAAGGAGGGAGACTTTCCAGTCATGGAGGGTGCTAGTGAAAAGATGTAAGACAGAGACAGAATGTGACAAGTGAAGAACATGTTATTGTTACTGAGTCATGTTATTGAGTCCTAAAGTACCTGAAGGGAAGTAAAGTATAAGAAAACTGGACATTAAATGCTTACCTGAACAAGATTTTCCTCTGTGACCTCCCTGGTGAGCAATTATCCAAACTGCACTTAAAAATCATCAGAATGAGGAATTCCATACCCTCTGAGGCAAACCATTCTATTAAAAGAGAAAAAGTAACTCTAAATGTTATTTTTCTCCTACATATTGATTAGAAATTTACTTCTTTGTAACTTCTATGCAACAGTTATCCAAATACTTGAAGACAGGTACCAAATACTTTTTCCTTTTCTCTTCTTATCCCTCAAGATTTTTCCCTGGGCCTTCTTGTGTTCCTCTATACTATATCACTTAGTTGTCTCATCAGCAACAATGGGTTCAATTGTAAATGTTTCCCCTATGTCTTTATCTAGTATTAACTTCTCTTTTGAGGTCCATTCTTCCATTGCCTTTCAGACATCTCAAACTGTATATCCTGTAGGCATCTCAATCTCAACACATCCAAAACAGAGCTCATTAAATTCCTCCCTGCCCAGATTTCCTTTTTATTAACCCCAATCTGTTCAAGGACACTACTATCCTCTTAGTCACCTAGACTCACAATCTAGTGTTATTCTTGACTTCTTTTTCAGGCTAGCTCCTCATATCCAATCTTGCCAAGTATTATATATGTCTTCTTCTTTCCTCTGACACTGCTGCTATCTGGGGCAGGGTCTCATCACCTCATGCCTGAACAATTGCAGTAGTCTTAACTAGTGGGTCTTCCTGCCTCACGTATCACATTTCAATCCATCTTCCATTCAGCTACCTCATGTTTTCCTAAAGCACAGGTATGACCAGTCAATTCCCTATCACTTCCAGGATCAAATATAAAATGCTTTGTTTGGATTTTAAATGACCCATTCTTAGTTTTCCAGACTTGTTACAGTTTATTCTGCTTCAAGTTTCTTTACGATCCATGTATTTAGGGACAACTTGCTCAGCCCTTTTCAGGGCTGCTCGTCCACTTTTGATGTCCATCTTTCACCTAATTCTCACCTGTGAATCAAAAAAGCTGTATTATGTGCAGTGGCTACACCTTGGCAAACTATTTTGACAGATGGTCTAAACCAGGTTGAGGTGAAAAGGAAACCAGTTTTAATTGATAACTTTGATTTATTTTTAGTTTGATTATGGGATTAAGTTCCCTTCTTTAGAAAGAGATAAAACAGACTGACATAGTCTAGGTTAGCTATAGATTTAATAGAGAGATATATTCAGAAAACTTTATCATGTAGTAGCAGATTAATTAGAAGAGTAAAGTAATCATAAAATTGTAAGGTATTTCAAAAAGCTAAATCCTCCTTTCTAGAAGAAAGGGAAGTTGCCCAGAGACGTTTCCCTTTCTGGCAGCTGGAGAAAAGTTAGTCAAAGGTTAAGTTAAGCTCCTTTTCTTTTTCTTTAACTAGAGTCTAAGTGAGTGATAGACTCTGCTAAGGTGAGATGGGATGGGGGGAGGAGGAGAGGTGGGAGAGAAGAGTTGACTGCTAACTGCAAATGACAAGTTCTGCTTTCCCAGTACATTTCTGGTTACAAATGGTACCACCTAGAGAAAAGAATGTCTGGCATAAGATTAAGAAAGTCTGGGTAAAGCTAACTAAATCAGGTGACCTGCCTTGTCCAATTGAATTATGTTCAAAACTAACTTCTCTAATTTTCCAATGCCTCTTTTTGAAAATCATCTCTGTAAATCTTTCTTTGTCTTTGACTCTGAGGAATCAGATGACCTGTTTTTGATATACAAATGCCAGCTTTGCAGATTAAATCATAGATGGCTCAGTAACTTTGTCCTCCTTTTTATTTCAGATAATCAATTTTAACAGAGAGTAACCAACAGGTAGCCTGTCACTGAGTGAAGCAGATGAAGATTTTTCCTGATGGAATGGGTAGATGAGAACAATATGTTTCAATGGCCATGAAGGCAGCAGAAGTACTATGGAATACTTAGAACTTGGCCAGACATCAAAGATCGATGTCATCCACTACATCCTAGGCTATTGTCAGTCATCTTACCATTGGACTTCAGTGCTTAAAAAAAGAGAGTGCAGTAGACTATTTTGTGCAACTCTGTCTACATAAATCCAATTCACTTTCAGATCAAGACATCACCTGTGATGCTGCATTCCAAATATGAAGAATGAATGGCAATTAAGCAACCCTGGCCTTAATGCTTTTCCTTATACCTGAAATGCTCTTTCCCCTCATCTCCTCACCTTCTCACCTTCTAGCTTTCCTGACTTCCTTTAAGCTTTAGTCACATCCCACCTTATGCAGAAGGTCTTTCCACCCAAATTCACTCAATGCCCTTCTCTAGAATTACCTTCCATTTATTCTATATATAGAGAGAGGTATGTTCAGGAAAGCTTATTGTTAAATTTTCAGTGTGAATATTTACATCTCAGAAATCAGCAACCTACACATCAGGACTGGATTTAAAATGTGAATTGCCTAATCTTTAAAAAAGTGATGAAGAAATATTAATACAGATTAAACTTAAAACTGCCATTAGTATAATATTTCTAAAAGCTTCCTGGGTTGGTAAAAATTTACTAGCACATCATTGTCATATAAATCTTTGAGTTATTTTTGTCTTTTTCTGTATTCCCAGCCTTTACCAGAGTTCCTGGCACATAATAAGAGCTTAATAAATGTTTTCTGAATGAATCTTCAGATTAAATATTACTAGTTCCTTCCATTGCTCCTTGTATTCCAATATAACTAGTTTGCTCTATACATCTTGTTCTATATATGTGAGTTTGTCAGTGTCCTTCCTAAGTCATAACCCCTATAACTGAGCAAAATTGTTTAGAGCCCTAATTTACAGCAAAAGCCTAGTTTTATCAAATCTTTTTTTACCCATATGTTGGTTGTTGTTTTTTTTCCCCCCTAGCTCTCAATCTCATACTTAAGCCTCTCCCTCTTAATAGAACCAATATTCACTTCACTGGGAAAATCAAGGCCATCCAGTATGAACTCCTTCACTTTTCCTTTTAATGTACCATCTTAAAACATTTGTATTTCTTCTATCTCTTCCTTCTCTTTCTCTTGGAGAAAAAGATATCTTACCTTATCCCTGAGTTTAGCTTTTCTATTTTTATGCTTGTGATTTCTTTTCCTTCAGGATCTGGGTCTTCAAATCATGTCTTTCCCCCCCCTCCCATATCCTGCCTTTCCTCTTTCCCTTTTTAAACAAATATGCAAATATTTCCTGTATTTTGAAAAGAATTCTCTATTCCACCTTGGGAATCATTTAATTACCTTTATTTTTAGAAATTTCTTTCATAGTGTAATTCTTTGAATAATTGCTTTATTCCCATTAACTCTGCTTTCTCACTCTCTTTCCTCTCTGGCTACCTCTACTATATGCTTTGCCGCAACCATTCCAGTAACAAACCCAGGAGGAACATGGTTTGAGGTACACACTGGTAAATTTTTAATAACTGACAACCCAAAAAAGAAAATGAAATGTTTAACATTTTTATGTTTAATTTGTATTATCAACATTTTCTGCATCACCTTAAGTTTAGTAAATCAAGTAAAACAGTAATCAAGCTCTGATTAGAAGCTACTTTCCTGAATGTAAATGCTTATATTGAAATTTGAAAAGTAGGCATACCCAGAAAGGTATGAGCTGGCTACAGTACACCTCTGAATTGTATCCTGGGGTCCCACTTTCCTGATCAGTGATTGTCTCTCTCATTATACTGTTTTAGAAAATAACCAGCCGTGTTTCATATTACTCTCTCACATAAAGAAACCTCTTTCACAGGGTGCCAATCCCTTTTATTTCCCTTCTTTTAAGTTCTGAATTTAAAAACCATTATCTATTCAATTCAGTCATTGATCCTGGATGGGATATGTCAACTTATTTCCCAGTACTCCCTTCCTGACTACAAATCCTTTATGTGTGTGATTGCCCCTATTAAAATATAAACTGGAGGACTAGGATTACATTGGCTTTTTTTATTTACATCCCCAGTATATAGCATAGTCTTTGGCATTTAAAAAAAAAAACATTTAATTGCTTTTTTATTCATTTATTCTTTTATTTCTCTTCAGTTTGGTTTCTACATCCACAACTTCGGAAGGTCTCCATTCATCTACTATTTGAAAAAGAAAATCATTTTTCTTGGATTTTAATCTTTTTTTAACCTTTATGTTAAATTAGAAATTGTTTCTACCTCTTACTATTCTCTTTTCTTTTGATTTCTAAGATAATGAACTCTAGTGATTTACCTTTCATAGCTTATCTCCTTTTCCTATTTCCATCTACTAACCCTAGCTCATCACTTTCCCTCCCAAACTGGATTCTCTTGACTTCCTATGCTTTTTCCCTTTCCCTGTCATGGGCTCTAAAAGTCACCCAAGAAAATCCAAGAAAATCTTATTTATTCTCCTTTCTCAGGTTTTTTTCCATAGGCCTTTTTTCTTCAATCATCTTGGTCCCAACCTTTATTCCCTCTAATCTAAACTATGATAATGGTCTTATTATTTTTCTTTCTCCTAGCCCCTCTGTACCCCTATTCAAAATCAATAAATTAATCTCTTTAACATACCCTATTCAAAAGTCTTCAATGACTTAACATAGACTACAGAATAAAAGTTGAGCTTCTTGCATCTATAATTCAAGATTTTTTAAATCAACTTTCACCTGCTTTTCCAGACTTACCTCTTCATGCTTCCTTATATAATTCCTATGTAAGCATATTAAAACTATTATAGTATATAATTATTGTTATATTATAGTATATAAACTAGTTTATATGTCATTTCCTAGTCCTTCAATTTACTGGTTTCTGTACTCTTTCATAATTTTGTTCATATATATATATATAATATACGTATATACATATACATATATTACATATATATACATATAAATATAAATATGTGTGTATGTATATGACAGAGACCAAGAGAGAGACACTTAACTTTTCTGGGCCTTAGTTTTTTCATCTATCAATGAGAAGATTTGACTAGATGACCTCTAAAGTTCCTTTTTAATTTTTAAAATTTATTTTATCCTGAAATTAAGAAATAAAATAAGCATTTACATAATTCAGTATAATAGAAAAAAAAATTGTTATAGGCCAGAACTTGAAACAAGGTACTAACTGGAATTGAGGAGACAATGGTTAAATCTAGTTTAGCATTGATTTAATCCTACAACAAATAATGGTTTCCTAGAGATATAAAGATTGGTGTATACTCAGTGTGGAGCAAGCATATAAATAGGGACTAAGAGCCACAGAGAAAAGCTCTCAGAGCCAGAGAAGACAAGCGCACTAGAAGCTCTTGGAGGCTGAGATAGATTCATTCCATCATCTACCTTTTTGGTGACTGGAGGCTGAAGCACAAACCTTTGGATTGGGAGAGATTCAGAGAGCAGAGAAGACAGGCGAGCACTCAAGCTCTTGGAACCAAGGGAAAAGGTAGGCCTGTAAGAAAACTAGCCGAGCCCCAAGTGAAGGAGATAGGACTCTCAAAGAGATAATAAAGGATTTGGACTTTAACACTTGGCTATACTTGTGGTGATTACTCTGAACTGAAATGATGGCTGCGCCCAGAGACCCCAAGAAAACGGAACCAACAGAGAACACTACAAAGATGATTGTACATAAAGTACAAATTTGTAATATACAACTTGCTATTTCTTTTAAATATAGAATAGCTATGTCACTTTTTCCCCCTTTTTTTCCTTCCTTCCTCATCCCAGATAGCTACCATACACACACACACACACATACATACATACACACACACACACCCACACACAAATCATTCTATATATTTCTGTTCATCAATTCTTTCTCTGGATGCAGATAGCATCTTCTTTTATGTGTCCTTTTTAGTTAATTTAGCAATTTATAATAGTCAAAATGACTTAGTCACTCAAAATCATTTTTAAAATAATAGTTATTGTATACATTTTTCTCTCAGTTCTACCCATTTTATTCTCCATTATTTCATGCAAGTCTATGTTTTTTAAAGATAATGAAGCTCATTATTTCTTATAGCACAGTACAAGGTTCCTTTCCATTTCCTTTCCATTTAAATCTATGATGGTATGATAAGATGAGATAATGTTTGTAAAATGCTTAGTACAGTGTCTGACACATTGTAAGCACTATTTAAATGTTAGCTATTATCATCATTATTACTATGGTATGATTCTAAGAGCTGAGGTAGAAAATGAGCTGCTACAAACACTAACATGTAGAGAAGTTATTTGAAAAAATTCTATGTTCATTTTTCACTTAGTTATCAGAACATAAAAGGTAATCTTACTTATTCTGCTTCCTCAGAGGTTTGTGACTTGTGGTTCAAGTTTTGCCTTAGGTACATTTTATGTAAGCCTGGATAAATCACTTAACCTCTCAATAAACAAGGCAATTCTCTAAGACCATAAACTGCAGAAAATTTGCAGATACATATTCATAGTAGAGATAATTTGTAACCCAGTAGTTGCCAATACTTATAAAATCACAGGTTCAGATCACATTTCAGGGTAGAATTGAGCCTATAATACCCCAGATAAAAGTTGCCTAGTCTTCCACAAGAGGAATAAATTATACGTTAATGTAAACATTTGATAAAACTTTTATTAAATACTTACTCTGTGTGGAGCACCATGCTAATCACTGAGGATATAAATACTTGCTCACACAAAATTTGCATTCTAATGGGAAAAGGCAATACATATAGGAAAGCTGGAAAGAACTGGGAGAGGGAAGGATGGTAGCTGGTATACAGGACATGATAGTTTAGGCAAGCTAAAGTGTATCAGAAGGAAGTATAAATCAAAGGGAGTGGGATAAGGTATCTAGGTTAATAGGAATAGAATAAAGAGGGAGGGAACAGGTGGGAGGAATAGATTAGGGAGGGATCCTATGGGGGAGAGGCAGTGGGGAAATTAAGTAATAGAAAGGCAAATTAATAGATAGTAATAAAGTAAAAGAGTAGGGATAAGAAATAAGAGATATACATAAACATTATAACAATGATGAGCAATAAGTTATTTTTAAAAAGTAGAAGTAGTAATCATTTCTCTCAAAGTCAAACTTAAAGATTCAATCAAGAGAGAAATATATATTTTTTGTCAGCCATATCAATATTGCTTTAAATGTGTTTATGTATGTATATATGTATATATGTGTGTGTGTATGTATGTAGCTGTGTATGTGTGTACATGTGTGTATGTATCTGTGTGTGTATGTATATATATATAGATAGATAGACACATAAACATATCCATGCTTAACTACAGCCTGGGGGAGATGAAGAGAGGAAAAGGAGAAAAAGAAAAAAGCAGAAAACAAAAGAAAATCTACAAGAAAGCAAAGATGGACAATTATGAATACAATGTCTTCTATTAATAAATATGCTTTCTTGAAATAGAAATTTATTGTTACATAATTTGAATTCTCTTCAGTATTCTTCTGGGCACATGACAATTTTTTTGTTTCATTTTTCTATCTTTCTTTTTCTATTTTTTCTTATTTTGCATTTCAATTTTAAATAAATTTTTTTTAAGCGCCCTATCAGATTCCAACCTGGGGTAAAGTCCAAGGTTCCAGTGGGAGTTGGGAGAAAGACAGGAATGTTGTTCAGAATACAAAAAGCAGGCTGCAGAAATGGCTAGGAATCGAGGGGAATTTCCAGGCAGAGATATTGTTATTCGAGGATATTAAATATTTGAATAGGCCATGAAACTCTTTATTTTGAGGAAATGAATCATGGGTTTAACATTTAATAAGAATTACATACTAGAAAAACAACTTGGATTTAACTGAAGCAAACAAAACCCAAAGCCACATCCATTCTACACATTATTTTCATTTATTAATTAACAATCCTATTTTTCTTTATATTTAATGCTCTAAGCCTGAGGGCAAGAAAAATATTGGAATCTGACACATAGGTATTTTATCCATTTTGAAATCTGTTTTTGTCCTTCATGCTTTGTTAAAGGAGATGGAATCTAAGCTGATTGTAAGACTATTTCCCCTCAAATACTACCATTGAAAGGCCCTCACCAAAGGCATTAACTATAGAAATCAACCTAGAATTTCCTGGATGACTGGAACACTTATATAAAATCAAAGTACTACAGTGGTTCCTAGGTAACCCATTCCCAGGCTTCAAGCACAGTCATTCTCAATTCTTCAACAATCAGCTGTCATAAATACTAAAAATGAAAATTGCTTTTTAGTGTTTGACCAGTAATTAGGGAACAGTTCTGCACAATGACAATAAATGTAGGAAAAGAGTAAACACCTGTATCTTCAATATAACCTAGATAAGTTGGTAGTCCTGCTATGTTATCAGGGTTAAGGTACTACTACTTATAAAAGCAACCTAAATATATCTATCACGCCATGCACACACACACACACACACACACACACACACATGAATTGCACATTTTTCACTTTAGAATGCTTTGAATTCCAGTCAATCTGACTACTGTCATTCCTCATAAAAAATATTCCATCACTATCTCCATGGCTTTGCAAAGACTTTTCTTTTCATAAGAAGCCTTCCGAATTATCTCTTTTTTAAGCAACAACCCTTCTTTACTTTGTATCATTGCATAAAATTTGTAGACACATTGTCTTCCTCCTCCACCCTGCTCCCTCTAGTTGAATGTTTGCTTCTGTTCTTATTTTTGTGTCTGGATCCCTAGCACTGGGGGCAATGTCTGGCATTAATTGAATGAATGACAGATCATCTCTCCTCTCATCCAAAAGATTAGGAAATTGATTAAGCCAAAAGACGTAGGTTCAAATTCCAGCTCTGCAACTGACAGCGTGTGTGTTCTCCGTGATTTTGCACTTTGTATCATAGGCAAGTCACTGATAGACTGATCTTAAAATCAGGGTGTGCGTGTGTGTGTGTGTGTGTGTGTGTGTGTGTGTGTGACAGAGACAGAGACAGAGATAGAGAGAGAGAGAGACAGAGACAGACAGACAGAGAGAGAGAGACAGAGACAGAGACAGAGAGAGACACAGAGAGTGAGAGACATAGAGGCAGAGAGAGAAAGACAAAGTAACAGGACAGATAGACAGAATGTGTACATTTCTCATTCTTTGTATTCTCAGTTCCTGGCCCGTAATAGTTGCTCAAGAGATGCTTGTTGACTTGACTTAATCTCTATTGGTTTCAGTTTCCTTATCTTAAAAATGAATAGGTTTGTACTGCATTAGCTCTAAGGGTTTTTCCAGCCTTATATCTATAATACTATGACCTCTAAAATCCTTTTTGAAATTTAAATCTTATGATCATATTATAATCAGAAAGTACACTGGATTTGAAGTCAAATGACTTGGGTTCCAACTTACTACTTGTGTCTAACATTGGACAGGTTCCATTAACTTTTCTGTATCTCAGTTTCCCCATCTATAAAAATGATGCATCCAACATGACAAATAGGAAAATAAGTTTAAAAGGATTATACATGTTTAACCTATATCAGATTGCTTGCTCTCTTGGGAAAGGAGGAATTAAGAGAGGGAGGGAGGAAAATTTTAAAAATAAAATTTAACAAAAATGAATGTTGAAAACTATCTTTACAAGTGTTTAGAAAAATAAATTTCTATTGATAATTTTTTAAAAATGAAGCATCAATGTTTTCTCATCAATGTCCCTTCTGTCTGTAAATCTATGATCCTATGAGCTTCCTGGTTAATCTATATCTTTTTAAATTAATTTTATTAAAATAGAGATTTCTCTGGCTATAACATGAAGATGAAAGACCCCATTAGTATCAAAGTAAACTTTTAAACCCCATCTCTCAATTCCAGAATTCTTTTCTGTTACACCCCTTGAATAAACTCTAAATAAAGTTTCTTTTCTTTTTTTTTCAGAGCTCATTGCGTTAAACACCAAATCCCTTAAGCAAGCCACATTTAAATATTGACTTTTTGCTTAAAAATTTTTAAGTAAAAACAAACTCATTATCAGTAAAACCTAAATGAATGAAATAGAACAATCTAAACCATTTCCTTTGTTTTTGTGGCACATCTTTTAACTCAATTGAAAGATCAGATGTTGAAAAATGCTCTTGTCATTTAATTCTCATTTGTCTTAACACAAATGATTTTTAAAGCTGGCAATACTTTACATAATCTTTTTAAATACTTTAAGTACTTAAAAATTTAACCTTTTTTTATTAAAGCTTTTAATTTTCAAAAGACATGCATGAATAATTTTTCAACATTAACCGTTGCAAAACTCTGTGTTCCAGTTTTCCCCCTTTCTTCCCACTCCCTCCCCTAAGATAGCAAGTAATCCAATGTATGTTAAATATGGTAAAAATATATGTTAAATCCAATATAAGCATATACATTTATGCAATTATTTTACTACATAAGAAAAATCAAATCAAAAAGGGAAAAAAATGAGAAAAAGTAAAATGCAATAACAAAAAGAGTAAGAATGCTTTGTTGTGATTCATACTCAGTTCCCACAGTTCTCTCTCTTGGTATAGATGGCTCTTTTCCTCACAAGGTCATTGGAACTGGTCTGAATTATCTCAATGTTGAGAAGTACCACGTCCATAAGAATTGATCATCACATAATCTTGATGTTGCCATATACCATGATCTCCTGTTTCTGCTCATTTCACTTAGCATCAGTTCACATACGTCTCTCCAGGCTTTTCTGAAATCATCTTCCTGATCTTTTCTCATAGAACAATAATATTCCATAATATTCATATACCATAACTTATTCAGCCATTGTCCAACTGATGGGCATCCACTCAGTTTCCAGTTTCTTGCCACTACAAAAGGGGCTGCCACAAACATTTTTGCACATGTGGGTGCCTTTACCTCCTTTAAGATACCTTTGGGATATAAGCCCAGTAGAAACACTGCTGGATCAAAGGGAAGGCACAATAAAACTAAATACTGTTTCCTAAGAGTTAAAAAATATTTCTCTAAGAACATAATTTCTATTGACTTCATGAGGAGAAGGCTCTCCTCATTGTCAATCATTTATCATTTTCATTCCAGATTGTAAAGTAGGTGTGAGAAACAAGTCATGAATAATGGGGAACATTATTCCCCACTGATATTATCTTGACCTTCTTCTGGGTTTTACTTGACCAAATCTCAGTCAGTAAGCATTTAGTAAATACAATGTTCTAGGCTCTGTACTAAGTACTGGAGAGAAAGGCAAAAGATAAGTCCTGCCCTTAAGGAATTAAAATCTAATGAGGACAACTATGTAGAAACAAGATTGAAATAGGATAAATCAGAAATAATCAACAGAGGGGAGACACTGACATTAAGAATTGAGAAAGCCTTATAACAGAGATAGGATATTTGTTGGGACTTGAAAGAAGTCAGAAAGAGGTGATAAAGGGAACACCAGAAAAATTATGAGAGCTGAGAAACTGTATCTTGTGCAGGGAACAGCAAATATCAGTTTTTCTTTCTTTCTTTCTTTTTTTTTTTTTTTTTTAGGACTTAAACTCACTATGGGATACAAAAATGCCCTAAATTGGAACATCCACAACAAATTACATTATTTATCTTGTTGTTTCTCTGCATTAGCTAAGATGTATAACTGAATTTTGTGACTAATCTATTCAGCCACAGCCATGAATAAAAGTCTTAAGAAGATAACTCTGCAGTAAAAAAAAAAAAAACAAACAAAAAAAAACTCCACTTATATGGTTCAGTACATTGAAAAGTTATTTATATATACTTATGTATAAGTGAGGAAAGTGGGAATTCATGGCCACATTAATAGTTAATATTGCAATCAGTATTCAAATCCAGATCCCCTAGCTCTCTATTCAGAAATCCTTAGATCTTCCTGTAGTATGTTATAACAATTTCAGTGCAACTGGATGATTTTATAATATATTTTTCTAAGTACAAGGTCTAACTTGGTTTTCTCCATTCTCAGGAGCTCCTTAATTTACTCTCTCTTGGAAATTGGGTTACTCAGACTTCCAGTGGCTGTCAATACTCAGTACTTATTATTATATTAGCCCCAGCTGGTTACAAATCTTTAACAATTCCTAAAACATCCATGACCTGGGGGCTTACCAAGATTTTCTAAGATCAGGGGAAGTATTAGAGAAAGTCAAGAGTCAAAATGAAGCCTCTGATTACGGAGTGCTACACTTAATTGGTCACTATTGTCTCCTCCTATTAGGGAGAGAGAATGCACCATGTGCTATAGGGATTGTTCAGTTGTTATTCAGTTGTGACCAACTCTTCATGCTCCCATTTGGGGTTTTCTTGGCAAAAATACTTGAGTGATTGCCATTTCCTTCTCCAGCTCATTTTACAGATGAAGAAACTGAGGCAAACAGGGATAAGTCATTTGCTCAGAATCATACCATGTATGAAACCAGATTTTAACTTAGGAAAATGAGTCTTCCTGATTCCAGGCATATCTACACTTTACTGTACAACTGTCTTCTTGTAGGGATTATTCTGGTAAATTTAAGTCCTAAAACAACTTGCTGCTATGAAAGTTGCTAGAGATATATCATAAATTCTTTAAAAATACATTTATGATAATATAGTTGCTATCATTTATATAGTACTTTGAGGTTTGCAAAATACTTTATGTATGGTAATTCATTTAAAGCTCAGCACAATCCTGTAAGATAAGTACTATCATTATCCTTATTTTACAGATGAGGAAATTGAAGCACAAAAAAATTAAGTGACTTATTCAGAATCACTCAGTTACTGTCTGAGGTAGGATTTGAACTCAATTCCTCCTAACTCCATCCCCACTTTCCCATACAGCTGCTATTATCTATATAAAATAGGCAGTTAGTTGAGACTTTGCAAAAAACACTGGATCTGAGTCAAAAAAGAGTTGAGTCCAAACCTTGCTCAGACACCTAGTAGCTGTATGTCTAATTAGATTTTCTTAGCCTCAGTTTTCCCTTCTCTAAATGGGGATAATAGCTATACTTAAATCCAGGGTTTGTTGTGACTAGCTGATTAAATAACATGCAAATTGCTTTACAAACCTTGAACCCTTCAAGATTTCTTTATGTTTTTTCATGTCTCTTCATGAAATCTGGGATACTCTTCTATTTTGGTGCAGTCAGTTTATTTACAAGGAGGAAGGCTTCTAGGGAGAAAAGCCTTTTGTATTTTTTAGCCTGTAAACTAGGTGCCATTTTTATTGGAATATTTTGAAAATTACATTCATTATAGATTTTGTTTCCTTTCCCTATTACCTATAAATCAATTCTATGTATAAAAGCAAAAGGAGGTCATTCCAAATCATATAATATAATAAGTCTTTGGATCAGTGATAATGATATAGTTAGGACTTTAGGGAAGAAAAGGCTCAAGAAGGAGGAAAAGCTTGGAACCTTTATCCACTTTCTATGTACCAACAGCTGCAGAGAAGGGGAGATGGCCTCATTGGCTCAGCAGGTCTCTGTAAGCTGCCAAACTGCAATCCTATTTCTTCTGGACACCCAATCGCTATCCAAAGAACCAAGAGTCAACAGAATTTTTGCTGATGATGCTGATGATCTGATGATCAATCAAGGTGACTCCCTTTGGAGAGGAGGGTATGGGGGTGGCAAAGAAGAGCTATTTGTAGTGTGGATGTGATATATTTGGAAGTCATATGCAGTATTTGCTTCTTAATATTTGTGTGAGTTTTATGTGTCTCTTTTGGGCCTGGCCTAGTTCTTTGTATCTAAATAGAGAGTGCAGAATTTCTCTGGTTGAAATTTCTTATTGATTCTGTCTCCATCTGTTCCTGGAACATAATGAGGGCTTAATAAATGCTTGTTGACTAACTCACTGTGGACAAGGGGGAGGATGAATCTTGGGAATCTACCAGAGCCTGTCATAGTCTCAGGGAGTATAAGCCATGGAAACTAAAGTCTAAAGATTCTTCTAGTAAATCTGTGCCTAAGAATCTCTTTCTTCAGTTCTCATCATTCCTACTCTTGAAATCCACATTTGAGGAAATGAGCCTTTTCTCAAATGTATGGAATGTATTTCTTTCTATTTGCATTCTTTCATTTTTTTTCTTTTTGTGCATCTTATAGAACAAGTTATATGCTATGCTTGGATTCCCCTGATTTCTTGTCCTATATAGGCATAAAGTATTAAATTCTATGTAGTGGAAATATTTAACCACTACCAGTTCCATGGCATGCTATACTGCTTTCATTGCTGAGCTGTGATATTGAAAGAAATAAATCCAAGTTTTATTTTGCAAGAGAGAAATCTACTATTATATAATTATAAGGATATAAGTATACTGCAATAAATATACTGTTTTATAATTTTACTGTTATATAGAGGAAGATTAAACTACTATTTGTATATTAATGCATTTCCAGATTTTGAACACTGAAACAGGAGTATGCCAGGAGATGCAGGACAGAGAGTGAGAAGTTAAATGAATCTGAGAGTACTTAGTGTTAGTTCCTAGATTTAAAACTGGGAGGTAAGTTAGAAGCCATCAAGTTTAAGCACTGTATTTTATAAAGCAAGGAGGAAACAGGCACAAGGAGATGAGTGCTCAGAGTCATATAGCTAGCAAATATCTGAGGGAGGAGTTGAACTCAGTTTTTCTCGGCTCCAATGATCCATGCACTATCATACACTATTGCTCATTTTCATCACTGATCAAAGAAAGGAAGTAAAATGTACCTACCTCAGTTTACCCTGAGTCAGACTGACTTTGACCTTAACCTCAGAACCAGTTAAAACATCCATCTTTGGATGGAAAGACTACATGCCACTGTTAACAGGTAAGAGAAATTATTATTAATAACCAATTATTTCCTCAATTTACAAATGGTTAAAGAATATGAAGAGACAAATGAAGAAATTAAATCCATCTATAGCCATATTTTTAAAAAATTGCTCTAAATCATTATTGATTAGAGAAATGCAAATTAAAACAACTCTGAGGTACTACCACATATCTCTTAGATTGGCTAAAATGACAGGAAAAGATAATGATAAATGTTGAAATGAGATGTGGGAAAACTGGGACACTAATGTATTGTAGATGGAGTTGAGAACTGATCCAATCATTCTGGAGAGCAATTTGGAACTATGCCCAAAGGGTATAATACTGTGCATATTCTTTAATATAGCAGTACCACTACTGTGCCTATATCCCAAAGAAATTATAAAAGAGAGAAATGGACTCATATGTATAAAAAATATTTCTAATGGCTCTTTTTTTAATTGAAGTTTTTAATTTTCAAAACATATGCAAGGATGATTTTTCAACATTGGCCTTTGAAAAACCTTGTGTCCCAATTTGCCTCCCCCTTCTACCCATCCCCTCCTGTAGATGGCAAGTAATCCAATATATGTTAAATCCAATATAGGCCTACATATTTATATAATTATCTTGCTGCACAAAAAAAAAAAAAATCAAGTCAAAAAGGGAAAAAAAAGAGAAAGAAAATAAAATTCAAGCAAACCACAACAAAAAGAATGAAAATGCTATGTTGTGATTCACACTCAATTCTCACAGTCTTCTCTCTGGCTGTAGATAGTTGTCATCATCACAAGATAATTGGAATTGGCCTGAATCATCTCATTGTTAAAAAGAGTCACATCTATCAGAATTGATCATTGTATAATCTTGCTGTTGCCGTGTACAATGAAATTTTGGTCCTATTCATTTCACTTAGCATCAGTTCATGTAAGTCTCTACAGGCCTCTCTAAAATCCCTCTGCTGATTATTTCTTATAAAACAATAATATTCATATATCATAACTTATTCATTCTCCAATTGATGGGCATCCACTCAGTTTCCAGTTTCTAGCCACTACAAAAAGAGCTGCCACAGACATTTTTGCACATGTGGGTCCCTTTCCCTCCTTTAAGATGTTTTTGGGATATAAGCCCAGTAGAAACACTGCTGAATCAAAGGGCATGGACAGTATAATATTCCTTTTTGTGATGACAAGGAACTGGAAAATTAGTAGGTGCCCCCAAATTGGGGAATGGCTGTATAAGTTATGACATATGAAAGTAATGAAATATTATTGTTCTATAAAAAATGATGAATAGGCTGATTTTCAAAAGACCTGGCAAGAGTTATAAGAAGTGATGCTGAGTGAAGCAAGCAGAATCAGGAAAACATTGTATACCATAATAGCAGGATTCTGTGATGATCAGCTGATAGACTTGGTTCTTCTCAGTTGTTCAGTGATCCAAGCCAAACCAATAAACTTTGGATGGAAAACACTATCTACATCCAGAGAGGGAACTAGTTAGATCAACTTATACCATTTTCACCTTTTTGTTTCTCATGGTTTTTTCCTTTTGTTCTGATTTTTCTCTCTCAAAATGACTAATATGCAAAAATATAAAAAATGAATGTACATGTATAACCAAAAATAAGTTTTTACATGCAACTGGGAAAAACAAAAATAATTTTTAAAAACCAAAAAAATAGAAAAAAAATCAATGATTTAGGGAGATCCAAAGACACCCTCACTTTTCCTTAAGTCCTGATTTTAAAAGTTCAGTCTCTTGAAGGACATTACTGATAATAAGATTGGATAATTTGGTTCAGATCTCATCCAGATGAGGAAGCCATTCTCTACTCAGATTTGGGTGGGTGCCAACCCAACAGAATTGTGCTTTCTATGGTAAAGTTGAAACGTTTGGCTGTTTAGTTTGAGAAAGGACCTCGGTATCCTATCCTGCCAGATGATCTTCAGAATCTTCTAAGACAATTCAAATGGAAGCAATTCAGTTTCCTGGCATCACGCTGTAGATTGTCCAGGTTTCACAGGCATACAAGAATGAGATCAGCACAATGGCTCTGTAGACCTTCAGTTTGATAATCAGTCTAATACCTCTCTTCTCTTACATTTTCCTTTGGAGCCTTCCAAACACTGAGCTAGCTCTGGCAATGCATGTGTCAATCTCATTATCAATGTGGATCTCAATGAAAAGTATACTACCAAGGTAAAAGAACTTATCTACAGTATTCAAAACTTCACCATTTACTTGGATTATGTAGTACTGGTGAGAGAGTACCTGTGTTTTCTTGACCTTGCTCCTATTTCTACAATATAAGTGGAGAAGTCTCATGATTTCAGACCCTAGAAAGAAAATAGAAGACTATATTATTATATAGTTTATAAAGGACATTAATTCAAATTCTGATTTTTTTTTCCTGGAAGGCAGCATGGTCAATTGGAAATAATACTGGACATAGAATCAGAGGACCTGAACTTAAAATCTGGATCTGCCATTTTTCTTATCTCTGTGGATCATCAATTAATCCCATTGTGCCTTAATTTCTTTTTACTTCTGAAGTTGATTTTTTTTTCACTCATTTGTTTGACTTGACACATTGCTTCACCATATTGTATCTACCCTAATGTTCTATTTAGTTAAAAAATTAGAAAGAAAACTTTTGGGAATTTCTTATTATTTCTGAAGTTGATTTTTTTTTATACTCAATTGTTTGACTTAATGCTTATTCCTTCATCATATTGTATTTACTCCAGTGTTCTAGTTAGTTTAAAAAAATAGAGAGAAAATTTTTTGGAATCTTCCTCTTGTATCCAGCATATTATCTTTTACTCCTAGCTTTATGCCATCAGCAAATTTAGTAAGTATTCCATCTTTGCCTTTATCCAAGTCATTAACAAAAATGTTAACCAGCACAGGATCAAGCAATGAATCCCTTGAGCACTGCACTAGAGACCTTATTCCAGTTAAATTCACCGCATGACTTCAAATTATGAAGTGACACAAACTCAGAACAAAAAGTAAAATTAACCTGAAGGTTAATGAAAAGATGAGTAATGGGAGTAAGAAAGCTATAGTATAGCTTCAACAATGACTTTCATTAAAGTTCTTTTAAAATACGTATTTGACTAGGAAAGATGAACTGGCTCTGTAGTAATAATGAGAGATAATAGATGGACAGATTGAGAGTGTATTTATTCTCCTAAAATAAAAGAACAGAGGAAGTCTTGTAGTATCTTTGTGATGGCAAATTGAGCTTGTCTCAATTCTTACCCAACCCTTAATCACTGAATGGGTGTCGTCTCAGACAAACTGAGACTCTGGACTTTAAGTTAGAAAAGACTAGACCCTAGATTTCTGTGATCCTGGAGGAAAGAGTATGGGACTGAGGACTCTGGATAGCTCTGTCTCACTTATTTCCAATTCACTTGCAAGACAAGACATTACCCTTGTGATGTCATTGATCCTCTTCTAGAATGAAGGACTACTGACAATAACAGCAACAATACATTGGTGATTTCTGGGAAATTACAAGTGAAGTGTATTCACAAATATTAACAAGGCCCTAAGGTTTGGCATCCCATTTATAACACAAGAAACAACTTGAAATCCTAGACTCATCAAAAAACCAAAATGTAGGCTAGTGATTAAATTGATTATTTGGCTTTTTCCCTTGTCTTAATCTTTTTACCTCACAGTTATTGGGAAACAAAGAGATAACAGGATCATTATATGCTAATGATTTCAATAGCAAACTGAAATATATATTATATCTAACTCAGAGCCCAAATCTGAACAGCAAACCCTGTATTTATATCCAGATGTACAATACCAAGAGTTCTTTGAGTAATTTGCATTCAGCATTGCACAATCTCCTCATGTTATTTGTATGCTATAGCATATTCTATAGCTATAGAAATGCTAGTTTTACTGTGCTGTCTTAAGGATAGACTAGGCGCTCAGGGAATGGGAACTTATCCATCTCGTTTTCTGGTGTGATGTTTCATCAGGGTCTGCTAAAGTTGAACCAGAAATGAATAGCATGCTACTTAAATGATTTTCAAATTGCCACAGCTCAAAATTCTCTCTGAAGTGAATCTTTTTTTCCTAGGAATCAAGGCACATTAATTTTGTTTGATGCTTTCCTGAGTACTTTCAGTGAGTTTCTACGCAAATATTTCCCAGACAACGATTGCCTCTGAATCTCTTCTTCTAGCATACCTGAGAGACCTCCTTGATGTGAGGGTAGAGTAGGAGGTTATTAAATGTACTTAAAAGCTGTAAGTTTCGTAGGCTAATTGCTTGAAGTGAGAGGAATAAGAGAGAGAGAGCTAGACAATTTAACTGTAATCACAGATTTAACCCTACTGCTTCTCTTTTCTTTCCCTTTCCCTCCTGATCTTCTGAGATGACTTGCTGCAGTCTATTCATCCTCAATTCTGTTCAATACAGCAAATATATGAAGACTATACTATAAAAGGCACAGAAGAAGCTATTAAAAATAGTTAAATTATGATCCTTGTCCCTAAGGAGCTTAAAATCTAATAGATAAATAAGATGTCCAAATAACTATAATAAAAAATACTTCAGAGGGAGACAAAATGCTCTGTGAGGTCTATATAAGGAAAGACCATATGTAAGGGGGATTAACTATCCCCATTACATATACATAGGATACATAGGAGAATCCCATTCTCCTTAATGGAGAGAAAGGTGTCAGGGAAACTTTATAACCCTGCAAAAATAATTTGCCCTCTCTGGGCTTTAGTTTTCTTATCTGTAAAATGAGGGGATTGGATCACTCTTGAAGGTCTCTTTGAACTCTCTAACTATGATCCTATTATTCTGCAAAAACTAGACAATCACCTACCCAAAATAAGATGAAGACAATTTGCTAATCTGCATTGGTGCAAAGAGTTTGAAAAGCCATCCTATATAGATGAAATAAAAGTCCACCTCTTACTAGTATCACTCATTCCCCTAGGAAAAAAAAAAAACAAAAAAAACAGTAATGACCAGTAATGAAATACAGTATCCATTTCAGAGAAGTGATGAATTTAGTGTGTGCACATATTTTTGTATATTGCCATTGAGGGAATTTGTTTTGTTTGACTATGCATATTTGTTCAAAGAAATTTATTTTTATTTTCTTTGTTTTAACCCAATGAGATGGGAGTGGGAAGAAGGGAAAAAATAGGTTTCTGTCAATGGAAAAAAAAAAAAATCCAAAGAGGTGGGCAATAGGATTGATATGGGTCTAGTGGTAGTAGAGAGGTGTAAGAATCCTCTCTGGTCAGTGCACAGGTCCAACATGAAAGAATTTGCAAACCTGAAAAGTCTGAATGGCGAAAGGGATTTTTATTGGCACTGAGAAGCCAGTTTTGCTAAAAAGACAGGCTTCTTAATGGCAAGAGGTCTTATCAGAGAAATAACAAAAGGGTATCACTGAGAAGAGGGTATCTTCACAGTGGGCAAGAGTCCTGGCAGGCAACTGTGCCAAAAAGAGAGGTCCCTTGGCAAAGCATAACCCTACTTTGGATTTCTGCAGAGATTTGGAGTTCAAAATTGTCTTTTTATTGGCAGTCTGGGGCTAGGTTCTAGTTGAAGAGAGTCAATGCCCCCAGGCCTAGATACTTATCTTGGAGTTTCAAGCCACTCAATATCAGCCTCAGATCTCTAACTGAATAAAAAAATTTTGAAGGCTTTTTCCCAGAGTCTGGAATTTCCTGAAGAGGATTCCCCCCCACCAAAAAAAAAAAAAAAAAAGATCAATGGAGGATGATTTGACCAAGATCTCCAATTGAATGAAGCCACTAAACTTGTCTAGGAAGATAAGGTTTCCCAGAGGAGGACCTGAGACTCCAAATCTCCCATCTTTTACAGATCAAAGGGGATATAGTTTCAGAGTTCACATCCATCAGAATGATACAGATGTGAAATATATTCACTTCTGGATAGGATCACACTGTATTACTCATTTGCTGAAATGGTCTATTTTGTTACAGGAGACTTATCTCTCACAAAGTAGTTGTTCAGCCCTTATTCCTAAAGAGGACCAATAACATCACAAGGGTGATATTTTTATTTGTGTATGAATTAGAGTTAAGTGAAGTAAAGTTACATAAAGTTGTCAGCCTTATTCTCTCCTCCAGTCATAGAAGTCCACTGGCAAGACAAAAGTCAACATGACTGGGCAATGAATGGTCCAGGATGCAGTGGGTGACCTCAGTCTTTCTAAATTAAAATCTTTCCCCCACCTCAATTTGTCTGAGATTATGTCTAAAGATTAGGTGTAATAATTGATATAAAAGATAACCCAATTTACCATCACAAAAATATCTGTCAGGAAAGAGAAGGCCTTAGAGTTTCTGTCCAGAACAGAAAACAATTTCTATTTACATTTACTCTAAGTCATCAAAACCTAAGATAGTGATTCACAGTGAATTGGACTGAGCAGAGTATTATTTGCTATTCAATGAAAGCCAAGTTATTTAGATTTCAAGGATAGTAAAGTAGCTCCTTTGGAAGAACAATGGGCTTTTTAAAAACCTGGTTTTTTTTAAGAGCTAGATTTCAAGAATTATAAGTAGACCAGCTAGATGGTATAGTAGATAGAACATTGACCCTAAAGTCAGTAGAACCTCAGTTCAAATCCAGACTCAGACACATAATACTTCTTACCCGTATGCCTCTGGGCAATTGCTTCAGAATTTAGGACAAAAGTTATTGTTTCAGCTTTTTGAAATGTTTTAATAAATCAAATTAATTACAATTTAAATTTTAAAATCTAGCCTGCAAGGCTTACATGAACTGATGCTGAGTGAAACAAGCAGAACCAGGAATACATTCTATATAATAACAGCAAGAATGTGCAATGATCAACTATGAAAGGCTTGATTCTTCTCAGAGTTCAGTGATCCAAAGCAATTCCAATAGACTTTGGACAGAAAATGCCATCTGCATCCAGAAACAGATCTAAGTAGACTGAATGTAAATCAACACATTATGTTTACTTTTTTTTCTGTTTTTTGTCTCTCACATGATTTTCCCCTTTTGCTCTGATTTTTCTCTCTCAACATAATTCATAAAACAAAGTATATTAAAAGTAAATAACCTAAATATATACATGAAAACAAAAACCCTGTTAAAACTTTTGCAGAAGGTTTGGACATACAATGTCTGATATATTGGGTTTCTTTGGCCCTGAGCCAGGGGCCAATCTCCAGATGAATTTGAGGGACTAATTTTCAACTTAATAGAAAATAATCATTAGGCCCCAAGCCAAGAGCTGCAATTGAATGAGATTACTTATCTGGGAGTTTTCCCTATGAAGAGGAGGGTAGGGCCCCTCTCAGAGGGGTTTGAGATTTCTAACCCAGGACCACCCTTTCCCCCCACACACACACCCCTTCCCCCAAAGATCAGGGGCACAATTTACATCAAAAGAAGAAAAAATAGCAGGGATGGAATATAGCTTCTAGGGGAAATAGCAATAATTTTAAGGTTCCCTGACCTTAAGATACTTCTGTTCTAACAATCTGTTAGTGATTCTAAAGTCTTCTAGCTCTGGAATCTTTGATCCTGAGGTCTCTCTCCACCTTCCTTCCCAAACTTGGAGTACTATTGTTCTGAAAAGCTGTTTGTCAAGGATTGTAAAAGTCTTCTGGCCTAGGAATATAACACTATTTCTTCCCTTAGGCTTTAGGGAAGATAAATTAGATAATGTAGTAAAGACAATTAACATAAAATGGATAGGATAGAATAGGACTTATGTCTCAAACTATTCAGCATTGAATGTGAGATTCCAAGGATTATAATAGGGCTTTAGTGATAAGGGACACAAAGACAGGGATGTGGGAGAGCACTGTGTGAGCTGGAACTTTCAGGGACTGACAATAAATTCGGTTCTGACAGGTTGGGGGTAAGAAAGGATCATAAATCCTGATAAGTTGGGAGGATCTAGGATTCAGGATGCCTGAAATATGCCTACCTATCTCTAAGTAAACCATCTGCATTTTATGGCTCTATGGAATGCTAATGATCAGGACTCCCAGCCTTAATTTATATCAGTTCTAATGATCAGGAAGAGAGGGGGACTGAGACGGAACAATTCAAGGAAGTGAAGAACAACAATTCAAGGAAATTAAGTAGAATAATCCAGGGAAACTGAGGTAAAATAATTCAGGGAAACTGAGGTAGAACAATTAAAGGAAAAAATACTAAAAGCCTGGTTCACTCCTTCCCACAAATACAATATCCATAGGAGAAGTAAGCTCAAACCTACACCATAATTGTAGGAAGACACATGTGTAAGAAACATGGGACAGAGGTTTCATTCACAACACCTGCTCTGGAAGTCCTTCTCTCTGAGTACCCCTTCTGCAGAACTCTGTTGCTGTTTCTCTCTCTTTCCTTTTTGAGAAGGACCAATGATATCATGGGTGATGTCTTAGCTTGTGAATTGGATTTAAGTGAGTTAGAGCTGCCCCAAGTAGTCAGCCTCACTCTCCCTTCCCGGGTCACTGAAGTCCAGGGGCAGAATAAAGATCAGGACAGCCAGGTAGGGCCCAGGATGCAGTGGATGACCTTGGAGCTTTGATGTCTGACCAAGTTCTAATGCTCACCAGCACCTGCTCCAGCCTTCGCCCATTGAAACAAATTGTTCTCATCCATCCATTCGCTGGGGAAAGACTTTCCCCAGTCTTCACATGCTGGGGGGAGGGATCCCCTCAACTCACCAACAAGTTTGAGGCCTGTTACCCTCTGTCTGCTGATACAATTTATGGACTGGGGCCAAGGGATGAGCAGACATTAAAGGTAGATGAACAGCAGAGAAAAGGGCTCAGCAAGACTGTGTGAAGTTTTCTCAAAGTCCATGAGACTAGGCCTATGTCACATGATCCCTATTCCCAGAGGTCTGCAGAGCTGGAACATGAAGCTTTGGGCTCCAGATTGCAGGAAGTCACACGACCTCTAAGCCTAGTGGTCTCTAAAGGTCAGACCCTAAGTCAGCTAGAGAAAGTGACATGATCCACAGGAAGCAGACAACATTGGTGACCATTGGTCAATGATGATTACATTCTTTTAGTCTGTCCAGTGAAAAGGCTGTTTTTATTTTTTTTGCTATTTAACCAGCTTTCCTGTTTCCCACTTGTCAGATCAGGCACATGCTGGGAGCTGAGATGTTTCCCCGGTGTGTTTGGGCCTCTCCCTGCAGGGACTAAATAAATGCTTCCTCTGTAGCTGAAAATGTCTCTGATTAGTTGTTTGGGGAAGGGGGACTACCACCCATCCTGCGCGTCCCTGAATAGCCCATATATAATGCATCAATACATTTTTCAAAAGGAGAAGAAAAGGGCCCAGTTAAATGACTGACTTTCTTTTATGCTTGCCTACTATATTTCAGTGACACTGAGATGTAAAGCCAGATGTCAGCTTTATGTATCTAATATGGAAACTTCACAATTCTTGAAGTACTAGTAAATTATGCAGGATCAGGTAGATAGGATTTAAAACAGATCCTCAGCTTTGCTATTTCTGTGTCCTTTCTTCTCTGACTACCTCACCATCTGAGGCATCATTTTCCCCTCAGCAAGATGGGGTCATCTATATAAACATCCTCCTTCCATTACTAGTTTATTTCCTTTTGGCTCTATTGCTTACATTTAAAGGACCACATTCAACCTGCTTTAAAGCGCTTTTGATGGGAAGGCTTTCTGCAAACCTTCAAGCACAGCATGAATACAAATTGTTGCTATTGTTACTATCCTTTCTTGTCTTTCTCCAAACTTCTCAATTGGGGTTATATGTTTTCCTTTTTTTTTTTTCCTCAACAGGAAAATTTTATTTTTCCAAATATATATAAAGATAGTTTTCAACATTCATTTTGGTAAAACTTTGTGTTCCAAATTTTTCTCCCTTCCTTCCTTCCTTACCTCCCCCTTCCCCAAGACAACAAACAATCTGATATACATTAAGTATGTGCTAGTCTTTTAAACATATTTTCATATTTGTTATGTTGTGTGAGAAAAATCAGACCAAAGGGAGAAAAAAAAAAAAAAACACAAGAAAGAAAAACAAACAAACAAAAAGGTGAAAATACTATTCTTCAATCCACATTCAGTTTTCATGATTCTCTCCCTGAAGATGATTGGCATTTTCCATCCCAAGTCCTTTTACTGATGCACTTACCAATTCATTTCAGTCCTCCAAGTCAACAATAATTCATTTATTTAGTACTTACTAAGGATTATATCCCATGCCACTTGCTAGGGTTAGAAAGAACAGCTACATCCCCACAGAAGAAATAAAGTTGTGTCCAGATGACTAGGGACCCCCGGAACTCTGAAAATCCTTGAAGGAGAAAATCTCCTTCAACTCTGCCTCAATAAGGGACACTGCCCCAAGTTTTTTTTCTTTAAATGAATTTAAGTTTTGACTGCTTGAGGGAGGAATGAAGAGGGAACCCCAAAACTGAAAATCCTTAGAGGAGAAAATCTCCTTCAACTCTGCCTCATTGAGGAGACTCCATCCCAAGCACAGTTTCATCTTTGTTATCTGGGTGGGATTGGCTCAGTCCGGAAACCTGTTGAATTCAATTCAAATTCTAACCCTAGCTGAAACCCAGGAGGAGCCAACCTGGGACTCCACCCACGAGCCCTCTTCAGCTTGTAGCCAAAACCCTCTATTATAAAAGAGCCAAACTAAAACCCTTTCTTTCCAGAGGTTCTAAACATGCCAGCTATGCCATGCTTGGCATCCCAAGGAGCCTCTATCCACTAGAATATGGTTTCCAGTGCCCCTTCTCTTTACTTTCACCTAGTTCCTCAACTAGACTAGACTTTAACCTTACTTCCAATCCCCATAATAAACCTCTTTTTATCAATCTAGGTTTCTGGGTCTATAAATTCCTTTATAGGGGACTCTTGCACCTCCAGAAGGGAGTCCGCAAAACTCCCTACCCTTGCACCACCACTAGATCTCATTTAGACCTTATTTAACTTCCTGTCTACCAGTAACCCTAATTTCATTTGGGTACCCCAAATCTAAACCTCATTACAGAGTGAAATGTTTCTTCTTGTGACTTTTTCATAGTAAAAGAAACTAATTAGCATGTCACAAGAATTCTGCATAAACTGAACCTTCCAGCAACAGGAGAGACTGATGACTAGGACCTCTGTACCAGTATAGATGGATAGATAAATGCCACTCTATTTTCCCACTGGATTGGTAGTATGAATTTAATTTTAATCTTATTTTAAATTCAGTCTGCATGTTCACACTGCATCTATTTCATTTCCCAAGTGCAGGATCTAACAATGAATTTTCTATGCTTAGGGTCTGACAAAGAGAAGGGAGAGAAAAAGGAAGAGAATGTGGGGAGAAGAGAGAGAGAGAGAGAGAGAGAGAGATAAAAGGAAAAGAGAGGAAGGGAGGAACTTTTGGGAGAGAGGAAGGGAGGGAAGGAAAGGAGAGAGTTGGGTGTGCTGGGAGAAAACCAGGAGGGAATTGAACTTCTTTGAAAAGATTATGTTAAACAACTTCCTTATTCTATTTTAAATATTGTTAGTTCCTAGCATATTGTTGAGGGAGTGATGGGGATGCTTCCCATGGTTAGAATCTGTGTATCTCTTCCTCTGCCCATTATCTGTATGTCTATAGAATCAGAGAGTATTAACATTAGAAGGTCATTTTGCTAAATATATATATATATATATATATATATATATATATATATATATTATATATATATATATATAGGATTTAGAGCTAGAAAATCTTAGAGGATATTTGGGTTAGGCCTATTGTAAAAACCAAGACCTAAGAATAAAAGTGACTTGTCCAAAGTGATATAGGGAGGTAAATGTTCAATTTGAATCCAGGTCCTCTGACTCTTTCCATTGTATCATTCCAGGATCACCAAATACAAACAAGATGCACAAATAAGGAACACTTAGCTAGGCAGCTAAATGTTACAGAGCATTGGACCTGGAGACAGGAATATCTGATTTTCTTTAATTTCTGCTTGCCTCAGTTTCCTCAACTGCAAAATAGGAATAATAAAAGCACAAAGCTCCCAATGTTGTTGTAGGGATAAATTGAGATAATATTTATAAATGTTTTTATGTTATTATATATTAGTATATATATAAAATTATAATATAGATAAATATAAATTAAATTATATTAAACAAATGTGTTTGAATTGTTTCACTCATGTCCAACTCTTCATGAACACAATTGGGGGATTTATTGGCAAAAATATTGGGATAATAAGCCATTTCCTTCTCATTTTATAGATAAGAAAACTGAGGCAAACAGGCTTAAGTCTGTTTACTTGGCCAGGGTCACAAATACAACAAGTATCTGAGGCTAGATTTGAACTTCAAGCCTGGTATCATATTCATTGTGCCACCTTGCTGACTACTACTGTTATTAATACTTTATGAAGTACATTTTCTGAGTCATCTTGTATAATAAGCAAAGATACTCTAGCTTCTACTAATAGATAATTTTTATTTGGTACTATTTCCAGGAATATTAGGATTCTTGCACCTTTATAAAACCTTTTTTGTAAGTTCATGTAGGTGCTAAAATCAGGTTATGGTCTCTTTGCATTTCCATTTCCAAACTGTGGTTCCTCTTGGGTCTAACCCTATTCTTTGATCCCTCAGAGAGAAGGAGAAACATAGCATTCTAATCATGGCCCCAAAGATTCTTCTCTAGGACTTTAGGCATTCCTGCATTGCTCTTGTAGTCAACATTTTTTTTTTCCTTTTGCAAATTTTATTTATTTTAAACTTAAGTACAAAACAAGAAAAGAAAAGAAATAATATTTCTATATATACAACAGAACATGAGAGGTTTCAATATAAAACAATACATTTTTATTTCAAGAAAACTATCCTTTCTCTCCCTGCTTCTCCTCCCCCTCCCTTTCAATATTACACTTAACTTGTCTAGATAAATTATCCCTGCAAGTAACACCAGCTCTTTTGTTCAATGAAATACAGTATCCCAAGACTTACAGTCTTTCAACATAGTAGCTGTTAGGTCTTGTGTAATCTTTATTGCAGCGCCTTGATTTTTAAATTAATTTTCTTATTGTTGTTTCCAATATTTTGTTTTTAACCTGGGAACTTTAAAATTTGGCTATGATACTACTTATAAGTTTTCCTCCTGGTTTCTCTTGGTGGATTTTTTCTATTTCTGCTTTGTATTCGCATTCTAGAATTTTGGAGCAATTTTCCTTGATAATGTAGTGTTTCAAAATTCCTTTTTTTAAATTATCATTTTCAGGTTAGTCCAATTATTCTTATTTTATTTCTCCTTGGTTCTCCAGGTCAGTTGTTTTTCTGACAAGATGTTTCACATTCTCTTCTATTTTTTTTCATTCTTTTGATTTTATTTTATAATTTCTTGGTGTCTTAGAACATTGTTAGCTTCCCTTTGCCCAATTCTTGTTTTCAAGGAATTATTTTCTTCCTTAAGTTTTTGATTCTTTATTTCAAAATGATTGACTTTCTTTTCCTAATTTTCTTGGATTACTCTTATTTTTTCTTAATATTTCCTTGATCTCTCTTATTTGTTAAAATGCTTTTTAAGTTCTTCCAAGAAAAAGGAATGTGTGTTCTTTTTTAAGCTCCATTATTTTCCTCTATGAACTCAAATCTCTTCTATGTTTGGATGTTTTTTTTTCTTCTTTGCTTTCTCATTTTTATTTTTAAAAATTTGTTTTTAGCAGCTATTAGTGTAATTAAGTTCCAGTCCTACTTAATACTATTACTTTCTGAAGTCTGTCCAGGTGCTCAACCTTGGGGCCTCTTCTTCACTCCTGTAGTGCAGTTAGGGCCCCCAACCAAGCTGGCCCACAAATGATCTTGCTTCCCGATTTTCTCCCAGTAGCCTGAAAAATGCTGCTATCCTCTCAGCCCTGGAACTGAAACTAGGGACTCTGTTGTCCTGCAAATACCCACAACCAAAAAAGTCCTTGCCTCTGTGTTACTCCACTCACCACGTATGTGCCAGCTCCTTCTCTCTGTAGTCATAGTGGGGCATCCCTCGACTATGGAAGGCCCTTCAATCTTCTCCCACTCAGCTGTCAGAACCCCATTTACTCCATGTGTGAGATGAAAGTTTCTAAGACCTGGGCAGCTAAATGGTGCAGTGCATAGAGCACCAGCCCTCAAGTCAGGAGGACCTGAGTTCAAATCTGACCTCAGACATTTAATACTTCCTAGCTGTGTGACCCTAGACAAGACACTGAATTCCAATTGCCTCAGAAAGGGGGGAAAAAAGTTTCCAAGGCCTCCTCCTCCTAATCCTGGCTGCCCCCAGGACTTGTTTGTTGATTCTTCAGAGCTGGTCTGGTGATATTTGTATTTCACTGGGATTGAACCTCAGCCCCAGGAGGTCTAGTCTTCCTGGATTTTCCTCAAATTATTTTAGGAGGATAACTGCTTTATTCTGAATTTTGTTTATTTCTGCTGTTCCACATTCTCTCTGAGGCTATGTTCTACCTTCTTTGCTTGTGAGTAGAGGAAATTGGGAAAGCTAAAGCTTTGCTGATCCTTCCTGCCTTTTCTGCATTATAAGAGCAAGCTAGCTTTACAACATAGCTAGACAATATGACTGTCTTGTTTCCTATAATAAAGAGAACATTGGATTTGTGATTAGAGAAATACGAGTCCAAACCCCCACCTTGGGGGTTATACCCCTGAACAAGGCACCAAGTTTTTCTGGATTTCAGTTTTTTCATCTGTCAAATTAATTCTTTGGGTTTAATGTTCATTCCAACTTTAAAAATATCATTACTAACATAGTTTCATAGAGCTATACCTCAGAGGCAAGCTAGTCTATTCCCCTCATTTCTCAGCTAATGAAACAGGGATACTGTAACTTGTCCAAGATAGGAGACAAAAGACAGGAATTGAATCCATATCCTCTGATTCCAGAGTCATTGTGTTTTCTCCTGCACCACAAGGCTATAATTAAATGTTATTTTAACATTAAATGTTCCTCATCTTATGAACCATTGAATCATAAAATCTCTATGTTGATTGATATTTCAGAGGCCACCTAGTCTAACCTGTTCCTAAATAAGAAATTTCTCTACAATATAATTTACAATTCAGCTCTTGCATAAAGACTTCCAGTATGAAGAATTTCTGACCTAGGAAAATTTTTCTTGACATAAAATTTAAATTTGTCTCTTTTCAATTTCTATTACTCCTACATCTGTTTCCCTCTTCTATGTAATAATCCTACAGATACGTAAACATAATTCTGAAAATCCCCTTTTATCCTCCAGTCCTCCAACTGGTTCTTATATGGAATCATTCTGAATGTGTTTGTTTCTCTAAATATAATGCTGAAATCCAAATACAGTTTGAACATGGTAGAATACAATAGGACTATTCCCTCTTTGCTCCTGGAAACATTCCTCTCAAAAGAGCCTAAAATCATGTTTATTTTCTTGGCTGCCATTTCATATTGTTGACTTATATTGAGCTTTCAAATCCTGAACCTCTCTATTTTTTTCTGACAAGCTATAGTCTACTTCAGTCTCTCCCATCTGTACTTATGAATTTTAAT
This sequence comes from Antechinus flavipes, assembly GCF_016432865.1. Classification (NCBI taxonomy): domain Eukaryota; kingdom Metazoa; phylum Chordata; class Mammalia; order Dasyuromorphia; family Dasyuridae; genus Antechinus; species Antechinus flavipes. Next base: position 427,304,968 of record NC_067400.1, read on the forward strand.
TTTTCTTAATTCAAGTGAAAGAATGAAAAATATTAGTAGTAAAGGATGAAATCAATGAATTGCATAATATAAAAATATTAGCTGGTAATGTAATAAGAGCAAGCAATGGCAATAGATGAACAAGAGTGCCCCACTGGTACATTCACAATATTGGGAGAAAGCAAAAAGAGCCATCATCATGTGGAAGGGATCCTTTGAGGATGAGGTAGATTCAAGCTGTATAGGATGAATAGACACACATTCATAGTGATAGTCAGGGTTGGAGGGATCTCCTGAATAGAAGAGATCACAGATGTATTTGAATTTTTAAGAAAACATGAGTTTAGATTTATCCCAAGTAAATTGTTTTATTAGATTATCTAGCCTTTTAAGAATTTTTTTCAATTCTGATTCCTCCAAATATGTTATAAATTTCTTTTACTTTTATATCATCTTCAAATTTGACAAGCATGCCATTTGTGCCTTTAGTTAAGTCATTGATAAAAATGATAACAGATCCCTATTCTAGACTTCTTGCCCAGGTGACATTTTTTTAGTATGTCTTTTTTTTTTTTTTTTTTTTTTTTGCTGAAAAAATACTAGAACTAGAATCTAATTCTATTGTATGTGTATTTTGGGGGAGATATAACTTGTACTTCCCAAAATAGTCACCTCCATATTCCTCTTAAAGGCCAATCCTTATATCAAAGAATTAAAAGGGAAAAAAAAAAACCACTAAAAATTGTAGAGAACTGAAACTCTGAAAAGATGTGCTTGAATCAGACAACAGAACACTTCAGGCTAATCACCTATTCAATGTGAGATAATGGCTCTATATACATATATTTAGATGAGATGCCCTCCTCTTCCAATTGATGCTTGCTGAATGTTTGGTGGTGAGGTAATCCTGGGTAAGAATTAGAGGGCTGAGGGTGAGAAGTCAGAGTCACTTAGCTGCAGGATGAGGAGGAGAGGGGCTGAAATGGAGGCAGCTACTAGGAAAAGAACCTTCCTCACCCCCACCCCTACTCCCACCTTGAGCTCTATAGAAAGCATACTTAGGTTAATAAAGAGGCAAGGTTTGCTTGTAACTTGGGAGCAGATTGATGGACTGTTAGAAAAATTAGAATGCATGTCCTTTGGTTCTTCAAGGAAGAAGAAATAGAGGTAGGTACTTGGAAATTAGTTGGGGAACAACTAAGTGAATATTATAATGATAATGGTCGTGATTCAATTTCTAAGGAAACATTCTGTGTATACAACATAATACAATTGGCCTTAAAGAATCCCACAAATTCTACAAAAAAGAAAAGTTTTAACGAGAACAGCCAGATAAGGAAATGTGAAGAGAAAGAGGAAGAGAAGCGGGGGAGGATGGGGGAAAGAAGAGGGGAGGGGGCAATGAAAAAAAATCACTGAAAGGCATGGGGCATTGAGTGAACATAAAGGGTATGGTGATTCTCACTCTCACAGCTCAGCTTCATCTCCACCTATACCCAAGCAGGCTCTTGATCCTCCCCCATCAACTTCACTTTCCTGGGTGGAGGGAGGAGGAGGAGTGGGAGGGGCAGTGATACCACCAGCACCTTCCCCGCCAGTAACGACTCTTCCCCAACATGACTCAATTGCAAAAGGCACTACTTAAAGCCAAAGAGGAAGGGCAGAATACAGCTGATTTGAGAATAGAAATTTATCCTGTGATTTAACAGCTTAATTCTTCAGGCCAAGAAGGGAGAAGATACACTTCTTTTAATCTAGAAATTATCAAAGATCTGAAAAAGGCTTGCACTCTTTATGGGTCTACATCATCTTATGTTAAGATGCATTATAGAATTTGGCTTATGAAATTTTAACCCCTAGTAATTGGAAATGTATAGCAAGGACATGTTTAAAACCTGGACAAAACTTGTTGTGGCTTTCTGAATATAGTGAACTTTGGAGGATACAAGCTCAATGAAATAATCTAGAGTTAATACACCAATCACCTGTGACCAATAAACAGATATAGGTTCTTATGCAAACACTTTAGCACAGATTAATTATCCCATAGCAGCATATGAGTGAATTGCTGCTGCTACTACCAAAGCATGGGGTTCCCTCCCAGGACAAAAAGATCAAGGGGAAGCCTTCATGAAAATAGAGCAAGGTCCAAATGAACCCTTTGCTGATTTTATGAGACATCTTCAGACAGCTGTCATATGAACTATTGATGAAAATGCAGCAATAGAAATTATGAAAGGCAACTTGCTAAAGAAAATGCTAATGAGGTTTATAGAAGAATTATACTAGGACTACGCAAGGATGCTTCTTTTGAAGAGAGCATAAGACGCTGTGCCACAGTGGGCACAAATGCCTTTTATACCCAGGTTATGATGCAGAACATGGGAAGAAAGGGTCCCTTTTGGCAAGGGACTTCCAGAGAGACTCATCAATGCTGTCAATATGGTAAAGTAGGGCATTGAAAGCTCAATGTTGGCATAAAGACAGAGTGAGAAAACAGGGTGGGAGAATAAGATCCAAAACCCCATAGCGCTTACAGTACAAAAACTTTCCTTAAGAACAGAGAAGCTAAACACCTTAAATGACTTTCAGAAATTTATAGGAGATATCCAATGGATATGTCCAGTGTTAGGCTTGACTACCTATCAATTGCAACCATTATATGACATTTTAGGGGGAGACTGTGATGACCACGTATTTAAAATCAGCCCGAGTCAGGAATTCAGGTTAAGGGAAAAATCTTCAATCTTTATTCTCAGTAGAGGTAAAGAAGGATTGTGATAACAATATGGGCAGACAGGAAGCCAGCTAGCAGAGGGGGATTGGAGGTGAAGGGTGGTCATGATAGCAATGCGAGCAGCTGTGTCAAGACGCCAGCCAGCAGTATCTCTTTCCACTTCCCTTTTCACTCCCCTGCCTCCACCCACCAAAATCGTCATTTCCTATACAACACAAAGAGTGGGCAGGGGTCATTCTTTCTCCAAGCATATATGTTAATAGAGTATGGGCCAATTACTATTTAGCCTCATGTGCTTAGGACCTCAGTGCATCAATTCAAGCCTCAGCCCATTAGAGGAGACAGTGCTTTAAACTCACCATGGCAGTTTACAAAAGAAGCTCAAAAGGCTTTGGGAGAAGTTGAACTGGCTTTATCCAATGTGGTTGAAAGAGTCACTGAAAACCCCTTGGAAATATTAGTTTTTGCTACAAAAGAGACACCCACAGCAGTCCTTCATCAAGGACATAGTGTGATAGAATGGGTGAACCTCCCGGCACAACCAAAACAAAGCCTCAATCCTTACCCAGTGCTTGTGGCTAAAATTTTATTAAAGGCCATTAAGCGAGTAGTATAATTGTCTGGGATAAGACCTGACAAGATATACACCTTTTATACCAATGCACAAATTAATGTATGCTGTGAAACCATCCCAGAGTGGCAAATTTTATTGGCCACAGTTCCAAATCTTACACACGGGTCTCCATTAAAGATAGTCTAGCTATTACATAATTGGTGATGGATTCTTGAAGAAAAGGTTTCTAAGGTTCCTCTTAAAGGACCAACTATCTTTACAGTTGCATCCAAACATAATATTTGTGCTGTATATTCTCGTGATTTAACTATAAAGAGAGTAGTCAGAACTCCTTTTCAGTCCACTCAGCAAAATGAATTGTATACAATCATTCTAGCTCTTATTTTCCAGGAAATATAAATATAATATCTAATTTGGCCTATTCAGTAGATGTGGTACAAAGAATTGCCACAGCACAAATAAAATTTGTTGCCTCTAATATATATCAGCTCTTTAAGGAACTTCAAGAGCAAGTGAGAAAGCATCCAGGTAAGATCTTTATATTTTGCATGTCCACTCTCATAGCAGACTTCCAGGTCCCATTTTTGATGGTAATTCAAAGGCAGATAGTCTTCTAACTATGTTGGCCAGTAGTCCTTTATTTCAGGAAGTCCAAGAATCTCATTATAAATATCATCAGGCTGCTCGAGCTTTACGTTTGCAATTTGGGGTAACAAGAGAGGAAACTAGGAGCATAGTAAAAGCCTGTGCAGCTTGCCTTCCTTTCCATGCTCCTACACTCCCTCCAGGAAAAAACCCTCATATTTTGAGACTCAATGAAATTTCGCAAATGGATGTGACCCATTATAAATCTTTTGGTCACCTGTCCTTTATCCATGTTGTAGTTGATACCTTTTCAGGATTTATTTTTGCAATACCAGCAGAAAAAGAGACTGCCCAAGTGGTCATTGAATTTCTTATACAAGCTTTGGCAATTATGGGTGTGCCATAAGCAATAAAAATGGATAATGGACCTGCATATACTTCTAAACATGTTGCACACTTTTGTGCCAGTATCAGATTTTACACACCACTAACATACCCTTTAATCCTCAAGGACAGGCAATAGTAGAGAGGAGAAACAGAGACATCAAGACACTCCTCCAAAAACAAAAGAAAGGGGGAGCCACAGGTAACACTAGAAAACTTCTAAATTTAGATTTTTATACAATTAACTTCTTGATTTTTGATAAAGCTGCACTGGCTCCGGCAGACAGGTTTTATAACCCACCAGAAGTGCAGTGTCCAGTGTGAGCAGCTCCACTATCTTTAGATCATCACCAGGTGATGTGGAGAGATCCAGAAAGTGGTGAATGGAAGAAACCAGATAGGTTAACTGCTTGGCGGAGAGGGTTTGCTTGTATCTCTATAGGTGGAGAAGGAATCAGATGGATGCCAATGAGTCATATTCACCTTGTCCATCGAAGAGAGATGGAAAAGACCCTTGAAACAAAGGGGAAGACCCAAGAAACATCGGGTGGTTCTGTCACTGACTGTGCCCACCACTGAAAGAGCATGGCAGTTATGGCAATTGACTCCTGGACATCAAAAATTGTTAATGAGACTGATGCAGGCCTTCAAAATCCTCAGGAATCATTGGAATCCCTGAGACATGATGAGACTGTTGCAGGACTTCAAAAACTTGCGGGGATCATTGGATTCCCTGACACATGAAGCAATGGACAATAGATTGGTTTTGGACTATCTCTTGTTTGCTGATGGAGGCATATGTGTGATTGTTATTTACATACCCTCTTTCTAGGACTCCTGGAAATCTTTTACAGCACTATGTTGATTCATATTGTTTGTTAAATCACTACTCACATGTACAATTCATGTTTGTTACACCACATTGAACCTGCACTGGCTGTGGGGAGAGTCATCACTAATAGCCTGTGCATTATTTCTATGTGCTTGTGTAATACCTCCCATGCTGATAGGTTTGTATATACCTATTTCTGGTAAGACCCTTCAGCCCAGAAACCCGCTAGCATATCTGGCTTGACTCCCAGTTCCCTTTGGTGTGGGAAGTTTTCCTGTGAAGTCAGGGAGAGCATGATCATCTCCTTGTTAGTGTTTTCACCTCCCTTCCTGAGAAGTCGGGGGGGGGGGGCAGGGGGAAGGGTGTGAGCACCTCCCTTTTGGTGTTTTCATCTCCTTTCCTGAAAAGTCAGGCAGGGTGTGACCACCTGTGTTCTAAAACAAAAGAAAGTGGGAGATGTAGAGGGCTGAAACTCTGAAAAGGTATGCTTGAATCAGAACAACTGAACACTTAAGGCTAATTATCTATTCAATGTGAGATAATAGCTCCATATACATATATTTAGATGAGATGTGATGGTTCTCCTCCCTCTTGGTGCTTACTGAATGTTTGGTGGTGAGGTAATCGTAGGTAAGAATTGGAGGGCTGAGGAGGAGAAGTCAGAGTCATTTGGCTGCAGGACGAGGAAAAGAGAGGCTGGAGTCTCTGGACTCCAGAATCCAGGATACATCTTTGGCAAGCCAGATAGCCCCTTGCCTGCCTCTTTCAATTCTCCCTCTAAAGACCAAGAACTTTGATTGATCCTGACTCTGACTGATCTTGAGGTCCTCCAGGGAGCTAGTCCAGACATTATAAAAAATAGTCAATAACCTCAAGACATCTGATATTATTTGCTAGGTCACGTAAGAACAGTTCCTTACTTCTTCAAAAAAGGGAAGGGGATGTCACTTCTGATCTTTTATTTGGGGCCAAACTTGATTATTATAATGTCACAGCATTGAGTTTCCATTTTTAGTAGTTGTTTTATTTTTCTGTTATATGATTGTAGACATTGCTAATATAAAAAATAGGAAATGTGAGAAAGCTGGCTAGTGAGGGACCATCTCCAGAGGATGCCCAGGGGATCCCAATGAAGATATTTGTTGACTTTGCATTTCTAGAAGTACATGATAATTTGGGATGCAGATTCCTGGCTTTTCATATTAGAGCATGAACAAGCATTCCTTGACTGTTTCCTGCCTGCTCACTGTAGGTGAAAAAGAGATTTTTGGTTTTTTTGTTGAGGTAGATATCAGCTAAGTGATGCAGTGGATAGAGTACTGGCCCTAGAGTCAGAAGGACCTATTCAAATCTGGCCTTAGACCTGTACCAGCTGTGTGACCCTGAGCAAGTAACAACATTGTTTGCCTCAGTTTCCCCATCTGTAAAAAGTGCTGGAGAAGGAAATGGCAAACCACTATCTCTGCCAAGAAAACCCCAAATGGGGTCACAAAGAGTTGCATACAACTAGTTGATTCAACAACAAAGTTGAGACAAAATAGGGAGTACATACCAAAAGCCCCAGTGAAGAATTCTCTATTTTATTTCTGACTGCTTGAGCAGGAAGGATTGCTGTGACCCTCTAAGTTCCACTGTCACCAGGAGGCCCAGGAATTATAAGCTTGGCCCTGTTGCTATTTCTATCTAGATTTATCTGTTCTGTCCTAAGTAAAAGATCATGAGAGAGAGCTATGACCTGTGAGCTTCCAAAAGTCAGAAGAATAAGCTTCTAGAAGTCCTGGGGGTTACTCCATGCTAGATATGGCTTGAGGTATGAATGCAACTCCAAGAAGTGATCTGGAGTGTCAGCCCAGCTACAGCTGAGACACAGACTCCTTCAGACAAAACAGGCGCTCCCTCCATCAGCTGTGCTGCATTTGAACATTAACTTGGTAGGAAGAGGAGAAATCCTTTCCCTTCTGTTAGCACAGTCCTTAGGGAGAGAGGGCTTCAGTTTAAAACAGTGGCTGTCATTCTCTGATGTTCCCTTGCAAATAGAAAGAGTCTCAAAGCACTTTTAAAAGATTTTAATTGTATAACTTTCTTTTTCTTGCTCATTCTCCTCGGTGTAACACCCTTTGAAAGGTCATATTCCCTCTCTAGATTCTCCCACTTCCCCCATGGAAGCCCCATTATATAGATATATTTTTTTCTAATTTATTTTTATTTTTTATTGTGAAGCAATTGGAATTAAGTGACTTACCCACAGTCATACAGCTAGTAAGTGTTAAGTGTTAAATAGTTGCCTTATATATAGGCATTCTTATATATAGATATTCTTGAAGGCCCTTTACTTACTATGCCTAGAAAGGGATCAGCTTTCACTTGAATACATTTCCTCCATTTCTATACTAGTTATATATTCTTCCTTCCTTCCCTCCTTCCTTCCTTTCCTTCTTTCCTCCCTCTCTCCTTTCTTCCTCCTTCTCCTCCTCCACTTCCTCCTCCTCATTCTTCTTCTTGTACTTCTTCCTCTTCCTCTTCTTTTTTCTCTGTCTCTGTCTGTCTTTGTCTCTGTTTCTATCTCTCTGCCTTTCTTTCTTTGTCTCTCTGTCTATCTCCCTGTCTCTTTGCCTCTCTATCTCTCTCTGTCTCTCTCTGTCTCTGTCTCTCTCTGACCCTCTCATAGCCAGTCTCTCTCTCTCTCTCTCTCTCTCTCTCTCTCTCTCTCTCTCTCTCTCTCTCTCTCTCTCTCTCTCTCTCTCTCTCTCTCTCTCTCTCTCTCTCTCTTTCTCCCTCTCTCTCTTGATGTATGGGAGTTTACATCTCAACCCTAAGTATCTGGTTATAACTTTTATGGCCTCTTATCATTTCTTAATAATTTGGCAATCTCAATCACTTCCTTTCCTTAATCCCAAGAGCTCCTCAGTCACCACAGCAACCTCCTCTTCAGAGTTACACCAATCTCCTATCTGTGTTTAAAGTTTTTTTAAGATGTGCTTTTATAAACATTTGTTATTCCACTGTCACCCACCAAGAACAAAAAAAACAAAAATAGATTTAAAAAAATCAAAACTTTCAAAATAAGCCAAAAAACCACAGCAAAACAAAGTTAAACCATGTCCATATATGAACATTTCATTTAGGAATTAAGTCCATTTCCTCTCTGGCAGGAGGCAAATGGTGTAATTAATTCTCAATACCCCAGGACTCATGGTTTCTCAATGCATTGATCAGATCTAAAGTCTTTTAAAATTGTTTTTCTCTATAATATTATTGTTATTGTCTAAATTGTTCCCTTAGTTCTACTCATTTTTTTCTGCATCTTGCTATAGAGGAATTTCCTGAGAAACTGTATTTTCTCCTTTCTTATGACCTAATATCCATTATGCTTATATACTGTAATTTTAAAAAACCAATCCCTAAAAGGTAGGCACCCCTTTGGTTTCTAATTGATAATAGCTCCTACAAATATTTTTGTCTTTTTCCTTCTTTCATTGATCTCTTTCTTTTATAGACCTAATAATGGTTATTTCTGGGTCAAAGGTTTGTAACCTTTTGGGTATAATCTCAAATTGCTTTCTTGAATGGCCAGATCAATTCATCAACAAGGCCTTAGTGTTCCTGTCTTTCTTGGGTCTTTCAAACATTTGTCATTTTCTTTCTTTTTTTTCCATTTTTACCAATATAATAGATATAAGGTCTGAGTAGTTTTGATTTGAATTTCTCTAATTAGTGATTTGGAGCTTTTTTATAAGGTTATTGATAGAATATTATAATTATCATATGATAACCATATAGTTTTTAAAACTTGTTTTTTATTGAGTTGTTATAGTCTTCCTTATGTTGAACAAAATCTAACCTGGCCATTGTTATAAAACCATCTGTTAATACTTTATTTAAAATTTTTGCATCAATGTTTTTAGGAATATTGTTTTATCAATTTGTTCTACTACCAATCCACTTTCTCCTTCTACTTCACTCTCTAATTTTTCCATTTATCTTTTCTTGTTAGCCTTGCTTTGTCTTGCTGATTACTTTCTTGAATCTTCTCTTTTAGATTCCACTCCCTAATCTTCCTTAATCTACTTTCTCCTTAAATTCCTTAATCCTCTCTTAACTCAGAAATAGAAACTATTACCTCAGTATTGAGATTGTTCTTCAAATTTTCCTTCATTTCTTCCAAATTTTGACGAATTTGTCCAGCCTAGCTTCAATTTCTGACGTACTTTGTAACTTTCATATCATGTACATTATTTTCTTCTATTGACTCATATTTTTTTCCCTTCATTTGCTTCTTCTCCCACAGAACCCTGAAGTAGTCAGAAAAAATATCTTTGACAATGGCTCAATTATGACATTGAACATCTTTTAGTATAACAGGATTCAGTTCATCTGAACCTTATGATCTGAACTGTTAAGGATAGCTAGGTCTCTCTTACTTTCTCCTTATCTTCAGGCTCATTTTTTTTTTCTTTTCTATATCAAATATCAGATTAAAAAGTTAAAGTAGAAAGTTGTGCCTTCTTTCTATCCCATCTTTGGTCTTCCTTTTTTCTTCTGATATATCTTTTTTTTATGTTTTAATATTTTTATTTCTCCCAGTTACATATAAAACTTAAAAAAAATTTTTTTTTAATTTTGAATTCCAGATTCATCCCTTTTCTTTTCATACCATCCATTGAAAAGGCCCATGTGAAGTTGTGCAAAACATTTCCATAAAAGTCATGTTGCAAAAAAAAAAAATAAAATAAAAACCATAGCTCTCCCTCACCCTCCACAAAAAAAAAAAAATCCAAAACAAAACAAAACAAAAACCCACCACCAACAACAACTTTTAAGAAAAAAAAAAAGAAGTTTTAAAAAAGTATGCTTTAGTCTGTATTCAGACACAATCAATTCTTTTTTTCTGGTTATGGATAGAATTTTTCATCATACGTTCTTTAGAATAGTCTTTGATCATTATATTTCTGAGAATAGAAAGTCATTCACAGCTAATCATCCCACAACTTTGCTACATAAAAGGTATATTTCATTTTGCTTGAGCTCATGGAGGACTTTCCAGGTTTTTCTGATAACATTCTGCTCATCATTTCCTATGAACAATAATTTTTCTTCATAACCATGTACTATAGTTTATTCTGCCATTCTTCTAATGATAGGCATCCTTTCAATTTCCAATTCTTTGCCCTGAGAAAAGAGTTGCTATACATATTTTTATATAAATAGATTATTTTCCTTTTTTCCCTTAATCATTTTTGGGATTCATGCCAAGTAATAGCAATATTAGGTCAAAGGATGGGCAGAGATAATGTCTTTTGATAATTTATCAGGGGAATGATTTATTTTTTATGAATAAGTCTGACTCAGTTCCCTATATGTTTAAAAAATGACGCTTTTATCATATAGACTTGCTTCAAAATTCTTTTCATGATTACTACTACAATTTAATCAATTCACAATTTCTTATTGATTGTAAGAAATGATGAGCAAAATGTTATCAGAAAAACCTGGAAAGTCCTCCATGAGCTCAAGCAAAATGAAATATACCTTATGGGTAGTAATAGCAAAGTTGTGGGATGATTAGCTGTAAATGGCTTTACTAATCTCAGCAATATAATGATCAGACTATTCCTCTTTACCCTTCCATTGTAAGTTTTTTCTTGCCTCTTTTATGGAAGATAATTTGCACCATTCTACTTGCTGTTCCCTTTTCCTTTCTCCTAGTATATTTCTCTCTTACCCCTTGATTTTATTTCATTTTTTCGATATCATCCCTTTATATTTAACTCACATTTATGCCCTCTATCTGTATAAACTCCATCTAAGTGTCCTAAAAATAAAAAAGTTCTTATAAGTTACAAATATCATCTTCCCATGTAGGAATGATATCCCTTTCCTGATTACCTCCTTATGTATCTCCTGAGTCTTATATTTGAAAATTAAATTTTCAAACTGTTTGAAATAAATCATTTGAGTTCCAGGGATGGAGCTAAAATGCCAGAGTAAATCCAGGAAGCTGCTCCAGTTCTCACAGTTTCCCTCAAAAACCACATGAAACCACGCCTCTGAACAGAGTCTGACAGAATGAAACCACTCTCCAGCTCAAGAAAATTAAATTTTCTACTCAGGTCTGGTCTTCTCATCATGAATGCTTGAAAGTCCTTTATTTCATTGAATGTTTACCTTTTCCCCAGAAGGATTGTACTCATTTTTGCTAGGTAAATGATTTGTGATTGTAATCCTAGCTTCATTGCTCTCCACAATATCATATTCCAAGCCTTCCAATCCTTTCTTTTGGTATGTCTTAAATAAAACAAAACAAAATTCTACTTTCTGGTTCTTCTCAACTTTCTTTGCTAGCCTCCATTCCAACTTAGTCTTCCTACTTACCTTTATATGATAGTATCATACTTGTATGTTCATGCTCCCTTACCTGCCTTTGGTTCTACCTTTTGTACATGCCTTTAAATTTTTTGATTATACAGCAATGTCACCAAATTGTTTGACCCATAATATCTTTATTGGGCATCATCCTCAAAATAGTTTAAGAAAATTTTCATGAACTAATATATCCAAAAGGCTAACATCAAACTGTGCATACCCTTTGACCCAGCAGTGTCTCTACTGGGCTCGTATCCCAAAGAGATCATAAAGGAGGGAAAGGGATCCACATGTACAAAAATGTTTGTGGCAGCCTTCTTTGTAGTGGCCAGAAATTGGAAACTGAGTGGATGCCCATCAATTGGAGGATGGCTGAATAAATTGTGGTATACGAATATTATGGAATATTATTGTTCGGTAAGAAATGATCAGCAGGATGATTTCAGAAAGGCCTGGAGAGACTTACATGAACTGATGCTCAGTGAAGTAAACAGAATCAGGAGATCATTGTACATGGCAACAAGATTATATGATGATCAGTTCTGAAGGATGAGTCTCTCTTCAGCAAAGAGATGATTAAGGTCTGTTCCAATGGTCTTGTGATCAAAAGAGCCATTTACACCCAGAGAGAGGACTGAACTGAGGGTGAGTCACAACATAGCATTTCACTCTTTTTGTTGTTGTTTGCTTGCATTTTATTTTCTTTCCATTTTTTCCCTTTTTGATCTGATTTTTCTTGTGCATGATAATTGTGGAAATATGTATAGAAGAATCACATATGCTTAATATAATTGGATTACTTATTGTGTAAGGGACAAGGTATGGGGAAGGGAGGGAAAAAATTGGAACCCAAAGTTTTGCAAGGGTAGATGTTGAAAAGTATCTTTTCATGTATTTGGAAAAATAAAATACTATTAAATAAATATATTCATAGATAATTTTCAACAGCTTTAAAAAAAGAAAATTTCTACCTATTAAAAATGTTCAAATAAACTTTTTTTGTTGTTGTGGTTGTTGTAAAAAAGTAGAAAGGAAGTGTCTGTCCATCAATTGGGGAAATGATTGAAGAAATAAGTATGTGAAAGCAATAAAATCCTATTATTAAGTAATAGGAATTTATTAGGATAAAGAATTAAGAAGAACATGGTGATGATAAGATGGGAGAACTGAGGGCTGAGAGATCCCCCAGAAGCAATGGGATCCCCTTTGTCCAGACACAGGTTTTGCGAAAGAATTCACCAATCCCAATGAATACAGACTCAAGGTTTGTGGCAAGAATGGGTTTATTTATGCTAAGAAAAGTTTTCTTAGTGGGCAAGATCCTGTTAGGACTATTGCAAAGATGGGTTTACCCTGAGAAGTAAATATCTTCATCAGTGGGCAAAATCCTGTTACGACTTCTGCAAAGGTTTACACTGAGAAAAACCCAGCAGGCTAAGTCCAAAAGGGCATTAGCAAAGATTTGGGGTTCAGAGTCTTTTATTAGCCTTTTGAGGTTTGAGGTTGAGGAAATTAAGGGCTAATTTTTTTGATTCAGTAGAGGGTGGTGATTATGCCCCAGGCCAAGATCTCTAATTAAATGAGATTACTTATCTGGAAAGGAGCATTTGAGAGTCAGTAGCACTCTTTCCCCAAAGGTTCTTTTCCAGCCCTTCCCCCAAAGATTAAAGGGGACACAGTTTACATCATTTTGACTTACATGAACTCATACAAAGTGAAGTAAGCAGATCTAAGAGAACAATTTACCTGATGGTTACAAAGATTTGTTTAAATTAAAAGAAAGTTAAAAAAAAGAAGAAAAGAAAGAAAAAATTAGACATTAATTTCAATATGCAAAAATGACCCCATTAAAACAGTTGATAAAAATAAAATTTCTTTCTAGAAGATAAAGGACAAGGGGAAACTACAGAATTTAATATATCAGAGCTTCTCATCCCTCTTCAGCTGATTTCCTCTGACTTATTATAGTGCATGGGATTCTAACTATCCTTTTCCTTGAACCTATCAAAATCTGCTTTCCCAAATTCTAAGGTGAAGGTCAAACTATGTCCAGAGCTCCTCTTTTCTACCATGGTTTCTAATATGGAAGGGTTACTTTTGGGGAAGATCCCCGTTTCCACCACAACAACCAGTTTCTCTTTGTTAGTAAGAATTGAATTCAGAAGAGAAGCCCTCCCCATTTGTTCTTTCTATATAAATCAACAAGCATGTGCTAAGTGACAAGAACTATGCTAGGATGAAATTATCATTATGGCAAATTAATAAGATTTTAGCAAAGAGAGAGTCCAAGCCTGTCAATTTAGATAATTAAAATCTTCATCACTACTGTCTCACTTCCCACCTTTATTCTAACACTGATTTTGTCCAGAATAGCAGCTCCAAATTATACATAATTAACATGAAAATAAGCTCTTAGTTTAGGGTACTTTAAAAAAATCTGTCTTTTGTAGGCTTGACAGAACCTTTCTTCATAGGATCAGTTTCTGAAACCAACCCTCCACATTAGTTAATCAGGTAATCTATCTCTCCACTACCACTATTACCTTTTCTCCCACCATATGGGGATTTTCATCCAACAAGGGAACAATTTTATTGACAAGAGACTGTTTGGGCTCGATAATTTTGCTTTTAGAAAATTTACCTTCCCAAATTATTGATTTAGACAACTCTGTGAGTTTATTGGCTCAGAAAAGAATTAAGACCAGTCACCTGCACCACAAAAATCAAAATATGCAAATAATAGCATTGATAGGTACTTTCAAAAGACTCTTCTCAATATTTTCTGTAAAGAGGAAAACTTTAATGAGAAAAACATAATACCAGTATAAATCCACGAATTGTAAAGGCAAAATAAGATGGGAAAGAAACAGGAAGATATTGCTCATTTAGCCATAAAACATCCCCTTAAGCTTCATTTTTATCCAACTAGAGAAAATCTCATACACCTTAAGTACATGTTTTTGTTCTTTGGGATGTAGATTTTGTTTACTAGCCCTAGTAAGGATATATTCTCTAAGCCCAACTTCTTAAACAATAAGTTGTGATCCCCATATGGGGTCTTGTAACTGAATGTGAGGATCACGAAATTATGATCAATATCAGTATCAGTAAATGTTTGATTTGTATACCTGTGTTATATACTTATATATATAAAAATTTCCAGGGCGAGTTACATGTGGAAAAAGTTTAAGAAGTTCTATTCTAAGCAATAGTGCTTCTCTGATGGACAGAAACAGCTACACCCAAAGAAGGAATACTGGGAAATGAATGTGAACTATTTGCATTTTTGATTTTCTTCCCGAGTTATTTTTACCTTCTGAATCCAATTCTCCCTGTGCAACAAGAGAACTGTTCGGTTCTGCAAATATGTATTGTATCTAGGATATATTGCAACATATTTAACATATATAGGACTGCTTGCCATCCTGGGGGGGGGGGAGGAAGGAGGGAGGGGAAAAAACGAAACATAAGTGATTGCAAGGGATAATGTCGTGTAAAAATTATCCTGGCATGGATTCTGTCAATACAAAGTTATTATTAAATAAAATAAAATTAAAAAAAAAATAGTGCTTCTCTGAAATAATGTTTTATTGAGAAACACCTTCAAATGCATTGTTTAGCAAAAAAAAAAAAAAAGCTTCCAAAATATGTTCATTTTAATTTTTTTCTTAAATAAAGTAACTTTTCTTAATTACAGAGCTACATAGTTACATAGAGAGCTACATAGAGAGGAAAAATGTTAAAGATGGGGTAGTGAGGTGGATTCCATCTTCTCAATGAGAATAGCTCCCTCTAGTGGATATGCTTACAAATATGTTCATATTATCAAAATAATTTTAATTCTTTATAAAACTTTAATTCTGAAATTAACGAAAGTGAAATTCTAGTTTGCTTAAATATCAAAATCTCTTTTTAGGGCAAGACTTTATGTGGAAAGTATATTTAATAAATCTGATCGTGGAAAGTATAACTAGGATCAATGAGTAAAAGCTGCAAGGAAGGTAGATTTTACTTCAATATAAGACAAACTTCCTAACAATTTGAACTATTCAAATGTGGTATGAGCTACAACAGTAGATAGGACTGGATGTCATAGGATGTCTTACAGTGGTATCAAATTCAAATAGAAATGGGCTCCATTAAACTGTACCTGGCTAAACTAAACTGTGGCTATCAGTGGGCCACAAATCTACCTGTAAATTAAAATTATCTACTTTTCATATATTTTCTTTTTATTTTCTCAAACATTTTCCAATTACATAATCTGGCTTGGACATCCATGGGCTGGTCATGAATTTGACAGCTGTATTCCACACATTATAAGCAGAGATTATACAAGATCATTTAGAATCAAATTATTAGAATGAGAAGATCATTAGCAACCACTCCGGTCCAACCTCTTTATTTTGGACATGAAGAATATGCAGCTTAGAAAATTTAAGTGCTCAAGTTATATTGATATTAAATGTCTTGCACATAGTCAAGAATTAGAGTAATTAATATGTTGGAGTCAGGATTCAAACTCTTATGCTTACTCCGATCTAGTGTTACTTTCACTAGGCCATGCTGTCTCTGAGGTCCCTTCTGATGCTAAGGGTTCTTTGGTTCTGCAATTGGCCGGTTAGTTTTGAAACAAAACAAATTTGGCCTTTTTAGAGAGGAAAAGGAGTATAGTGAAAAGAGTGCTTAGTTTGGAGTCAAAGAACTTGGATTATAATAATTCTCTCTGTTACTTATCATAGGATCCTGGGCAAGACACAGAAGCCATATTTCTCACCTGCTCAGAAATTCTCAGTGTCTCTCTGTCAAATACTGGAAAAAAGTAGAAAGTCCTTAAATTGGCATTTGACGCCTACTAAAATCCTGTTCTCACTGATGTTTCCAGCATTATTTCATTCTACTCCTCTTCATAAAGAAGGAAACAAATATTTATTAAGACACTAGTAGATGGCAAGCCATGGTCTCAGTTGATCCACACAACAAATCTGGAAGGAAAGTGCTATTATAATGCCCATTTTGCAGTTGAGGAAACTAAGAACAGAGATTAAGGGAGTTATCTTGGGCCGTACAATTAGTATTTTGAATTACGTTTTCCTGACTTCAGGCCTTCTGTGCCATCTAGCTGGTTCAATATTCCATCCATGTTACAGTATTAGTTATTACCTTCACTTAGCATTATGTCTCCAACACCTGCATTTGAACAAGCGATCTCACACATCTGGTAGACACTCACTTTTCATCTTCTAGAATCCTTGCTTTTCTCTAATTTGTTTATGGTGTGACTTTTTATATTCAAGTCACATATCCATTTGGAGTTTATCTTGGAATGTTGCTTGAAATGTTGCTTTTAAAGATTAAACTTTAAAATATGAATTTTATCGATATCTTCTATTTCTTAGATCATCATAATTGCTATCCTCAGAATCCTTCCCCTCCACCTCCTGGAGAAATATTCTGTGTAACAATTAGTATTTTTTTTTGGAAGGAAAAAAAATTAATATAATTGAATGACATATTGAAAAAGACTGAAAACATGTACAATGTATAAGTAGTATCTATGGACTTCCGATCTTTTCCTTCATCAAGGGATTGGGGGTGTTTGGAGGCATCTTCTGACATTTTTAAAATTTGAATCATACTTGCTCTTTATAATTTTGTTAACATTCGCTTTTGGATTTCTGATGTATTATTATTCTTTCCATTTGCTTCATTGTGGTTATTGTATATATTGTTTTCTTGGTTCTGTTTACTTCACACTGCATTGTGTCTTAGATATTTTCATACTTCCTGTATTTATCACATATATTGTTTTTTATTGAACAATTATGCTCCATTACATTCATGTATCACAATTTGGTAAGCCATCCATTCCCTAATCAACAGGCATCTACTGTATTTCCAATTTTTTGCTATCACAAAAAGTGCTGCTATAAATATTTTGGTGCATATGGGAACTTTTTTCTTATTGACAGCTTCTTTGGAGTAATGCTCATCTCAGATATATATACTAAGATACTGATAGATTGTTCACCTAGTGTTTGTCGCAGTGTATATAACAGCATTTTTTGTCCATTTAGTCCTTTTTTGGTATATTTTTATTAGACTGATTTCTTTTGAGTAATCATGGATCTTATTGAAAATGTCTTAAAAAATTCTGGGCCTTCTTGTAGTCAGCATAATATCATTTACAAACATAATTTCAACATTTATAGGGGATCCTTTTTATATAATAAATCTTCTATTTTTAATAAGCTGGGTATATTATTATTTCTTAATTGCATATTCTCCTATGCCTCATGAGATTAAAAAAAAAAAAACTGGAAAATATTCTCCTGTACTTGAATTGTGGGAAAGGAAGGGCAAAGACAAAAGGGAAAAAGAAACTGGAAATCGAACTTAGATATCCAGGTATAATGGTATTAACAAGAAGTGGGGAAAGGAATTGGAATCAGGTACAGGAAGATTTCTGAATTAAGAAATTAAAATAGTCTCAATAGCCAAGACAATAAGAGTGGGGGAAGAAGGATTCAATATCAGATTTGAGACTCATTTATATCAATGAGTTTGGAAATTAGTGAAATGTGAAATTCTTGATGCCAAAGGCAAGATTCCTTCTCTCTCTACTCCTTAACCATTTAAATCCTAGGAAAAGCTGAAATCCTCTGAAAGTGCACCAAGATCTGTAGGGTCAAAAGTCTAAAGTAGCATTCTTTGCATGTACATATTTTTAATATTAAAAAATTCTACTTTTCAAACTACTTACTTTTTTTGTGACAAATTAAATTGCTAGCATTTTAATAAATATTTAAAACTGCTCATGGACCACACACAAGAGATGATTCTCATACTCAGAAGGTAATAATTTTCAAACTTATCCTAGGACTCGTGATACTTTATCCAAACCTAAGATAAAATGTGTCTTGAGAAAATGAACTCAGGAAGAATTTATAAGTGACACAATTCGGTTGCAGAATCACAAAACAGAAGTCCATGCTGTGTTTTGTTTTTCTCCCCAGGTTATTTTTATCTTATGAATCCAATTCTTCCTGTGCAACAAGAGAATTGTTCGGTTCTGCACACATATATTGAATCAAGGATGTACTGTGACATATTTAACATGTATAGGACTGTTTGCCATCCCCAGGAGGGGGTAGAGGGAGGAAGAAGAAAAAGCAGAACAGAAATGAGTGCAAGGGATAATGTTGTTAAAAAAAATTACCCAGGTATGGGTTCTGTCAATAAAAAGTTATAATTATTTAGAAAAAAAAAAAAGATTTAACTAACAATGGAAGCTTAGGGGAAGCTAGCAGATTCAGGAGACCTGGTTCCTTGACCTTATACTACAATACTACAATAGTCCAACTATGTGATTTTGAACAAGTTGTTTTGATTTTCTTGTCTTTGGCTTCCTCATTTTTATAAAAAGTTTTTTATTAGTTAAAGTGTAACTGGGAAAATTTTGACAAAATAAAAATACAACACAACATTTAAAAAAAAGTCCATGCTGTATTTCTAAGATCCCTAAATTCTGATCTCCATAATTCCTTAAATCATGTAATTTTATCAAGACATACTATCAATCTATGACTTAATATATAGGACTTAGAGAATTTCTTGAAGCTCAGAGAGATTTAATTAATGAGTTCCTGGTCACTCCAAAGGTTAATCAACAAGCATTTGTCAGGAACCTATTTTATTCTGTGCATTGTGCTGGGTGAAAAGAGTACAGCAACTACAGCTAGATAGTTCTTGCTCTTAGGGATCTTGTGTTCTATTGATGGAAACAATATATATATACATATAAGTAAATGTAAAATTTATTTAAAAATAATTGCAAGTTCAGGGGGTTCTTAGAGGTGCTAAGGACTGAGGAGAGAGGGGAAAATCTTGTGTAGGAGGTAAATCTGAAAGTGAGCTTCACAGGAAGCTAGGAATTCTAATAGTCAGAGGAAAGGATGATGTACATTCTAAGAATGAAGATCAAGCATACAAATGCCTGGGTTCAGAACATGGAATATTCAATGTGAAGAACAGAAATTAGGCTGATTTAACTGGATTGTTGAAGGAGAGTAAGTCTAGAACAGTCTTGATCAATAGGGAACTAAATTAGCTGAAGCCTGATTATAACCTATGAGCTTGTATTTTTTCCTCAGTGAAAGTGGAAGTTCCTGGAACTTCTAGAACAGGGAAGTAAAATGGACAGATCTATGCTTTAGGAATATCAACTTAGCAGTTACATGGAGGAGGAATTGGAAAGGGGAGAGACTTGCAACAGAGAGATCATTCGGGCATCTTGAGAAATGATGGAGGCCTCCAGTAGGACATTATGGTCATGTGGATAGAGTAGGAGCAGATGCAGAGTTTGTAGAGATAGAACTGAAAATACTAATTGGATAGCAGATGGGGGAAGGGTGAATGAGAGATTGAGGATGACTTTTGGGTTTCATCCCTGGATGACTGGAAGTATGGTAGGACACTCAACAGAAACAGGGTATTTTGGAAAAAGTGAATTTGGGAGAAAAATAAATTTAGTTTGAAAATATTGAATCAGGGATGCCTATGGGACAGTCCAAGAGGCAACAGCAGTACAGATCAGGAATGAGACAAGGGCTAGAAATACTATCTTTGAGTCATCTTTCCAGAGATAATGGAATCCATGGAAATGAAGAATCTTACAATGAAAATGAAGAGAGAAGAGGATGGACAATATAGAACATCCCATGTGTAAGTGGAGAGTCATGGATGATGATCCAGCAAAAATCAAAGAATGGTGAGACTGGTAGAAGTTAAAGTAAGTAAAGGATGTTAAAAAAAAAAAACTCTCGAGATAGAGAAGATAGTCAATAGTTTTAATACTTCATTAAAGAGATCTAGAAGGATGAATGATGGAATTTTAGTTGCTGCTCCACCCCCATAGCCTGACTCTACAAAAGGACCTTTTACCTTTCCCATGCGTATCTATCTGCTGCATCCTGAGTCTCTCTCACCAGAACAAGACTTTATCCATGCATATCCTGTCATATTCGGGCTAGCTTTCTGGAGGTCCTTCGGATGGGCCTTGGTCTCAGCAGTATAGACACCATGAGAATGACAGGAATAGAGTCTAGATTCTTTATTCCAGTCTTTATCTTAGTGTAGGAGGCACAAGAGCCACCAGGAAGATGATCAAAAATGGAATGTCCTATTTCCAGCCCTTATATACCTTATTGTAATTATATCATTACGGCATACTGATTATGTGTGAACTAGAGAACCATCATCTCATCAATCACACTGAGTTAACAGCTTGTTTCAAGTATACTTGTCCAGAGTTCTGGCCCTCTACAATAGCCTAGCTGAGATATACCTAATCACAGGGGTTCTTTCCAAGACCATCTTATTGCCTTATTTCCCTGCCGTGCCCAATTTTCCTGCTCTTCCTTACTCTGCTGGGTTGCCTCTCTTTCTTAAGGAGGAAGCCTTCAGGATGTCACTCTTTACCCCAGGTAAAAGCCCAAATAAATAAATGCCCTTGATTAACATGAAGACTCTGCAATACAGGCCCTGGTACCCCACATTTTTGGTGTACCCCAACATTGAAGAATGAGAAAAGGTCATTGGATCTGCTGGTTAGGAGGTCATTGGTAACATCAGAGAGAACAGACTCAGTTAACTGATGGAGTCTGAAGCTTGGCTTCTAGGAGTTGAGAAGCAGACATAGTAGAAGGAACAATATATAGACACATTTCCCTAGGAGTTTCAATGTACAAAAGAGAAGACATTTACTTGAGGGGATGTTAGGGTCAAGTGAAGGTTTATTTGTTTTATATGATGGAGGAGACATGAACATGTTTGTAGACTGTTGGGGAGTTAATAGAAAAGGAATATTGAAGATGAGAGAAAGGGCTGATTGGGACTGGGGTTGGGTGGGAGCATACAGCAGATGCCTAGCCTTGGTAAGGAGAGAATATGATACTGATGGGTCTTAAGATAAAGAAATATCCAATACAAAAGTACGATGCCATTGTAAATAGCTTTTATTTTCTCAGTAAAATAATATGAGATCTCAGGTGAGAGGGGGATGGGGAAAGGAGTGAAGGCTTGAGAAGAAGAAAGATTTAGAATAATTGCAGTAAGAAGGAGAGAGAGAAACACACAGAGAAGCAGGGAGACAGAGACAGAAGAAACAGAGCCAAAGACAAACACACACACACACACACACACACACACACACACACACACACACACATAAAAAGAGAGGCAGGAAGAGACAGAGACAGACAAGAGAGACAGAGTCAGAGACAAAGAGAGAGACAAAGACACAGAATAGACAGACAGATAGAGGAGAGACAGAAACAGAGAGATAGAAACAGAAAAAGACAGAGAAACAGCGAGAGAGAGAGAGAGAGAGAGAGAGAGAGAGAGAGAGAGAGAGAGAGAGAGAGAGAGAGAGAAAGAGAGAGAGAGAGAGAGAGAGTTAGAGGGACAGACATAGAGAGAAACAGATCAAGATGGTGGAGGCGGGAGAGAGAGAAAATCAATCAATTAGGGAAAAATAAAGGGATTGATTAATGGCAAAGTTTCTACTCCAAAGTTGCTAACTTTCTCTTAGTTGACAAATATAATGGGCTTTTCTCAATCATCGTTCTCTTTGACATCCCTGTAGCCTTTGAAGGTATTGGTTGGACCACTTCTATCTCTTTTGCTGAATTCTTCTCTAGATCACACTGTCTAATCATTGGTGTCCCTCAGGGTTCTGTCCTGTGCCTTCTTCTCAAGATATACTATTGATGATCTCATCAGCTCCCCTGGATCTAATTACCATCTCTATAATCTGAACTCTCAAATCTACCTTCCCTCCCCAGATCTCTCTGTGGACTCACAAACTTGCACCTTCAATTACCTTTCAGAAATCTTGAACTGGATATCCAATAGACATCTTAAACTCAATATGTACAAAACGGAATTCATTATCATTTCCCCAAACCCTTCTCCCTCCTGATTTCCTTATTACTGTGGAGGACAACATCATCTTCACAGTCCTTTTAGGCTCACAATCTAGGTGTCATCGTGGACTCCTCACCTTCTTACACCCTCTATATTCAATCTATTGCCAAGTCCTGCCAATTTTACCTTTTCCAGTTTTTTCTTATACCATATTCCCCAATACTTACTCTTCAGTACAGTGACACTTGTCTCCTGGCTGTTCCATAAATTAGATGCTCCATTTCTCCATGATGAGCATTGTCCTAGCTTGACACCCCCGTTCCCTCTCCTCCACTCTGACTACTGATCTCCCTGGCTTCCTTTAAGTCTCTGCCTTCTACAACAAGTCTTGCCCAGCCCCCTTTAAGTCCAGTATTTTCCCTCCATTATTTCCTCTTTGTTGTTATTTAGGGGTGCCATGACATGCAAGTGAATTGAATTTAAGTGAAGGAAGGCTATGCAAGGTCACCTGCCTCACTTTCTTCTCCAGAACCATCTGGGTCCAGTGGCCAGATATAGATCAGGACAATTGGAGATGGCCCGGATGAAATGAGAGAACTTGATCTTTTTAAGCTAAGGTCTTCAATAGATCTCATTTTGACTGGGGTTGCACTGGGGTTGTAATTAAAGCTAGGTAGCAACTGAGGCAAAAAAAACATCTCCTCTTTCACCTAGTCAATACGTATGTGTTAATATATTTATTTAAAAATTAAATAAAATATAAAGAAATAAATCTGAGAGGGGAAGACCCTCAGGGTTTCTGGCCAAAGGAGAAACGATTATTATTTACATTCCATCTAAGTCAAACAATGACCAATTAGCTAGCTCTGGATTTATTTGTTTACATAGTCTTACCCAGTGGATTGCAAACTCTTGGAGAGTTGGGACTATCTTTTATCTTTTTTTTTTTTTTTTAAATCCCAATTCCTTCATAAATACTCTGGAAAATAGCAGGTGCTTAAGAAATGCGTATTCAGTGCCATAGACATCGAGAGAGAGAGAGAGAGAGAGAGAGAGAGAGAGAGAGAGAGAGAGAGAGAGAGAGAGAGAGAGAGAGAAGAGAGAGAGAGAGAATTATGGAGATTCAGTGCGGATCAAAGCATACTATTTTCACTTTTTGTTGTTGTCGTTATTGTTATAGTGGTTGATTTTTTTTCCTTCTTGGTTCCCTCCTCCCCTGTTTGATTTTTTTTTTTTGGGGGGGGGGCGCAGCATGATGAATATAGAAAAAAATTTAGAAGAATTACATAAGTTTAACATTGTAAACAATTGTTTAGCAATTGTTTGCTGGACTAGGAAAGGGGGGTGGGAAGAAAGGAGAAAAATTTAGAACACAAGGTTTTACAAAGGTGAATGCTGAAAACTATCTTTGCATGAATTTGGAAAAATAAAATACTATTAAAAAGAGGGAAAGAAATGTGTACTGATTATATAAATGTGTACTGATCAGCATTAGTATGTGCCTTCTTTCAATTTAGTTCATCATCTTATGAATAAGAGTTGTTCATTTATTTTGGCTGTGTCTGACTCTCCGTGGCCCCATTTGGAGTTTTCTTGGCAAAGATAAGTGGAGGAAATTTTACAGATAAAGAAACTGAGGCAAACAGGATTAAGTGACTTGCCCAAGGTCACACAGCTAGTTATTATCTGAGATCAAATTTGAATTCAGAAAGATGAGTCTTCCTGACTCCAGACTGGGCACTCTATCTACTGTGCCACTTAGCTTCTCCATGAGTAAGAGCCGAGGATGAAAATACTGAAGGTTGGGATTTGTCAAAACTTAAGATAGAATCAGAAAAAAAGTTAAAGTGGTTAACTACTCAAGATTTTGAAGGAAAGAAAGTAAACTAGAGAAGGAAGAGCACTGAAAGGTGTAAAGACTAACAATGAAGATGATTAGATTTCAAAGGAATGACCCTTAGGGAAGGATGAAATGATAAAAGGTAGTTGTCTGAAAGAAAATTTTCAGAATTCTTGATCTTGGAAGTGGAAGCTCAAGGGTATGAATATCCACACGTGAATGGTATAGGGTCTTGGCAATTAAAATTATTGAGGAGCTGGGAAGCTAGAGTGTTTGAAAGTTTTATGAGTTTCTAAGGAAGAGATATAAAATATAAAAGAAAGTTGAAGTAGATCAAAAATATAGGGAAAGAAATGAAATTGAAGAGAAGAAAACAACAGAGAGGAGAGAAGGCATAATAATTAAGACACAACTTAAAATGTTAGTAAAATTTTTATTAATTTAAATAACTTTCCACCACTCTGCCCGACACCACTTCCAAGTATTCAAATACTAAAAGTTGATATTCAGTACAGCCATCTTAAATTAAATAATCAATTTTGTTTTCCATTCCATGAAAAATTTAAAAGATGAACGAATTATATTTTTTAATTTTAGTTTTCTTTACATTTATTTTTCTGCAAGAGACACTTTTTTTTTTTTTTACATTATAGAAATCTACCCTTAACTTGTATTTTCAAAGATAGAAACAAAGACAGGAAAAAAAATCAAATGCAATTTTAAAAATCTTTATTCTTTTGGCTTGATTGTAATGTGGTTTACCGTTCTTTATGGTAATAGCATTTTCCTACATGCAATTCACCAACACACTACAAGTCAATAGCTTTAATAAAAAGGAATCTACATTTAACTTTTTGTTTGGGTAAGAAACACAAAATGTCCTGATTTGACTGAATATACAACCAATACTTGGTTCTTGTGGAAACAGGATGTGGAGCCCATCTTATCTCTAAAACAGGTCTAGTGCAGCATGAATCAACAAGAATAAGAGTAGTCTGTGGAAACAAACTCTTGGAAAAAGGAAAAATGATTTTGTGACCTAAAGACAGTGAACTCAAACTTGTGAATTAGGCAGTGCTAGAAATCACAGTTCATCTTCCCTACCCACCCCCCTTTCTACAACACAATATTACTATTTGGAAGCAAGTGAATTTTGTTCTCATTTTGAGATTTATTTCACATTAAAATGTGTGCAAATATACAGTACTAATAAATAAAAAAGCAGAAATTGATGACTCATCCTTGTATTTATTTCTCCTTTTGTGAAGTGTTTCAATTTAAAAAGTTTTATGGACAGAAAGTAACAAAAGTGATTGTGACATGAAGCAGAAGATAATTGTAATTTCTTATTTTATGTACAAAATGCTGAAAAATAAAATAAAATGAACTTTTTACAGTATTTATATATTATTAGAAAACTCTAACCATATATATTTTTTTAACAGATTTAAGCAGCTGGCAACATGTCTGTACAGTCTTTCTAAATACCGCACAGAGTTCACTTAAAATTTAAGAAAGCAAAGCAAAAAGCTCTTAAGATTGCTGCAACCTATTGCTTAATGACATGGAGGAATGAGGTCTCGGTTGAACGATTGGTTTCACTTTACCACTGACATATGGCTTCCCATATTAGACTTCTGAACAGTGGAAGGAGTAAGATACAGCAGCATAGGCAAGATAAAACATGCATCGTGATAGCTCCCGAACTATTAATAATGGTACCAATTACGTCATAATACCTGTTGAAAGCTTGCAAACTACACTTACTGTGGTACATATTTGATGCAATAAATACTGTGCTCAGGTCATTATTTTATTTTTTTTAATTTCTTTGCTCAAACATGCACCACTAGATAAAATTATTATTTACATAGTAGACTTTTGTTTGTTCGCTTGTTAATTTTTGGACACATATTGTGTCAACCTTGCCCAGAGCAGAAGATGGCTAAACAATACTGCAGGAGAAAGCAGAATTAACTTTATAAAGGGCTGTGTGTGTATGTGTATGTTTATGTTTGGGGGTCAATTTAGTTTCCTTGGAAAGACTACTAGGGTATTTTTGTTTTATGCCAAAGGACACTTACTGAGAACATAAATTC
Organism: Antechinus flavipes; assembly: GCF_016432865.1. Taxonomy (NCBI): domain Eukaryota; kingdom Metazoa; phylum Chordata; class Mammalia; order Dasyuromorphia; family Dasyuridae; genus Antechinus; species Antechinus flavipes. Next base: position 427,331,287 of record NC_067400.1, read on the forward strand.
GTGCTGCCGGGACTCTGAGTGACAATCTGAACCAACTTTACTATATATATATTTATATCTAAATATAAATATATACACACATATAATGGATTGTGTAAAAATAAAACAACTCTTTAATTCTTGTGGATTCTACAGGACTTTTACAGGCACATTAAGATTTGTCTGGATGAGACACCTTAAACGTAAATCGCTATTTAAGCACCTCAAAATTTAGAAACATCCTGAAACATGAAGTAGTTAAGCTGTTTCTTTTTGTGATGTAATGTTTTCCCGTGCATGAGCTAGCAGTTCGACATGCCTTCATGCAAATCATTTCTGTCTATACAATAGAGAATTGTAGTCTGCCCTCCCTTGAACCCATTTATTATTCCCCCCAACATAAAACCCATTTACAAAAATAGTCACATATAATAGTAAACAACCTGTGAATTAAAAAAAAGATAAATTCACCAACACAGATTTTGTAAAAATATGGCAGATGTGGCAGTTGAAACATAAGCAGTGGATACAATTACTGTAGTCAAGTGTCATATGTTAAACATACATAAAATTTTAACTTTTTCACTCCTTTGACTAGTCCCTACAGTCTGAGTAGCCATTTTGTCTCTTCAGCAGTGTCAGCTGGTAGTGAAAACAGAAACCACTTGTCAAGATTGTTCCTCTGGCTTACAGAGTCACAGTTGACTGACAAGGGGTCACTGTCTTGTGAGAGGCACTGACCTTTAAGTATGTATTTGTAGAAACAGTCAGTTTGGCATAAACCTCCTTGAAGGAGTCCTGTTGACACAAATACGTCACCTTCACAGGCTGTAAACAAATGGTCACAAAAGAGAATATTCTTTATTTCTTTTCTTTCCTCTTTTTTTCCCTTTTCTTTCTCTTCTTACTCTATTTTTTATTACTTTTTGCCTTCCCTGACATCTTTTCCTTTGTCTTCCTTTTCCGTTTTGTCTTTTTCATATTTTTCCTTTTCAGGTTTTGTTACACTATCATATGAAGGTGGAGAGGTGGTGGAAGGGGTCACATCAGTTTTCTCTGGTGTTGAATTCTCGTTCAGTTTATCAATAATCATATCTTCTTTGATAGGCAGTCCATTGCCCTCTTTACTTTTGTCTTTTTTATATATACATGAAACTTTTTTAACTTTTTGCCTCAAGAGATGACGTCGATAAGCCCGCTGGATTATGACTGCGGACACTTCCTCCTGTTTGCGTTTCAGAGTAGTGGTGATTGGCTCATAAGAGACTTTGGAAGGATTAGATGCCATGAAGCGCTCTTCCATCTGTATTCGGAGAGCATCCATCTCCCCACTTTCACCCAAAACACGTTTTGTGAAAGCAAATAAGATGTCAAGGCAGTGAATTCGGTCCCCACTTACCATGGGCAGATCCATGGCTATGAGTTGGACTTTGTTTGGTTTTGCTATAAGAAGAGGTGGATCCAGGGCAGCTGCAAAATCAGAGAGTTTACAGAATTCTATGAACTGGGTAGCATCAGGATCAAACTTCTCCCAAACCTCATAGAACATCTCAAAGTCATCCTCACTCAGTGGCTCCGCGCTCTCTTCAGTAGCAACACTGAAATTCTCCAGGATAACAGCAATGTACATGTTCACAACCACAAGGAATGAGATAATAATATAACTGACAAAAAAGAAAATCCCAACAGAGGGGTTACCACAATCTCCTTTGACAGAGCTTCCAGGGTGATCTTTTTCAGGGTCACAGTCTGGTGGTCCGCTGTTAAGAATGGGTGCAAGCAAACCATCCCAACCAGCTGATGTGGTAATTTGGAAGAGGCAGATCATGCTGTTGCCAAAGGTTTCAAAGTTGAACATATCATCAATTCCTACTTCCCTCTTGACATAGGCAAAGTTGGACATTCCAAAGATAGCATAAATAAACATGACCAGGAAAAGAAGGAGCCCGATGTTAAATAGAGCAGGGAGGGACATCATCAAAGCAAAGAGCAGGGTGCGGATCCCCTTAGCTCCTTTAATAAGACGAAGGATTCGTCCAATCCTGGCGAGACGGATCACTCGAAACAGGGTAGGGGACACGAAATATTTTTCTATCAGCTCTGCTAGAAACATACCTATGAAAACAAACACACACACACACACACAAAAAGGATAGCTCATATTCAGTCACAAACTATAATAAATATTCCAATGACAAGGGCTATTTGATAATGGGCTGATTTTTAAACAAACAAACAAACATGCTGATTTTTTAACACAAAAATTATTATTGTTATTTCAATTCAGGTCAAGAAATTCAATTTTTAAATTTTAATAGAATTCCACCAAAACTTTGACTTAAATTGTTATTAGTGGAGATATTCTCAATTGCAAGAGAAACAAGATACAACAAAGAAAGGAAAGCCAGTGAAAGTCCTGAGGATGATAGCATTATAGGAAATTTCTCTTTAGAAATCTAATAATGGCACACATACTCAAAACCAAATAAAAATGTATTATCATTTATAGAAGTCTCTCTTTGTGTGTGTGTGTATATATATATATGCATCTCTCAATAAATATTTATAGACATATAAATATAGATAGATATATAGACACGTATGAGCATGGATAAGTATATATCCTTATAACTAAATCATATGTCTGTGTGTATACAAGACATAAAATACATATTAAATATGTAGACCCTGTGTGTGTGTCTACTATGAATTGTCACCTAGAAATAGAAACTAGATCTATGATTTCATAGAGGTGAAGAATATTTATTAAAGTAGATCAACTCTTTCTCTACAACTTAAAAGTTTTTTAAAATTGCCAAAAGTCCTGAGAAGTTAAATTACGTGGCCAATATCATGTATTTAGTATTTTTCAGACATAGTAGTTGATCCTAGTTCTTCTTGCTTTTGAGGTCAGCTTTCTATCCACCAAACCATGTTGCCTCTCTGCCTATATATGTATATGTATATCTACACATGTGCTATGTTTATTTATGAGAGAGAAAAAAAACTTGTAAATTCTTTTTTAAAATGTCACCAGTAAAATTCTATTCTAGTTCAATGGTAATTACCTATCTAACTATCAATGTATGTGTTCTGCTTTCTCAGATTATCATCCTCTTCATGTATACTGTCTTATAAGACTGGTTTCTAGATTAGACTGTTTATTGCTAGAGCCAAATCCTTCACTGAAGAAGGGTGCAAGGATGGATTGACTTCCAACTTGGGTACAATCTGAAGCCTTGTGAGAAGTTATATAAAAAATTACTGAGGACCAGTAACATGAATGAACTGTGACAAACTATTAATTACTGAAAGCAAATGAAAAAATGCACTCAATACTATAAATACAATATGGTAAACACAAAAGCATCACTTTTTGGTTTTGGTACATCTACATTTCTTTCTAGTCAAGGAATAGTGAATCTGAATGAAATGGAATGAAAAACACACTTTGGGTTTTTTAAAATAAAGTATAATTTTGAAATTGAAAATACTAAGTAGAAATCACATTTTAAAAATATACCTCCATTTGCAAAAACAAAAAAAGAGTTGGAACAGAAGTGGGAGGTGGTAAGGTGGGAGGAGAATGAGAGAGAAAGAAAGAAGCCTCCAACTGTTCTACTATTCCAGCTACTCAAAGAACATATTTTTTTCTGGATTCCCTGACTCTGAGTAATGAGTCTTTGTGTCAGCTCTTTGTTCAAAGCTATACCTGTATTTACTAAGTCATTTTTTATGTACTGCATTGTTTTGTACTACATGTTAGAGTTTTATGCCAAAGCTACATTTATCAGTTTCTGGCATGAACAAAGATGATAAATGAAACCTGATGAAAACAAATGCTTTCTTTACACATCATTTCAGGCAGAACATGCAATCACGAAGATGACAAACTGAAGAATGGACTATTAGACTTTTGTTTGAAAGATCTGGGAGAATGAAAAAGATAAATGCAAAGCTATGTCAAAGTTTTCAAAAATGAGTTTTTTACTTTTTTACTTTCTTATTTTAGGAAAAATAATCTTTCCTTACCAACAATGGAGAGAATGACCACCACAAAATCAAATATATTCCACCCTATGGTAAAATAATAGTAGCGAAGAGAGATCAGCTTCAGCACACATTCTCCAGTGAAGAGGACAATGAATACCAGGTTAATCCAATATAAAATATTAGTCATTTCTTGACTCTGATCATCAGTCTCCACCATCATGGTGACCATATTGAGGCAGATGAGAATCATGATGCTGATATCAAAGACTTGTCTGGTTACAAAATCAAAGACCATTCCTTGAAATTTATTCTGTAACAAAAGAAAGACTTCATTTAGAAACAAATAGGGATTTTCTCATTCAATTTATTTTAGCAGAATTTATTATGAAATATGGGGAAAAGACTTCAGATTATATATATATATATATATATGTCAGTGTAATTATATCATTTGTGTGTCAATAAATCATATGTTTTTCAAACATGTTTATTTCACGTATTTTTATGTCAAATTAAATGCTTTTCAGATCCAGGAGAACATTGTATATAGTAACAGAAGGATTATGTGGTGATCAACTGTGGACTTGGCTCTTACTACTGAAATGGTTCAAGGCAATTTCAATAGATATAGGATGGACAATGCCATTAATATCTAGGGAAAGAACTATGGGAACTGAATGTGGATCGAAGCATAGTATTTTCATCTTTTGTTGCTGTTGTTTGTTTGCTTGTTTTTTTTCTTTTCTATGGTTTTTCCCCTTTTGATCTGATTTTCCTTATATAGCATAACAAATATAGAAATATGTTTAAAAGAATTGCATATATTTAATCTATACCAGATCACTTGCTGTCTTGAGGAGAAGGGAGGTAATGGAGAAAGGGATAAAAATTTGGTACACGAAGTTTTACAAAAATGAATGTTGAAACTATTTCTATATGTGTTTGGAAAAATAAAATACTACTGAAAAAAATTAAATATTTTTAGTATATGCAGAAAAGATCACATTTTAGTATCTAGTGAACATCTCCTAATATAATACAAGCCCATGAGATTAGAGACTATTTCAGTCTATGTTTCTATCACAAAGCCCAGCAAAGTAACTGACACATAGAAGGTGTCCAACAAATGCTTATTGATTGATTGATTAAATGAATTACAGTATATGTTATCAGAAACCATCTAATCCAATTCCTTCATTTACAGATGGGGAAGCTCAGTTCTGGTAAGTTTAGGTGATTTGTCTATAGTCATACAAGCAGTAAGAATCAGAAGTAGGATTTTTAAACAAATGCCCTTTAACAGATTTTGGCCTCTGACTTTCTGCACTGTACATGGAAATTCTACCACATCAAACAAAGGAGAGACTCAATAAATAATTCGTATTTGTATCAAACTTTATTATCTAAAAAACTATTGAGTGGAGTGTCAGTCAAAAATGACTTTATGTTGCCCCAGGTAATCTCATTTTTTGCCCTTTTTAAAAAAGTTCTTTCTATACTTAAGTGAATGAAAGTAGAGTAACTTACACATATAAATTGTTGTTATTTATAAAAAGATTCTGAAAAGTAATGACCTAATTTCTCTACCTGCCATAACTGAATAATAACTGAACTCTTTAGCATCTGCATGGATTTCTTTACCTTCTTCTGTTCTGATTAAGTCTGTTGCATTCAAATCACCAACCCTGGATTTTTGATCTCTTTTTCCAGTAAAATGCCTAGCAATATCTAATGCTGGAGGAAATTAAAAGGAATATAGAATTAGTCTATAGACTACTGGTCTCTCACATTCACACTGCCTTCAACAATCCCTTCTCATTGTCTCTTTAAAAAAATAGAATTTCATTTTTTCCAGTTATATGTAAAGACAGTTTTCAACATTCAACATTCTTTTATAACATTTTGAGTTCCAAAATTTTTTCCCTATCTTCCTCTTCTCCCCCTCCCCAAGAAAAAGAGTATTTATATATAGTTTTTATGATGTAGTATTTACATATAGTATTTATGATATAGTTTTTACAAGTGCAATCCATCTCATTGTCTCTTGTTTACTCAGGGGCTATTACAAACTATTCTCACTCTCATGACCTCATGTATAGATGAAGAATAATTATCTTTAAGTTGTGTGAGTTCCCTTCTTTAGAGGAAAAATATGGCACTCCCCATTTTTCAATCCCATTTTTTTTTGCTCTGGGTTCAGAGGAAGAGGAATTCCCTCTTTCTAAATCAAATCCCTCTAGGAGCATTCTGTATTTATATCTTTCCTAAGCTCTTGAAAACCTCTGTTCTATACTTATCCCTTCCCTCTCTACTTCTCCATTGATTTAAGTCCTTATATTTAAAATGCTGTTTGGCATTTAAAGCCCTTCTCCACACTGTAGTTCCAGGTCATGTCTACAACTGATTTTACTTTACTAGTTACTCTCACCCCCACAGCCAGATTGCCCAATCATTCATTCCCTATGTATGGCATCTATTTAGTATCTTTGTTAGGCTATTATGGTTAAACGCACTTCCTTCTTCCCATTAACTCTAGTTAATCTAAATCTCACCAGAGCTCAGCTTAAGAGCCATTTCATTCAAAAAAGCCTTTGATGAGTTGCTTAATTGTTGAGTCCAGTCCCAGTCTGTATTTCTTTCTAGAAATCCTATAAGTATTTTTCTGTGAAACTTCTGAATCCAGCTATTATGGAAGCAGAGAGTATCTCACTTTGTATTTATATCTCGCTGGCTTTCATTTCCTAATTATTCAGCATCAAAGTCCTGAACACCTTCTAATTTGTTTTGTGATCTCTCTATTGCTAAAGATCATCAATAATTTCTTACTATAGGAATTCAGGTCTCCATGGTATTTGACAATTTAAATCAATTCATGTCCATTTAATAAATATTAACTATGTAATTTGTTTAAGTCAAAGTGCTAGGTACAAGGAAACTAAGATAATTTAGAACCTGGAATTCCAATAAGTTCTCACTGATTCAACTTTAATTTATTTATGCTAATTATTCTTAAATCTACATATCTGGTAATTATCATTTCTCTAAAATCCTTTCCCCTCTTAACTTTCTACTAGACACAGAAATTTGGATGTTCTGCCATGATTTGAAATTAAAGATATCCAAAATTTAGCTTACATTTTTCTTTCTCAAACAAGTTCTTCCTCCTTTTTTTCTGTCAAGTGGATCACCATTTTTCAAATTTTTAATCACTTCAAAGCATTTTAAAATAAATTCTTCTGCTTCTTCACCATGTAGTCAATTATGGCAGATTCTTTCCTTTTTATGTTTAATTCTTCAATTCTACTGGAACCTTACTCTAAGAACAGGATTGTTGAATAGCTTTATAGATGGTGTTGCCTTAGAAATTAATCCTTCTGACAAGATGAAAAATGCTATCCAAATCTAGAGAAAAAAACTGGCGGAATCTAAATATAGATTGAAGCACACTTTAAAATTTTTTTCTTGACTTTTTTTTTGGGGGGGATAGCTATGTTTTCTTTCACAACATGACTTTTACAGAAATATTTTACATGATTATGCATTATAATCTATGTTAAATTATTTGCAACTTTTTTAGAGGGGAGGGAAAGCATCTGGAACTCGATGTTTTAAAAACAAAATGTTAAAAATTGTGTGGTTTTTTTCACATTACTGGGGGAAAATACTAAATAAAACTTTTAAGAAAAAAAAAGAAATTAATCCTTCTTCCATCTTTTGCCAGATTATAATCTTTCAAAAAGACCTGTTTCAAGACTCTATTAAAAAAAATCTACAATGGCTCTCTAATACCTATCCCATCAAGCTGAAACTTCTGTGCTTATATAAAAATCCAGGTCCATCTTAGAGCCCACTACTTTCCATTACAAATCCAGGCCCTTGTCATCGCCATTCCAATCAAATAGGCTAGCTTATATTTTTATCCCAATATATAACACTTTCTCCTATCTTCTTCACTTATGCAAACCTTATTTGCATTTCTAGAATCAGTTTAAATATCATTTATTCCACACTTAAGATTATAGGTATCTCTACTTTTCTGAACTCCCAAAGGATATGTACTATAGTCATGTTTAACGTGACTACAAATTATTTCATATTATCTCCATTTGCTTCATTCTGTCAGCGATCTCAGGGGGCCATTGGCACTTCTTTTATAATAAGCATATTCTTAAAGAAAGAATGAGAAGACATGAATAAAAATGGTATAATAGTAGGGATATCACCTTTGCGAGGATAAGTTGGCCAATTAATCTGCTGCCCCTCACCCAACGTGCACTCACATGGTTTCAGATGTTCGCAGAGAGATGAATTCCTTTATGGAAAAGCTGAGAGGTGTCCCTATGAACAGCAGCCAGATTGGGCATCTAGACATGCCATCCTGGCCACAGCCAGAGGGGGAAGTAATTTTACTGGCACAAATTTATTGAATTTGCATTTCTATGTTCTTGAGATCTTTCTAATTTCTCTAAAGCCCCACGATGCAAAATATAATGTCTTTTACAAGTATATAAGGTTGTTTTTTTCCTCAGAGATAAGAGCTTTGAGGGCAAAGAACATAGGTTCAACATATAATGCTGTGGGCACACAGGAGTCTCTCCAGAAATGCTCGTTATCTTATTATTCTAGCTAGCTTCTGACATGAAAAAAGTAAAAGTGTACAGACTATTAGAAATAATAGTACCTACAGCTTTCTGTCTGCTAAAATGTTTGGTTAACTCAGCTATTATTGATTGTTATGAAAACTCACCGCAGGTCGAGGTATAGGTTTTTGTGGTTTCTTGGACCCTAGTTTTTTCATGGCATTGTAGTATTTCTTCTGTTCTTCTGTCATAAAGATATCTTGACCTCCAAAGTAAAGAAATGAAAATAAAACTGGTTACAACCATGTATCTCTATTAGTTACAATGCTTGGCAAAGCTCATTAATGTTGAAGAATTTGGCTTTTTTCAGAAATTTTGTACTCCGGCATTTATATATATAAATGGTTCCACTCAATAATATAGCCATGGTTTTCAGAATATTACATGATACAAATATCATCAAATGATGTGATGCTTGAGTTTATCATGATTTATTAAAATTTTATTTCTTGAGCTATAATGTTATTTCACTATTTTGGAACCCAAAAAAGTTAATTTGGGGAACAAGGATGGACCTTTAGGATACTTATCTTCTTTTTCTGCTGATTGAAGTTATCTATGATGACACCAATGAAAAGATTCAGAGTGAAGAATGACCCAAAAATTATAAAGATGACAAAATAAAGATACATATATAGATTGTCTTCATACTTGGGTTGCCACTCTACCTATAAAACATGAAGAAGAATAACTGTCAGAAAGAAGGATTTCACAGAAACAACATCATGAAGTTCTTACTTTCTAAGATGTGACTAAATTTCTGAAAATAAAAAAAAACCAAAAATATTTTTCTAGATACTAAAATGTGATGTGTTTGGCTAGTGAGTACTGAAATTTTACATAGCCTAACTTGAGAAAATATAAAATTGCACAGAAAAAGTCTGAATGGCTGCAAGTAATTTTATTTCAGAAAAATAGGTTTATTGTAATAATAAAGAAGCTGTCCTTCATAGAGAGAGAGAGAGCAGAAGTTCATGTGTTTGGGTGCTGGATTTCTATTTACCATGTTATATCTATCCAACTCAGGGCAAAGCCCTTATGATCAATGGTGCTCTCCTAGATAGTTCCCATTGTAACTAGTTATGGCAGATTCTCTGAGCTGTGCTTAGATTGAAATCTGTGGTGAAAGTCAGATTTAATCTCTCTTGTTTCATCCATAAAATGAAGGGAGTTTGGACATCATGACCTCTAAGTTTCCTTCCAACTCTAAGATACCATGAATAATATTAACTGGTCCACCTTTGACATGTCATTGGCATAGTGTTCTAACTCAACTGTGTTAATTAGTCACATTCAACTAGGAAAGAAGAAATTAACTAGGTTTATTATATATCAAAGTCATGATTTTGATTTACTTATTGTGATGAAACTGGTAGCAATCTTCATTTTCAAAATCTGTCTATGTTGACAAAATTATAAGATAACCAAATTTAGAATTGGTAGGGATCCTATAATCCTCTAAATCTTTTTTTCTTTGTAAATTTTTTATCTATGTGCATGCATTATACACACATATTTATATATAATATATTCACTTAGCAAAAAATTCCCTTTTTCTTCCTCCCTCACCAATCCTCTCCTAAATCTTCTTAACTTATGGTCTGTGAATTTGTTTTTTCCAAGTATTTTATTAAGTATATTTCAATGTAATTGATTTCCTCTGTAATCCAATATATTTTATTTTATGAAATTAAAAATATAATTCTGAGGATGTGACAGTTAAGTTTCACCAGACTGCCAAAGAATTTCATGACACACACACAAAAATGTCATGGTCCTCTGATGGTCCAACTATCTCATTTGTCAGATGAGGAAACTCAATCCCAGAAAAAAGTGAAATAGCTTGCTTTGGGTAAAAAAGATAGTAAATGACAGAGCTAAAATTTTATTTCAATTCTTCTTCTGGTGCTCTTTTTTCCTTCTTTTTACTAAAATGTGATGTTCAATTTAAATGAATTTTTAAATGTTAGAGTATAATAAGCTTAAATTTATAACTGCAATGGGAATGTTATCTTTAAAAGAAGCAAATTATATAACAGAAAAACAAGTTTTATCTAATCCTGCATATTTGTTGTCAGAGAGGCCAAAGATAGTACTCAAAGTACAGTTATATTTATGCAAAAAGTGGGAAAGTATTAAAATTTTCTTTCTGTTCATCACATGAATAGGAAACTTGACTGTGAATCCATCGCAAATGTACCAACATTTCCCTGGTAGCAGTATATTTTATTTACGGGCAAAATTCTTAGAGGAAATTAAATATAGTCTTTTGAAAGTTGTCCTTGAAAATTCAAATAGCAAGTTTCACAATCATTATTCACACATTAATCAAGTGAGGGGGACAAAGAAAATTCAAAATATTTCCTAAAACAAAAATTACAAAAATGTGTCATCTAGAAATTGATGCTTTATTACTTGACCTTCATATTAGCTAAAAAGAGATTCCAGCAATCCAGAGGTTGAAGAATCAAGAAGAAAAGATTCAAATCTAGCTCCACTATTACACAGAGGACTTTGGGCAAAATATTCTTGCAAATTTAATTCCAAAAGAAATGAATGTAGTCAACTGAATGTGAAAAAAAAAAAAAAGCTCAATTATCTGATTGATTAGAATTCAATGAAAGAGATTTTTAAAAATTGTTGTAGCTATGCTCCTGGTCATAGCCAAATAGGAAAGAGACAAACAGGGGACTAAATACTTAAAAGATACAGTTCAGGATATGACACAAAGGAATTAAGATCAAGAAAATGGTAAGAAAATTGGATAAATAGAGCAGTAGTAACAAAAGGTTGTATCTAAAACAGAAAAGGAATCAAGAATCAGGTAAGATCTGGCTTTTGGTTTGGTTCCTAGCAAGAATCAAGAGCTCAAGTTAGACAAAAATCCATCAATGTAATGAATTATTGGGTTCATAGGACCTCACACAAGCTTTAAGTGTAACTATATAAAGTTCCTTTATCTCCTTCATTCTCTTTCAAATTCACTTCAGGTGATGAATCACCATTGTTACCCACATTAACTTCCATACAGTCAAAACAGCCAGAGACGCACAGAATTATCTTCTCAATCTCCTTATTTTTTTTAAAATGGTGATAACACATTACACAATATACATTTTTGGAGAATCAATAGAGTGAAAGAGAAGAGAAAGCTCATAAGTAGCAGAAAAAAAGGAACTGTGATTTTTTTTTCAAACCCTAGATGGGAACAGAATGAAGTAAGAGATAATGTCTAATAAAAATGTGTTTTTTTTTAATGTAGATGCTTTTCTTGGTTAATATTGTATTGTTTTTACTTTCATGGTAGAGTTATAAGTACAATATTTTGATTAACAGGAATATATATATATATATATCTAAATAAAATAATACTAGTGAAATTATGCCTTATATGGAATATAGTGAATCCCTTATTTTTTATGGTTTTTCATGAAATCCTAATCTGAAATTTTAAATAATGAAAATTCTGACAGGAAAGAATAGATATGAAAATCCTTTTTTTTTAATTAAAACTTTTTATTTTCAAAACATATGCATGGATAATTTTTCAACATTGACCTTTGTAACACCCTGTGTTCCAAATTTTCCCCTCCTCCCTACTCCACAAATCCTTTAATCTTAAGAAAAATAAGATGAATTAAAAGTATAATAAATTTTACTACCATTACAATAATATAATATAAATTATATATATAACATATTTGTGTGTAAATATATTATATATATATAAATTATATATAAAATATAAATAAAATAAATAATAATAGCTAGAATTCAAACATATTATCTCATTTGAAATAACTCTGGGAAATAATTCCTAGATTAGGAAACTGAGTCTGAGAGAGATTAAGTTGCTTGCCCAGAGTCATACAATTAGTAAATGTCTAAGATAGAATTCAGATGGATGTAGAATTTTTTCCTATAAAACCAATCCTTGCACCACCTAAATGTTTTTGATTAGTTTAAAAAGTATTTCATACATTATCTTTCAAAATAATTTTATCCTATAAATTTCCCTCATTTCCCCCATTTATAGTGACATTCAATTGAAATATAGTGGCATTCTATAAATAACGAAATTAAACAATAATTCCGAATATACTTACATTTCGTGAATCAACAGCTGCATACATGATATCCATCCATCCTTTAAATGTAGCCTAAGGTAGTCAATAGAAGAAGGAAGATATATTACTTAACTTCACTCTAAAATGTTGATATTAGAAAAATAAATTAAGCTATTCTATCATGAGATCCTATTAAGATCATTAATATGCATTCAATTACCAATGTAATAAAATCTCTGAGTTAATATATGAGCTTTGTATGCAATGGATAATAACATATCATGATTCACCCTTATTCTTTCCCATTTATAACTGAATCACAATAATATGACCTATAACTAAAATATGTGATCATATAAACAACTGTCTCTAACTTTTCACTCTTGCTGATTATGACAATAATTTTAGAATTGTGTATATATACAGGATTTTGTATATGTTCACAAGCGTGCATAACCAATATACAATTAGAGCCTAATAAATAGAAAACATAATAGATAATTGGAATAACTGTGGCTTATTATCAACCAAGGCAATTTTGATGGGCCACATGATTTTGAAGCAAACATCCTATAGTATACTGAGAACCAGTTCCCTCAATAAAAATTTAATATTGAATTACACATTTCATTAAGACTCTGGAATTCTTTCCAGACTCTTATCATCTTTCAAATCTATATAGTAACTATTTGACTCACTGTTAATAACATTGCATAGGTCACAAAAATTATGAAGGTCAGACTGACTTACCACTTGTAACAAAGAAAGATATCCAAGTCCCACATTATCAAAGTTTACTTTCACATTTTTCCATCGGGCAGTTTGATTACTGTCTATAAGAGCTTGGCATTCACTCAAATTGTTGACAACACTTATGTCAAACATCTCTCCAGTGGTGGTGTTGATACAGTGGTAAAACTTGCCAGCGAAAAGATTCACTCCCATGATACTGAATATTAGCCAAAATATCAGACAGACCAGAAGTACATTCATGATAGAGGGGATTGCACCCAAAAGGGCATTCACAACCACCTGGTAAAAAGAGGAAAGAAAGAAAAAGTTATCACTTCCAGGATTTCTTTTACTGAGTGTTTTAAGAAGTTTTTATGAATTTGATAGCATCAGTTTAAGTGTTAGTGTATATATCTCTCTTATCAGAGCATGCTAAAAATAAATATTGGAGATAATAGTTTTAAAAATTACATAACCATCTCACTCAGAGAATGTCAAATAAGTAGGAAATTAGCATTTGTAAGATACATCTTAAGCCTTTGAATATGCTAGAGAACAGAAGTAATAATGGGTAAAACTTTTTTTTAAGCCACTAAAGAATGTCATAAATTTCAAATACAAAAAATTGTGGATAATATATACTTGTCTGACTTTAAAAAAAAAAAAAAAGGAATACTGAACACAACAGATGTATTGTAAAATTTTTTATCTGAACCTCATATCTAATGTTAAGAGAAGTTATATTGCTAAGTGGTACAATGGATAGAGCACTGAACAGAGAGTCAGAAAGATTCAAATTCCTGATTTCAATCTGGTCTCAGAGACTTATTAGCTGGAGAAGGAAATGGCAAACTACTGCACTGTCTTTGCAAGAAAACCCCAAATGGGGTCACAAAGAGTGAGAAATGACTGAAATGACTGAACAACAACATTGTTCCCATAGGTAATCAGATTTGGACATATAATAATGAAAGTTCTAAATCCACAGATGTGAAAACTAAGGCAAACAGAGTTAAGTGTTTTGTCCAGTGTCTTATAGGGGAATGAGTGGAGTGGAGGAAGACTTAAGGTAGGGAAACTAACCAGGAGGCTATTGTAAGAGAAAAGGTGATAAAGGTGTGAATGAAAGTGGTGGCTATGTAAGTAAGAAAAAAAAAAGTGCTTGGATACCAAAGATGAAGAAATGGCAAGATTTGGCAAGTGATCAGATATGGGAGGTGAGAAAGAATGAGGGGTTAATGAAAAGACTGATATTTTGAACTTAAGAGCAAGGAAAAATGGCAGTAATTTAAGTGATTTTTTTAAAAAAAGAATTAAAATTTATTTCTTCAAAAATCTTTTTTATAGTCTTGAAAGATTAAGTAATAAGAGACAGACTAGGTAGTAGCAATAAGTGAAAGAAAGTTGAGAGTGAATCATGCCTTAGATATTCATTAGGTGGGTTGCCATGGGCAAGTGACCTCCCTGCTTAGAGGTCCTTAATAGAAGTCCTTCTGTGAAATGAAATAACAATACTTGTATTATATATCTTATGGAGTAACATAACTGTTAGGCTTGTATAAATAACAGAATGTTAGTTTTAGATGTAGAATATTATAATTAGAGATTTAAATATGGAAGGAACCTTAAAGATCATCTATTCCATCTTTAATTATTTTAAAATTCACTATGAGCGAAAAATGCTATGACTCAATTTTAACAGTTTCTACTACTTTTATTTTTATTTAATTTTTTTCTCACCACTTTTGAACTCAAAAAGTATCTTGTTATATAACTATGGCAGGGTTGTTTTTATTTTTAGTAAATCAATATATGGGTAAATAATAAAAGAACTTAACTTTATGTAGTAGTTTAAGATTTACAAAGTGCTTTCATCTCAACAATCTTGTGTGGTAAGGATATTCCCATTTCAAAGATGAGAAAATAGAAGCAGCTAGGTGGTGTAGTAGTTAGAGCACCAGCCCTAAAGTCAGGAGGACCTAAGTTCAAGTCTGACCTCCTATCTGTGTGACCCTGGGCAAGTCACTTAACCCCAATTGCCTCAGCAAAAAACAAACAAAAAAAAAAATTTGAGAAAACTGAGGCTTAGAAAAAATATGTGATTTATCCACTCATTAAAATCAGAGTTATGACTTGAATCTGTCTCTAAATTCATTGATCTTTTGACTTAATTATTCTTTAGAAACAAGTTTAATTTCTATATATTAAAGTACTACAATTCAACAATGAGCAAAGCATTGTGGTAGGTACTGAGTTGCCTTCCTTGGCTCTTCATTTTTACTTAGTGTATAATCACAAAGATGAAAAGGAAAACATACACAATAAACTATCATGCCTCAGGATTCAAATATCCCTCTTAATCAAATATTCTAATTAAAAGAAAACCCCTAGATTATCAGTTTCCAAAGAATTAGAATACAAAATTATAAACACACTGACAAAAAACTATATTGAATATCCTTAAGTTATTTGGGAAAAGATTTATTTGTAGCCCTATAGAATCTTCTAAGTATCTCAGGATCATCATTATAAGCACCAATCATCATTGATGAACAAGTAAAAGGAAATTAACAGTTAATAATTTACTTAGTAGAATGAACATATATACACACATACTCTCTTTCTCACACATACATATATCACACATATATAATCAGAGAAGATTATTTTGAGACAAGATGAGAAATTGTGGATATGTGTTCATATCTGCAGTGAATATATAGAGAACATAAAAATACAATAAATATGAGATTATTAAGCCCTCTTAATAAACAATTGTAATTCAGTGTCATAGCCTACCAAAAATACTCTCTTCCTTAATTACCATCCCAATTAACCTCCCTCCCCCCAAAGGCTTTCTCCCTCATCCCTTTCCCTAGGTAGAGATTCCTATATTCATCTGCCCTTCCTTTTTTTGTGCCCTCTGGAATTCTTGTTCTGTCCTTAAGAAATTTCCATTCATCTTAGTCCACTTCATTTCAATCTTCCCATCTTCATACGCTTGAAAAACTAGCTTTATCCAGAAGACAATGAATCTTTTAACTGCATCCTCTAGTCTCTCATGCAACATAGATATAGTAAGCCAGAAAAAATGTATATATATTCTTTGTTCCTCACTGATACTGCCAGTTTTTCCATCTGTCCTTATCACTCAACTTTTTTTCCCTTTGAAATTCACACAGTCTATATATATATCACACATGCCAGATTCTTGTTGAATTCCCAACAGGTCTTTTTCTTTTCTTTCTTAAGGGATTATAAACCTTGTTCACATTTCCCCCTTCTGCTCTACTCCTTCCTTTATACTTGTAAATGTGTGTGTGTGTGTGTGTGTGTGTGTGTGTGTGTGTGTGTGTCTCAGATATCTTGGTTTACCAGTTAATCTCCCCAATCTCTAGGACCCTTAAATTCATTCCATTTTAGACATCCATAGAGAAAGCTTAATCTCACCAAATTCGTAAATATGCTAGCACACATAGCAACATAGTACAAATATGCTCCATGGCCTTAAATTATGAAATTCTTCTTTCTGACCATGACTTCCTATCCTTCTTTCTTTCCCTCTGTCTTATGTTTACTTCATTTCCTCTATTCCTAATTTAATTTTTATTTGCTTCCACGTTTGTTCTTTTCCAAGCTATCACTCCTAATCTGGTCTGACTTTCCTCCCTTGACATTCTTGATCTAATAGTTATTCAATTCAACTATACACTATCCATAAACCTTGAATTTATCGTTCTAATGTTTCGTATTCTTTGCCCACCACAGGATTTCTCTATGTTTACTTAGCTGCTGAGTGGTAATGAAGCAGCCAAGTCATATTAGCTAATCATGAAAGTCTCCTAGGGCTCTGTGCTGAGCCCCCTTTTCCTTTTGCTCTACAGTGTCTCGCTTGCTACTCTTTTTAGCTCTTTTGGGTTCAATTACCATCTCTATGCAGATGATGCCCAGATTTATATATTCAGTTTTATTCTCTCTGCTGGGGTAGGTCATACATCTCCAACTGTTTCTTGAACATCCCAAACTCATTATGTCCAAGTGGAACCAGTACCCTTTCCCCCCCCCCAAACCCTCTTCTTTCCCCAACTTTCCTGTTTATGTCAAGGATACTATCATCTTATTAATCATCCAGGTTCATAATCCTCTACTTAATCATTCAACATATGCAGGCTGGTAATGATCAGTTCTTGTCGTTTCTACCTTTGTAACATATCTTATGTTCTTTTCATTCTTGTTCCTTTCATTGATGTAACCAAAAATCTAGTTCAGTCTTTATTATCTCTCACTTGGACTAGCTCTATAGCCTTTGGGTTGATCTCCTTGCCTCAGATCCCTCTCTATTCTAATCTTCCACTTAGCTGCAAAGTCATTTTTTAAAAGTATAGCTCTGACCATATTATCCTTCTGCTCACTGATTTCCAGTGACTTCCTGTATCAAATATAAAGTCTTCTGTATTGCATTTAAAGCTCTTCATAACTTTGACTCTTTATACATCCATTCTACTCCTCTCTGCATACTCTCTGACCAAGTTACACTGGCTTACTTGGAGTTCCTAAAACAATCCTCTATATCCCTGTGTTGACTATCCCTCATGGCTGGACAGCTCTGTCCCCTCACTTCTGCCTCTAAATTTCCTTGGTTTCTTTCAAAATGCAGCTCAAATTTCTTCTCTGCAGGAGATATTTTCAAGTTGCCTCGCATACACATGCCTTACGTTTTCAGATTCTTTAATTCACAAAGTATATGTATTGTTTGTGCCCAATTATTTATGTGTTGTCTCCCTGTGTTCCTTCAGGGTGAAGGCTATTTATTTGTTTGCTTATTTGTTTGTTTTAGTATTCCCAATGCTTAGTATGAAGCTTAGCACAGATCTAGCGTTTAATAAATGCTTGTTGATTGTTTGACTCTTTTGTTTCAATATCTGAGGAAAAAATAGACGTTCTCCTTGCTAAGCCAACCATTCTCAGAATGACTTTATTTCCATTCCCTCTTCTCTTGGAACTCACCTCTTCCATCATTCTAAATTTTCCTTCTATTATGCAAATACTTAACTACTTGTTCCTTTCTTGCTTTCTAAAGGCATGCTTAAGTTGCTCCATCCTTAAAAAAAAAATCTTGATTTGATTCTGTTATACCTTAAAACTGTTGTTTAATATTTCTCCTCCCTTTTATAGTCAAATTCTTTTAAAAAGTTGTCTACATTCATTTCCTAATGTTTAACTCCTTCAATAAAGACGGTAAAAAAAAAGAAAATGTTACTAGAAATTCTAAAATGAAGAACATGAGACAGGTAGCAAAAGAAAGAAAAAAATCTTGAAGATGAAAACAAGGGAAAGCATGACAAAATAAATACACAGTGGAATAAAAATTTCAAATAGTCCAGGAACCATAAAAATGATTTATTTAATAATTATTTTTATCACTTAAAATTAATATTAAAAGTTGTACATTTAAAAAAAACTAAGAAACAGCAGACTTTTTTTTCATTATTTCAAATTCTCTTCTGATGTTGGTTAATTTATGTATGAATTTATTATTTTTTAGTGAAAATATTTTCTCTAGGGAAGAAATAATGTCATGCTTTCATGTTTTTATTTTTCATTTTTGTAGAAAAGCATGTGGCTTACAAGTAAGTTGATGAAATGTATATTGGAAAACAGTGATTTCTACCACACAGATATAGCCTTAAACACTTTCTCAAATATGTTCTCAAATATCATGGAAAGCATCATTTTCTAAATGTTCCATTTGTGAATTGTCACTGCAAGGGAGATAGTATCAGCATGTCATCTGAGGTGTGAGCATCTGGCTTCAGGGTCTTTGCCTCAGAGGATTGAAAATGTCAGGACAAATTCTTCACAGTTCCTTTATATCTTGTTTCTTGTGTAAGGGCTCTATGTCCAATGTCTGACCTACTTTTTATCCATTTCAGTCTGAACCCAAAAGCTAAAGAAGCAGTTTCTGACATGAATCCCTTGGGGAGGAAAAACCCCTCCAAACATCAGAAATGAAACAGTGAGGATGCTGTGAAGAATATCTGGCAGTTTTAAATTATACCAACTGGGATTTCCTGCACATTTATAAATGAAATGAATACCCCTGATCTAAAGTCCTGCTTCACCTCCTTCACAATGTGATGGAGAACTCCCACTGAGCTGGGCACATTAGAAATCTATCTAACAGATTCACATCGGCTAAATTCTGTTCTTACCTTTTCAAATTTATTGCCTTTTTCCACATTAACTAAATCCATTTCCTTTTTCAAAGGCACATAAAATAATTAGACTAGATGGTTTCTAAGGTCCCTTTCAGTCCCAATGTTACATGATTCTATAAATTCTATAATTTTTGTGATTGCTACTGAAAGGATAATAAAAAGCAACTACTGAGTGCATATAAAGAAGGGGAAAGAAAGCAAAAAAAAAAAAAAAAAAAAAAAGACAGGTTAAGTTGAAAATTCTGGGGCCACAATGGAAAGGCAAAAGAAAAATGAATACTGGATAATGAATCCAAGTATGTGTAGGGTGTATGTGTGTATATATGTGTGCATATATATACATGTGTGTGTATGTATGCACATGTGTGCATGTGTCTATACATATAAATTTGGGCATAAACCACTACAGAATGGTGATGGTGACTCTTAGACAAATGCTTTCTGAGCATTCCTAAATTCAGTTTAACTCTGACATTATTAGTTCTTTGAATAACTTAAATCTTTTCAACTGTGATCATTCTTTTATTGAACATTTCTTCATCTCTCATCTATTCAGTCTGTATTTTACTAACTTGGATATGTTTATGTATATTATATATATTTATATATTGTATAAATATATATATCATATATATATGAGTATATATGTACTCTTTTTAAAAATTTATTTTAAACTTAGATACAAAGTAGGAAAAAACTATTGTTGTGCTCAGCAGAATGTGAGAGGATTCAAAATATAAAGCAATAAACTTCTATTTCAGGAAGTCTCATATGATAAATATTACATATTGTGATCAAAGTGGTGCATTTTTTCTTTGTTTCCTTGTAGGTTTTCTTTTGTTTTCTGCTGTGTACTTTTTATTTTATCTTTTTCCCCCTTCCCCCTAACTCTCCCAAGAACACTACATGAAGGACTGGGAGAGACCGAGAGAGAGATAGAGACAGACAGACACACACACACACACACACACACACACACACACACAGAGTTTAAATATACATACACATACTGTAAGTACTATTAAATCATTTTCTTATATATGAGTTTGCTTGCCAACCAGATGATCAAGACTGGATGCTAGCAAACCACAAATCAGAAGACTTGGGTTTTAGCCTCCTGATGTTAAATTCATTGTATGACTTTAGGCAGAGTGTTTAGCTTTGCTATGTCTCAATTTTTTCATCTATTAAAAGAAAAAAAATGGTATAGCCATTCTGGTAAACAATTTGGAACAATGCCTCCAAAATTACTAATTGTGAATGCTTGTTGATCCAGCAATATCACTATGAGGCCTATATCACAAAGAAATTTTTAAAAAAAGATATATATATATGTATATATATACATAATTATTTTAAAATGTTTATATTATTTTATATTCATATCATTTGCATTTTATTTATTTACATTAATATATATTTATGTTAAATATATAAATATTTAGAGCAGGTTTTTTTGAATAGCAAAGGAAGAGATGAGGTCATGATTTGAGGAGTGGTTGAATGAATTATGGTCTATGAATATAATGGAATACTATACTACTATAAGAAATTATAAAAGTCAATTTCTGAGAAATCTGAGAAGATATGCATGAATGAAATAAGCAGAACCAGGAGAACAATTTATACAATAATGACTACATTAAAAAATGAACAGTTCTGACTTGTTCCACACAATGATCTGTACTGATTTCAAAAGATCAATGATGAAGAATGCTACATACAATCTGCTAGTGCCTGATTAGGAATGAGACCCATTTCTGGATGTTTTACTTAAGTATATGTATGTGTTACAAGGTTGCTTTTTATTTTTCCTTTCCCTTTTTGATGGGGGAAGGTAGAAAGAAGAAAAAAAGAAATATCTGGTCATTGAAAAAATGAAAATATAATTATAAAAAGGGAGTAATAAAATTTTGTTTATTTACTTTAAATAATTAGAACAATTAGATCATCAATTAAAATAATTAGAACATTATAGGTAGAAAGGATCTTAAAAACTGTTTTGTTCAACTTGCTCAGTTTAGAGATGAGGAATCAGACAAGCCTAAGGTAACAAAGCAAGTTAGTGGGTGGGGCAGAAGTAGGCATCCAAAGTCCCTAATTCCAGTGCTCATTATAGTATACCACAAATGAAAAGGTTCTCTGTGAAAGTGCTTTCAAAAACATAAAACATTATGCAAATGTATGGTGTGCTCTTTAAAGGCAGTATATCCTTATGAATCTCTCATCTAATAGAACAGGCATTCAATATACATGACTAAGTAAATATACTGCCTGCTCTCCCATAGAAGGAAAATTACATAATACTTCTTGGATTTTTTTTTTTTTTTTTTTTGAGTTTCCAGCTTGCTTTCTTTCTATTGTGTGAAAGGTTAAAGTATTGTCTTACCCTCATTCCTTCAAATCGAGATAAGGCTCTTAGGGGCCTCAAAGCTCTTAGTGTCCGAAGAGATTTGATGGCACCAAGCTCTGAGTAGCCCAAGGCATTTGCAGTTAAGCTGACCAAAGAGACCTATATGAAAAGAAGAAAAAGATATTCATTAATATTAGACAGTCTTATTAATCTAAGACCCAAACATACTTGAAATGTAAAACCATAACAGGTCAATTTTCTTTAAAGGTCATTTTAAAGGGAATTGTTTTAGGTTTAAAAAAAGAGAGAGAGAGAGAAGATAGTCATAGAGCAGATTGCTACTCTACTCTTGTGAGAGATTGTGACAATACTTTATCCTTTCACATATTCTTTGGTTGATCAGAGTAATTAAAAAAAAAAAAAGGAAAAATAAGCTAAGCACAAAAGCAATTTAATGAAACCAAAGGTTAATATGAAACACACACATCTTGGATATAATTGCTTCATTTGTCTTAGGTTTTTCATTATGAAGTCCAAGTAGCTAAACAGAATTAACTGATTAAATCAGAAAGAAATGGATAAAAAGAAAAATCAAGGAATTGACTATGTTGTAGTTAGTCGTTCAGTCTATAGCAGAATATGAATAAATCAGTCAGATCAGTGACTTTAGTTTCCTGCAGAATGGGAGTATGGGTGTGATAATTAAGTCAAACTGCACATTTCAATAATAAGGTCAGTTTTCCCTCATATATAAGTGTTGAGATATACATATATATATGTATACACACATACATATATGTGTATGTATACACATACAAACATACACGCACATTTGGACTTTTTTTGGTAGCTAAACAAATAATATCTCCAAGGATACTTAGGTTATAACTTCATTGCCTATACCATACTGCTTCATTTTAAAAGAAAATGCAAATTTATTTGCAGGGCAAAAACCAATTTGACTTTGGCTAACAAAATAGTGGACTTGAATGAATAGAAAGGAATTATCTGATTTAGCATTTATCAATTATTGTTTGT
The DNA here is from genome assembly GCF_016432865.1 of Antechinus flavipes. Taxonomy (NCBI): domain Eukaryota; kingdom Metazoa; phylum Chordata; class Mammalia; order Dasyuromorphia; family Dasyuridae; genus Antechinus; species Antechinus flavipes. The sequence goes on from NC_067400.1 coordinate 427,354,307, forward strand.
GATAAAAGTCATCACTTATTCCTTTGAAGTACTATTTCAAGTTGTTTGAAAAGTTAGTGCTCTGAAGTAGTTTAAACAGTCCCACTAGTCCCACTAAGCTCTCCTTTCTACCACCTAATTGCTCTTTAAGCCCTTTCTTCAGATATATCTCAAAAGGAAACCTTATCTGAAGAACTGCAGTTTCTGACCTTGCGCAATTCAAGTGCCTGAAGTTTAGTATATCTAAAGGATTAAGAACAGCTGTGATTCTCAATTATAGTGAGCCTAACAAAAACAAACAGACTCAAGCCAAACTTTGAAAGATCCTTACATTTAATGAGTTAGATCTAAGGGGATTTTTTTTTTTTTTTTAAACAATGAGGCTTAGGTACTTTAACAATGTCAGGAAATTTCCTTATGTAAGGCAAAATCAGAGGTTAATGAGGATGCCACAAAGTAGCTGACTTTTGGAATCAATACATTGCTTATATGACTCTAATGTTAAAATGCTAACTTAGGGGCCTGCTTATAAAATGGCCCTATCTCTAGTTATCAAACCAAGCAGGATAGGAAAAATTGGAAATAAGAGTAATTTGAAATCTAGATATATAATATTTAGTCATTTCAATCAATCAATTTATATTATATGAATATATATTATTTATATTTATTATTATTTTGCATATTCCTTATTCTGAAATAAATAGCACAACTAAAATAAAAAATATATAAGAAAATAATTTAAAAGAAAAATGTGCTCATTGTTCCAAAATACATAGAAAAATTATAAATTCACTAACTAAAGTACACATGAATCTAAATGTTTATCAGTTACTGTTATCTAATTTCATCATCTTAACTATATTTTGCATATATATTGCACAAGATATATTTAATATATCTTTTAAATTTTATAGTTATAACTTAGGTATCTAACAAATGTTATCTAACTTAGTAAGTTAGATAACTAACTTAATAAGAGAGATTAAGTATTGGCAACAAAGCATAAAAGAAGGTATTTCTTAATTAATAGACTCAGATAGTAGATACAAATAAAGGGGAATTAATGTGTTGTACATAATCAAAAAGTATCATCGAACATCGTGAAATCTACCTAGCCTCTGATGCTTCCTTTTTCTGGAAAAGAAAATACAATTGTGTTGTATTAGCTATAAAAGACTTTAATAATGCTTAATGACATTTTCATATTTAAGTAATATATATAGACTTTGCTCCTTTCTTCCTTCATGGATAAACTAGAGATCTGAGAAGTTAATATATGAAGCTATTTTGGAAGAGATCTTTACAATTATTTCGGTTATCGATATTATACCAACAATTGAAAGGGTGATTGATATTTTATGAAAAATATGCAAAATAAGAAATTGTAATACTTACATCAACGATAAGGAAGTCCAGCCAGCACCATGCATTTGTAAAATACATTTGGAAACCATATGCAACCCACTTTAGAAGCATTTCCAGAATGAAAATGTATGTGAAAACTTTGTCAGCATATTCCAACATTGTCTTAATTGTTTTTCGTTGCTCAATATATATATCTTCAAAGGCCTACAAAAGAAAGCTTTTTAATAATTGTTCATTGACATGAATGGTTTTCGATTGAATTCCTCAAAGCGGAAGAAAATATGTAAATATATTCTCTTGGGTATTTAAATCATTGCATCACCAAGAGCCCTAGGCTAGATGGTGTGGTGTTTTCACAATTGAGTCCCACTATATATTTTCCCATAAAAGCAGTTCAACCATTCTGACTAAATTAATGGTATAGTTGAGTACTATGTTATGGTTGGCTGGTTTCCTCATTCAGTTAGGTTGCTGTCTCAGAAGCCTTTTCTTCCTCAGGAAAGCATCTGTAAGTGAAGCCTCATTTCAGACCACTGATCTGGAAGTGATTTCCCTAATATAAGACTACGAGCCATATAAATAGTGGAACACCAAAATAGAACCCCCTACTTTCCAAGGGACATGAACAAGCTAATCCAGGGCTAAACTAATGCTTGAAGATCCTGACCCTGAATAGGGTGTGAAAAATTCATACAAGGGATGATGACATATGGATAGTGAATAAAATATAAGAAGGTCTTTGATGACAGGAACTTTCCCATTTTTGTCATAAGGTTTTGTGTATAATTGAGTAAAAATATTTTTGAATTAAATCCCCAAACTCAGTATATTTGAACAGATAGGAAATGACTAGGTACTGATATTGAAATCATTACCAAATCAGCTCTGTGTAAACCATCAACTATTAAAGCAAGAATCAAAATCAATATCAAATTAAAATAATGAAAAAACTTTGAAGAAGAAATAGCACACATGAGGAAATGCTAATCAGATCTATTTGAACAATCCTCCCCCAATTTGACCCTCCCCCAATGGGAAATGCATAAAATGAAATGCAAAATATTAATATTCCTAACATTTCTCAACATTCCTAAGGAAGTTTAACTAACATAAACTGATCATCACTACAAGAAAATTAAAAATAAAAATAAAACCTAGAAGCTGACTAGACTACAGAATCTTCTTGTCAAAGAGATAAACAAGCCATTTTATTTTTAAGCACTTCTCAGATCTTGTGAAAATGATAGAAATTTGTTAGGGGTAATATTCCATAAAATAGGGAGAAGAGAAGGGGAAAAGAAATTTTCAAAGAGCTTACTGAGAGTCAGTTAAGAAATATAATTCTGAGAGCAGTTAATTATGAGATTGAAAAATTAGAAAAGCTCTGAAAAATTTCTATATTGCCACAAACTATTTTCTTCATCAACTATAGTGGATCTACATGATTAAGACTAAAACCAGTCTGAGGCTACAAGATGGAAATAGCAGAAATTATACTTAAGAAAATCAGAGATCACTACTGGAATTCTACAGAAAGATTAACTCAGAGTATTTGAAAGAGGTTTTAGACCATGTTATTGCTAGAAAAAAGTGACCCAAGAATAATAACTATTAAACTAAATGCCTTTTTTTCCTATTTCTATAAAATTTTAATGAGAATATGTTGCACATGCTTTGAGGATATCCTAGGTGAGATTTGAGATTTTCAAAAGTGATATTCTAAGTAGAGCACATCTTTAAAGTTACTGACAGAAAGATCCAGAGAATACTGAAGACCAATACAAAGTATTTAGATAGAACAAAGCACTGTTTTAAGGACTCCTTCAACAAAATGTCTCTCAAGCATGTAACAAAAAACCTTACAAAATCAAAGATCTGATTATCAATGTCAAGGAAAATATAAAACAAGACTATATTCGCTCATCAAAGATGTTTGCCTTCACCACAGAAGATGTCTTAGTTCATATTGCAAATGGAAGAGGGCTTCCCTATTGATGGCTTTTGTGGCTGTTGTGTTGGTAGCCCTTAGTTCTAAAGCACTGCAGAATCTCTTGAATAAGAAACCTAATCACTCAGAAGATTTTGGTTGGACTTTTCAGATAGGAAAGAACAAATAGATGAAGAATGCCTACTGTATAGGCACATTCATTTAAGTGGCTAATTGATAGAAATGGTTCATCAGCAGATATACTTTAGATAAATATTCATGGACAGTGAGCTGGCCCCAGAATTAAATGGGAGCAGAAGAGTGGGATGAATTTACATAAAGTTATAATGCTTTAAAATCTTTCATTGAAATAATAGCCTATTTGAATACACTTTCTTTTCAGCAATTCATGGAACCTATACAAAAATTGACCATATATTAGGACATAAAAACCTCAAATTCAAATGCAGTAAGGCAGAAATAGTAAATGCATCCTTTTCAGACCACGATGCAATGAAAATTACATTCAACAAAAAACCAGGGGGAAGTAGACCAAAAAATAATTGGAAACTAAATAATCTCATACTAAAGAATGATTGGGTGAAACAGCAAATCATAGACATAATTAATAACTTCACCCAAGAAAACGATAATAATGAGACATCATACCAAAATGTATGGGATGCAGCCAAAGCGGTAATAAGGGGAAATTTCATATCTCCAGAGGCCTATTTGTAAAAAATAGAGAAAGAGAAGGTCAATGAATTGGGTTTGCAACTAAAAATGCTAGAAAAGGAACAAATTAAAAACCCCCAGTCAAGCACTAAACTTGAAATTCTAAAAATAAAAGGAAAGATCAATAAAATTGAAAGTAAAAAAACTATTGAATTAATTAATAAAGCTAAGAGTTGGTTCTATGAAAAAACCAACAAAATAGACAAACCCTTAGTAAATATGATTTAAAAAAGGAAAGAGGAAAATCAAATTGTTAGTCTTAAAAATGAAAAGGGAGAACTCGCCACTAATGAAGAGGAAATTAGAACAATAATTAGGAGTTACTTTGCCCAACTTTATGCCAATAAATTCGACAACTTAAATGAAATAGAAAAATACCTCCAAAAATATAGCTTGCCCAAACTAACAGAGGAAGAAGCAAATATCCTAAACAGTCCCATCTCAGAAAAAGAAATAGAACAAACTATCAATCAACTCCCTAAGAAAAAATCCCCAGGACCAGATGGATTTACATGTGAATTCTACCAAACATTTAAAGAACAATTAACTCCAATGCTAAATAAACTATTTGAAAAAATAGGGATTGAAGGAGTCCTACCAAACTCCTTTTATGACACAGACATGGTACTGATACCTAAACCAGGTAGGCTGAAAACAGAGAAAGAAAATTATAGACCAATCTCCCTAATGAATATTGATGCTAAAATCTTAAATAAAATATTAGCAAAAAGATTACAGAAAATCGTCACCAGGATAATACACTATGACCAAGTAGGATTTATACCAGGAATGCAGGGCTGGTTCAATATTAGGAAAAGTATTAGCATAATTGACTATATCAATAACCAAACAAACAAAAACCATATGATCATCTCAATAGATGCAGAAAAAGCATTTGATAAAATCCAACATCCATTCCTAATAAAAACACTTGAGAGCATAGGAATAAATGGACTTTTCCTTAAAATAGTCAGGAGCATATATTTAAAACCATCAGTAAGCATCATATGCAATGGGGAAAAACTGGAATCTTTCCCAGTAAGATCTGGAGTGAAGCAAGGTTGCCACTATCTCCATTATTATTTAATATCGTATTAGAAACACTAGCCCCGGCAATAAGAGTCGAGAAAGATATTAAAGGAATTAGAGTAGGCAATGAGGAAACCAAACTATCACTCTTTGCAGATGATATGATGGCATACCTAGAGAACCCCAGAGATTCTACTAAAAAGCTATTAGAAATAATTCATAATTTTAGCAAAGTAGCTGGCTACAAAATAAATCCCCATAAATCCTCAGCATTTTTATACATCACCAACAAAACCCAACAGCAAGAGATACAAAGAGAAATTCCATTCAGAATAACTGTTGATACCATAAAATATTTGGGAATCTATCTACCAAAGGAAAGTCAGGAATTATATGAGCAAAATTATAAAAAAGTCTCCACACAAATAAAGTCAGACTTAAATAATTGGAAAAATATTAAGTGCTCTTGGATCGGCCGAGCGAACATAATAAAGATGACAATACTCCCTAAACTAATCTATTTATTTAGTGCTATACCAATCAGACTTCCAAGAAAATATTTTAATGATCTAGAAAAAATAACAACAAAATTCATATGGAACAATAAAAAGTCGAGAATCTCAAGGGAATTAATGAAAAAAAAAATCAAATGAAGGTGGCCTAGCTGTACCTGATTTAAAATTATATTATAAAGCAGCAGTCACCAAAACCATTTGGTATTGGCTAAGAAATAGATTAGTGGATCAGTGGAAAAGGTTAGGTTCACAAGACAGAATAGTCAACTATAGCAATCTAGTGTTTGACAAACCCAAAGCCCCTAACTTCTGGGAAAAGAATTCATTATTTGATAAAAACTGCTGGGATAATTGGAAATTAGTATGGCAGAAATTAGGCATGGACCCACACTTAACACCATATACCAAGATAAGATCAAAATGGGTCCATGACCTAGGCATAAAGAACGAGATTATAAATAAATTAGAGGAACATAGAATAGTTTATCTCTCAGACTTGTGGAGGAGAAAGAAATTTGTGACCAAAGATGAACTAGAGACCATTACTGATCACAAAATAGAAAATTTTGATTACATCAAATTAAAAAGCCTTTGTACAAACAAAACTAATGCAAACAAGATTAGAAGGGAAGCAACAAACTGGGAAAACATTTTCACAGTTAAAGGTTCTGATAAAGGCCTCATTTCCAAAATATATAGAGAACTGACTCAAATTTATAAGAAATCAAGCCATTCTCCAATTGATAAATGGTCAAAGGATATGAACAGACAATTTTCAGAGGATGAAATTGAAACTATTACCACTCATATGAAAGAGTGTTCCAAATCATTATTGATCAGAGAAATGCAAATTAAGACAACTCTGAGATACCACTACACACCTGTCAGATTGGCTAAGATGACAGGAAAAAATAATGATGAATGTTGGAGGGGATGCGGGAAAACTGGGACACTAATGCATTGTTGGTGGAGTTGTGAACGAATCCAACCATTCTGGAGAGCAATCTGGAATTATGCCCAAAAAATTATCAAATTGTGCATACCCTTTGATCCAGCAGTGTTTCTATTGGGCTTATATCCCAAAGAAATACTAAAGAAGGGAAAGGGACCTGTATGTGCCAAAATGTTTGTAGCAGCCCTGTTTGTAGTGGCTAGAAACTGGAAAATGAATGGATGCCCATCAATTGGAGAATGGCTGGGTAAATTGTGGTATATGAATGTTATGGAATATTATTGTTCTGTAAGAAATGACCAGCAGGATGAATACAGAGAGGACTGGTGAGACTTACATGAACTGATGCTAAGTGAAATGAGCAGAACCAGGAGATCATTATACACTTCGACAACGATATTGTATGAGGACATATTTTGATGGAAGTGGATTTCTTTGACAAAGAGACCTGAGTTTCAATTGATAAATGACGGACAAAAGCAGCTACACCCAAAGAAAGAACACTGGGAAACACATGTGAACTATCTGCATTTTTGTTTTTCTTCCCGGGTTATTTATACCTTCTGAATCCAATTCTCCCTATGCAACAAGAGAACTGTTCGGTTCTGCAAACATATATTGTATCTAGGATATACTGCAACATATCCAACATATAAAGGACTGCTTGCCATCTAGGGGAGGAGGTGGAGGGAGGGAGGGGAAAAAAATTGGAACAGAAACGAGTGCAAAGGATAATGTTGTAAAAAAAAAATTACCCTGGCATGGATTCTGTCAATATAAAGTAATTATTAAATAAAAATAAAAAATAAAAAATAAAAAAAAAGAAATAATAGCCTATCTTTTGAATAATGGCTGGTGATGCTGTATAGATGAGTCATGGAATTCCATAATACTCAAGAACTAAAGTTTGGGATTACCTGAAAGACAATGAGGAAATACATTGCAGGAGGAATCAAGAAATAACATATGATCAACCAAGAATTATGCAAAAAAAGTGACACGGAAGATGTTATCAGAGAAGTATGATTAAGAAATAAGACAGACTGGTTCTATCAGGACAAAAAGGGATAAAACATGCATAGCCTATATGCTCCATTAGTATACATGCAATAGCAAGAGAAATAAATGTCCCCAAGCACCTTAAATGGATTCCTGTATAAACTTTAGATTTGGACAGGAATATGACATAGTGATCCAAAGGCTAAGACCATCATTCTTATATGCACCTGTAAACCAGCTCATCAACTAACAGCTTCCCTTCTTTTTATACTTACTACACTATTAAATATTCTGGAGTACAGAAGAATTATTAAGTTTTTTACAGAGCAGGATACAAAATAAACCCACATAAGTCATCAGCATTCTTATATATCACTAACAAAACCCAACAGTTAAAGTTACAAAGAGAAATTCCATTTAAAGTAACTACTGATTGTATAAAATATTTAGGAATCTATCTGCCAAGGGAAAATCAGAAACTTTATGAGCAAAACTACAAAACACTTTCCACACAAAGTCTGATCTAACCAACTGGAAAAATATTAAATGCTCTTGGATTGGGCAAGCAAATATAATAAAGATGACAATACTACCTAAACTAATCTATTTATTTAGTGCTATACCAATTAGACTCCCAAAAAACTATTTTAATGACCTAGAAAAAATAACAACAAAGTTCATATGGAATAACAAAAGGTCAAGAATTTCAAAGGAATTAATGAAAAAAAAATCAAATGAAGGTGGCCTAGCTGTACCAGATCTAAAATTATATTATAAAGCAGCAGTTACTAAAACCATCTGGTATTGGCTAAGAAATAGACTAGTTGATCAATGGAATAGGTTAGGTTCAAAGGACAAAACAGCCAATAACTTTAATAATCTAGTGTTTGACAAACCCAAAGACCCCAGTTTTGGGGATAAGAATGCATTATTTGACAAAAATTGCTGGGAAAATTGGAAATTAGTATGGCAGAAACTAGGCATTGACCCACACTTAACACGGTATACCAAGATAAGGTCAAAATGGGTTCATGATTTAGGCATAAAGAATGAGATTATAAATGGAAGAGCATAGGATAGTTTACCTGTCAGACCTGTGGAAGGGGAAGGAATTTATGACCAAAGAAGAACTAGAGGTCACTATTGACTACAAAATAGTAAATTTTGATTTTATCAAATTGAAAAGTTTTTGTACAAACAAAACTAATGCAGACAAGATTAGAAGGGAAACAATAAACTGGGAAAACATTTTTGCAGTCAAAGGTTCTGATAAAGACCTCATTTCCAAAATATTTAGAGAATTGACTCTAATTTATAAGAAATCAAACCATTCTCCAATTGATAAATGGTCAAAGGATATGAGCAGACAATTCTCAGACAAAGAAATTGAAACTATTTCTAGCCATATGAAAATATGCTCCAAGTCATTATTAATCAGAGAAATGTAAATTAAGACAACTCTGAGATACCACTACACACCTGTCAGATTGGCTAGAGTGACAGGGAAAGATAATGCAGAATGTTGGAGAGGATGTGGGAAAACAGGGACACTGATACATTGTTGGTGGAATTGTGAACATATCCAGCCATTCTGGAGAGCAATTTGGAACTATTCTCAAAAAGTTATCAAACTGTGCGTACCCTTTGATCCAGCAGTGTTTCTACTGGGCTCATACCCCAAAAAGATACTAAAGAAGGGAAAGGGGCCTGTGTTTGTAGTGACTAGAAGCTGGAAAATGAATGGATGCCCATCAATTGGAGAATGGTTGAGTAAATTGAGAAAATGTTATGTAAAATGAACGTTATGGAATATTATTGTTCTGTAAGAAATGACCAGCAGGATGAATATAGAGAGGCTTGGCGAGACTTACATGAACTGATGCTAAATGAAATGAACCAGGAGATCATTATATACCTCAACAACGATACTGTATGAAGATGTATTCTGATGGAAGTGGATTTCTTTGACAAAGAGAAGTTCTAACTCAGTTTCAATTGATCAAGGATGGACAGAAGCAGCTACACCCAAAGAAAGAACACCAGGAAATGAATATAAACTGCTTGCATTTTTGTTTTTCTTCCCGGGTTATTTTTACCTTCTGAATCCAATTCTTCCTGGGCAACAAGAGAACTGTTCGGTTCTGCACACATATATTGTATCTAGGGTATACTGTGACATATTTAACTTGTATAGGACTGCTTGCCATCTGAGGGAGGGGATGAGGGAAGGAAGGGGAAAAGTCAGAACAGAAGTGAGTGCAAGGGATAATGTTGTAAAAAATTATCCTGGCATGGGTTCTGTCAATAAAAAGTTGTAAAATAAATAAATAAATAAATTCTTTACAGAGGCCAAGCAACATCATTGGGATGTCACAATTTAGAGCTTGAAAAGATCATCAACTTCAGAATCTTTATTTCACTAATGAGGAAACAGGAATCCAAGAAGTAGACTGGTCAGGAAGTTCAGAGTGATTACTGTTCCTTACTGTTTTCCTTTATTCTTTTGTTGCCTTATCTGGCCTTAGCTAGGAACTACACTTGGAATGAGAGGAGAGGTTGTTGGACCTTAAGAAGGTATATGCTTGTGAAGAAATCCAGGAACCAAAATATAGTCTGGAGAACATTTGTGAGAACAGCAGTTCAGAGAGAAACAGATGTTTCATCATCAGACTATATTATAGGCCAAGGAAAAATATTTCCCAAGGAATTTGGGAAATAGATCACAAGTTTAGGACAGAGACATGATGTGATGGGGAACTTCAATCAATCAATCAAATATCTGATGCTTTATAAAAAGTAGAGCAAATAACTTATTTTGTTGCCTTAGGAATAAATTCGTCCTTGAAAAGATGGAGGAAGCAACAAGGTAGGGCAGGGATTCTATTCTGGACCCAACTATTATCACTAGGGAGAAATGAGTTGCTGAAAAAGAAATGATGGAAATGATGAGGAGGAAAAGGTAGATAGGGAGGGTTGTCTGAAGAGACTGATAAACACACACAGAAAACTTAATGACTTAAATTTAAAAAAAAAAAAAGGAATGGAAGACTGGCCAATGAGCCCAGTCTCTCTGTCTCTGTGCAAAATGTTACTGATACAATTCCCCAAGTGAGACTGATTATCCTACTTCTGGAAGAGTAATGTGTAAGGGCAAAGGAATTGGAGAGACAGGAGCATGTTGCAACATTCTGCCAACTGGTTCCAGTCTGCTGTCCATGTACTGAAGAAGAGATTGGCTGCTGCTCTAGCACCAGAATGGGATAATGGGACAGGAGGAGGATTCCAAATGCCTGATTAGCCTCTTCTCTCCTCTCTTCTTCTTTCCTCAGTTGACTTATTTATGTGTACAGCATAGTTAGAGGAGATGCTATATAGGGAGACTTTGAGCCCTCTCCTTTTCCAAGAACAACATGTGACCCATGAAAAAAGCTTCAATGTTTGTTCTTCCATTTTAGGTGAGGGAGATTAACTTGGAATACACATACATATATAATACATATACACACACATTCTAAACTAGATTATGATAATATAGCAATATTCATATATATGGACATACACACAGGTATAGAACTTTAATTTTGTGAGTTTCAAAAAATCATAGGAGTGAGTCAACTGGGAATTAAGGAATCAAGTCCATGGCAAGTTTTTCAGATAGCCCAACACAGAGGCTCCAAAGAGAGAGAGAAGCTACCTTCCCAGTCTAGTCCAGTGATTCACCAATGCCACATGTGGATATGATCTAGATGGGACTGGTACTCTATAGAAACTATATCACAACTGATTCCCTCACTCCAGAGACAGAGGTGGTACAAAGGAGAGTAAGCTGAGAAGTATTAGGGTGTACTTGTTTGTACTTCTATCCTTCTTATATCTTCTAAATACCTTTAAAACAGTATTGATGTTCACTGGTATATGCTTTTCATTAAGTGATGTTAATTGGTTAAGTTGGGTTGCTAATCAGTGGTGACTAACAGTGAGGGAAGAAACCCATAATAGGGCTTCAGCTCAGCTACTTATTTGATCTTCATAAAAATCCTGGGAGGTAGGTGCTGTTATTATCCCCATTTTACAGAGGAGGAAAATGGCAAATGACAGTAAAGTGACTTGCCCAGGATTATACAGCTGATGTCTGCCCCAGATTTGAAGGTCTTCCTAACTCTTGGCATCCTCAATTATTAAGCCACTCATAGCCATACTAGGACTGAGCAAGGGTTTGCCAGTGCCTGAATATGTGGAACAGAGTTGGGGATATGGTCCTTAGTGTTTCACAGAGACTCAACAAAAGTTATCCTTCACCTTCTTAACATTTTAAATTATCACCCCACATCTACTCCTCTTTTTGTTGATTAAATTTTAGAAAGAATATTCTATATTCAGCTACTTGCTTCCTTTTTTTTTTTTTTAACCAGGGATAAAAACTGTGGAGAAGAGAGGAAAAGGAAAGTATCAAGGTATAGCTGCATCAGCAGCTTAGATAGGGTTAGATAGGGTGAAGGCGGAAAAGAACATTCATGGTACCAGCTATGAGAATGGTAGTTGTGCCATATTATTGTATAAACCAGTGAAGGATTATGAGGAAAGACAAAAGGATGGTTAATCTCAAGGAAGAAATATGCCCTGCTGTATATCAGCAACGTAGGGCAAGGTCCCATTCACCCTATCCTAGTTTTGGCTCTGTTTTTACCCCTCCTCCTCCTTCCCCTCCCCAGATATGCAATTAGTTGCCTCTCAGTGCTTCCTTGGCACTATTACCCATATTCATCTTCTCTCCATTCACAGGACCGTCATCTTAGTTTAAATTCCTATGGTTTCTTAGTTAAGACTATTGTAATAAACACACGGCTAATCTCTCTGCTTCTAGTGTATCCCCTCTGCAACTCACAGAACTGCCATTATAAGCTTTCCAATGTACAGATTTGAATCATTGTTGAAAAACTTTCAGTGAATCTCTATTACTTAGAGGATGAAATTCAAACTCCTTAGCCTGGCATTTAAGGCCCCACTACAATATTTTTCCAAACTTTGTTGAGAGGTAGAGCTAAATTAGCAACCATGTCTCTGTGATGCTTGAATTAATTTATTGCTTTGGTCATGACCAGATGGCTAGTGCTAAAATAACATCTAAAAACCCATTGATCTATCATATGCCTTGTAGAGGGCCAGGATCTTACAGTAACTCACCAAACTCACCAAACTCCCTTGTTGAAATAGCAGAGACTGCTTGTCAATATAATAAATTAATAATCTAGCGATTGCAGCAAAATGCAAACACTACTCTTTGGATTAAAGGCAAACCTTTGAATTTAGGACAGGAAAAAGAACCCACAATAGAGACTAAAGGCATTTGGGAGAAAGATACTTGAGACAACCATATGATAAACTTTACCCTGATGTGTATCTTAACTATTTGCCTCTCTGTCTAATTAAACAAGATCCAGGGCTTAATCATTTACATTTCAGTAGATCTTGTTTGTTAAAGAAAACTCTAGGAACTTCAAAGAGTGTACTTTGTATGAAGTCTATGAGCATTTGAGGTGTATATATATTTGTCTCTCTGATCAATAAACTTCGAAGGATCCATAATTGAGATTCTCTCCGCCTGACCCTGGTCAAGTCACACCCTTCATCTTATTACAGGAGCTGGACTCCAACAATGCCTAATGATTGCTTCCTATGCAATGGCAACCAGGACTTTCAAATAATTTAATTCAATATTTAACTCATCTGACCTAGTTGCTTGACTGAATTAATAGGACAATTCAATCAACAAAATCAAATCATTATATGCAGAATAAGTCCACTATGTTTATATTTTAGTACTACTAAATAAATAGTTTGATGTCGACGACACAGAACTTCTGGATTGAGACTTATACTAGGGAAATATCTGTAGGTCTAAGTATTTCTTCCTTTGAAATTTCTTCACCCTAATCTAAACAGTTCAACTTATCAGCTTAATAGATTTCTCTATAATTTCCTTTGTGTATCTTTAGACTACCAATACATACTATACAGAAAATTTCAGGGGATAAATGAGTGATCTATGAGGTCATGCTTAGAAATCTGATAGGCGTGGTTTACTTACCAGAGCACCACTACTTAGGAGGATCATGAAGACAATGAAGGTCTCAAACCAATTATGTTCCACTATCTTATAGCAAGTTTTTCTCAAGTTCCACCAGAGTTTTCCTCTGCCTTCTTCTATGCTGACCTGACAACACTTGAATTTCCGTACGCAGCCTAGGATATGTGATATGAAATAAAAAAGAAAGTTGAATCAAGTTGAAAATAATTCTCAATCTATACCCTCCTATTTAAATCAGACCTTCCCTATGCCATTTAATTGAAATCAATGCTGCAGCTATATAAAAAAATTCACATAAGACTTAATTTTTTTCATGGATTAAAATATGATTGATTTCTCCAAAATCCTCTTTTTCAATTTTATCACATACTTCTTAGCTACTATCTTTTAGCTTCTACCTATAGATTCTTTATCTCCATTCACAATTAACTGAACTCTCCTCCCCTTTTTCCCCTTCAGAAAATCCTTTTTATTCCATTATCTCTTGATCCCATTAATTCCTAAACTGCACTGATAGTCCAAATTTTATCACTTCAATCAGTCCCCATGAAACCTGAAAACCATGGAAGAAGAACATCAATTGAACTTGAAGGAACACATATTTTGTTATCATATTTTTTAGTTGTGGTCTTGAAAATAGTTGAGTGCATATGCAAATCCAACTAGAATTACACAAGTTAAATTCTATAACAGAAGAAAAATATAATGAAATTATTTCATTCAATTTTACAGATGTTTCTTTTAAGAAATTTCTGTTCAAATAATATCTACAACTGGCTCACAGTTTAGAAACAAAGATACATATGTCTGAAGGTTTCTGTGAACCATTCTTTAAAAATATGGAATTGGTACACACTTTTATATTTATATTTATTTATTTCTCTAAAGCTGATATCTTAAAACTATATCATAAAGTGCTTTAATATGACAATAGTTTTAGACATATAGAAATCAGATTATGATGCTCATGGGGACTAAGATAGTAAATGATGGATGTTACTCAAGAAAGATCTTAGTGATGTCTAATTTGACATAGTAAGAATGATTTCTCTTTGTTGAAATATCTATGGACTTTTTCAGAGCAGAGATATAGAAATAAATTATATTTGTATAATATTTTATGGCTTATAAAGCACTTTTACATATTTAACAAATATTTTCATTTTGTATTTATATTCAGTTTTTATAAGAAGCAAATGAAATAATATATGTGAAGTACTTTGGAAAATTAGATATCCTGAGATATTATCATTTACTATCAATGAATTGATTTATTGAATTTCTTATATTAAAGGATTTATTATATTTTCAGGAAAAATTCTTGATGACACAAGAAATAATATTTTCCACATAAAACTACTGTTATCTCATGATGTTCCCATCAGCAAGTATAGTATTGTTCCAAACACAGAAAACACTTATTTTTCCCCAAAATTTATTTTTATGATAACCAGAAATTGTTTTCTATGTAAGCTTATATTTTTTTCTCTTCTAATTCTCTCTTCTCATTTTAGGAGTATGGCCAATATTCTTAGGAAATAAATATTAGGACCAAAAAAAAAATTCAAGTGATATTTATAAGATAATAGAATCCTGGATTTCAAAATAGAAGGGACTTTAGAGGTAATCTAGTCCAACTATACCCCTTCCCCATCTTACAGATAAATATTAATGTAGGCCATTACAGGAAAAAGTTAAAAAATTGGGTCACATATATGCACATGTGTATATATATTCTTTATATATCTATACATATTATGGAGATGAGTGAATCTTTGAACTAATTAGTAGTTATTGCTTTTTTTTTTTTTTTTTTTTTTTTTTTTTTTTTTTTTTTACAAAAGTCTTAAGCAATATTATTGTTATTTTCTACTAGAGGATTGGAACATATATTCTTTTGACTATGGGGTAGAGTTAACCTATATTATTATTAAAAATAATTTTTACTAAAAAAGTTTTAAGAATAAAGTAAATTCTGGAATTACAAAGAGATTGGTAGTTAAAGAACACATTTCCATACCTGAGAAGACACTTGTGTACCTGTAGAAATATTTTGTGGCCTAATAATATCATTATGGTTTTCTATAGATAGTCCTTTGAGGTTCCTATAATAAATGTCATAGAACTTACTGTGTTTCAGGAGATCATTATCTAATGAATGTAATAATCTTTCAATTTTTACTGACCAAAATTCCCTCTGAAAGCTCTTAGAGCTAGGGGTTAATTTCATTTGCATCAAAATTAACATGTTTTGACTATGACAAAATCTTAAACAATAACAAGGAAATAACATCTCTAACTAAATTATTTGTAGCATATTTCTATTAAGATATCTGAAGAAGAATAGGAACCTTTCATTATTTTTCCTTGTTATGCTACTCCATAAGCAAGATACGTCTTTGCACAACTAATGATACTCAAAGAGAACTGATTCTATGCTGGGTTAGAAATGATACAGAAATTAGTGAATCCCATTTCATGTTACCTTGTCTGTTTGGAATTATAATCTTTTAAAACAGCAGGGGAAAAGGTAAAGCAAAAGACCTAAACTGGCTTGCTTTTCTTCCCTTACCTTCTGTGAAGCAGGCTTCTGGCTCCAGGGCTTCTTCTGGTTCTGCTTCTGGCTGTTCTCCTTCTGCAGGGGCTCCCACATCCACAGTGCTACCTTCAGACGAACTAGATGCATTTAACTTCTGCAAATCAAACCCCGCAGAAAATAGATTTTTAAAAATGTATCATTTGCACTACTGATAAAACATACCCCAAGTCTTCCGTATGCATTTCCGAGCTCTGAAATGTAAGGTTCACTTAAATGTCCATACGTAATGCCAATCTGCTTTAGTAGAGGTGGGGTCACAAGATTAGACACAATACAGACTGTGTCTGTATACATCGTTCCCTGCACAAATGTGTTAGATAATTTGGTTTCTGCCAATATGAAAACTATGCAATGGAATCCTCAAGCAAGACTGCAAAATGGGTATCTTGCTAATCTGGCATTATGAGTCAATCAGTGAATGACTTTTGTTCTAACAATGTGACCCAACCAATGAAAGCTGCACAGGAGTATTTTCATGTCAAATGCAGAAAATATTACAGGATGCACATAGACAGCAGAATCTAAATTTACCCATTTCTCATTGACATGAAAACACATTGTTATCAGTTGTTCTTAAATATCTTCTACATCTCTGTAATTTCATAAAGAGCAGCAGATTATTAGCTTTATAGCAATAGCCAGTATATTGCATTCTCTTTAGCCAATGCACCTGTATGTTTCATTGTGCATTGGGGAAACTACTTGTTACTCTGGCACACATACATGTCCTATGAACACAGGAAGAAACAAGTGGATTTTCTTTCTTTCTTTTTTTGTTTTAAATGAAATTAAACATTGTCAAAAGAATATAGAATAAGATAAAATTGCTTTATATCTTTTTTATCTTTGGTCAGGTCAAAAGGTTCTTGAGCCAAAATAAATGAAGAAGTCCAAATCTTCAACCTGGTTCCTTGAAAACCCAAACTGAGGCACTATCAAAGTTACCCAGGGACAGGTATGAGTACCACACTAAATCAGAGTAGTTTTGATCACAGCATTCTCTGACCTGTTACAATGTTATTACCATAGAATGTATAACATTAAGAGATGGCTGCACTGATATGTAGCTAATTTATAAAGGGAATGATGTAAGCACATGAGTAAAATGCACCTTTTACCATGTTGCACTAATATTGACAAAATGGCTATTTTACTATAACACTAGAAAAGGTCTGATAATACTTGGATAGAGTTAGAGGTATTATTCCTGAGAAGATGGATAGGGTTAGATTGGTAGCATCTCAGCACAGAATCATCTATCATATTAAAAAATTATGTTTATACAGAAGATTTTCTCCTCTCAAGGCCTACTCCAATGCCTCATCCCAGCATAGAGTTTACCTTTTTCTTTCTTTTTTTTTTTTTTCCTAAAAATCTATGCCAGGAAATTGCAATGTCTGGAAGACTCCATGGAAAATGAAAAGATTTCTAATTACAAGCTAGTGACATATATAGTCTGTCATCCGAGAAACAACTAAGGTAAGTACCGAGAAGAGAGAAGTTCATCACCAGAGAGCTGATAATCAAATATGATTTTTTTTCCAACCATAGCAATTCATAAAGACTGTTTCCCAAAGTACCATGCAATAATGTTTTACACTAATTGAAGAAGTGCCCACACTGGTTGACTGATGTACACAAAATATTTACTTAATTAACTAATGTTATAAAAGGGATCCTATTATCTTAAGTAAAATTGTACAATCATATAAAGAGTTTTCCTTCTTTCACCGTAAAAATATAAATCTAAGAATAAGTTTTGGATCTTTGATTTTCAGAATTACAAGTCATGATTTTTATTTTTAATTTTTACAAGGTAAGTAAATAAAAGACTATGCATACATTTTGACACAGAAGTTGAAATGTTTTTATCTTGGCCAAATATTTCATATTATCAAACATATAGAAATCTAACTATACCATATTTATCACGATATTCTAATATATTAGATTAATCTGTATTAGTATACTAAAGGAAAAAAAACAGTCTTCATTGCAGGCATTTAAAATATATATATATATATATATATATATATATATATATATATATATATATTTAAATTTTCTTGAAAATATATCCTTTTTAGGAAAAGGAGAGTTACATTTCTGAGTAGCCAATGCTCAATGGAGTTTGTGGCAGGTTCATGGAGAAGAATTAAATCACACACATTTATATGCCAGATTTCTTGCAAAGCATCTAACAGGTTGTGTGACTTGTTCAAATCACACATGTTGACTTTGAGATACCGGTAGGACTCTAGGTGATGCTATCTTTTAGACAAATAGAGATGTTAGACTACAGCTTAGAACAGAACTCAGATTTAGGCCTATAAATTTCAAAGTTATTTAAATAAATAAAAATGGTGGTAGTCAAGGTCATGAGCTTCCTTGAGTACCTCTACAGCAGAATTGCCAACTATGCAGGCCCTGTTGTTAAATAGCAGTTTCAGGAAGTGAAAATTCGGGTTTTGTGATTTAATGATAAGCCCATTATTATAATGATATCCTCCATCCCCACTTACCAGAAGATATCCCACAATGCTGTATTAAATTGCCCTCCTTAAGGAGAATCATTCTCTCTTTGTCCTTGATGCAGAAAACCACATCCTTTCCCCTTAAAGGAGAAAGAAAAGATCTAACAGCATTTTACATGTAGCCACTGCTTCCAAGAGAATATATATGCACATTAATCTTCATACATAAGCTAGGCTATCATATTCTAACTATATAGATGGAAAAATAAAGGCATACTAAACAAATCATTTTGTCTACAGTCACAGTAAATCAGTGACTACATTTCGGGTCTTTAGTCATCCAATCTCACTTTTATTCACTATAAGTCTGTGTAACTTGAGAAGTATAATCTAATCCTTTTTCTATTTATATAATATAGGAGAGTGTTAAATATGGCACTGAGCATTTCTTAGAACAAGCATTTTACTTAAGTGAAACATCATGAAATATTCTGATTCCCAAAGGCTTTCATGAGGAGGATGTAGAATAAGCATTTATATAGTGCCTATTATGTGCCAAGCCCTGTGCTGTGTGTTTTTTGCAATTATTATCTCATTTGATACTCACAACAACTCTTCGGTGTTAAGTGCTCCATTTTACAGCTGAGGAAACTGAGGGAAAATGACACCCAAGGTCACATAGTAAGTGCCTGAAGCCAGGTTTGAAGTCAACTCTCTATTCACTGAGCCACCAGTTGCTTCATGATAATAAAAGTTG
Source organism: Antechinus flavipes (assembly GCF_016432865.1). NCBI lineage: Eukaryota > Metazoa > Chordata > Mammalia > Dasyuromorphia > Dasyuridae > Antechinus > Antechinus flavipes. The sequence goes on from NC_067400.1 coordinate 427,373,729, forward strand.
TCATAGTCATCAGTATTTGAAAATGTGAAGTCATTTACTTAAAATGTAAGAAAAAAGATAAACTTTTTGTATTAGATAAGATTAAAGATTTATTTGCATCACTTAATTCTGGATAGCATTCACAGAAAAATAGAGAGGAAATTGTCAAAGGTGTCAGAGGGATTATATTCAAACTAATCTTGAATAAAATATGAAAGCTCTCTAGATAGCATAAAATGATTATACAACTAATAGTGTCTATGCATGAAAAATATCAAGAATCATCTTGAATTCATATGAAACATAAAATTAAATTTTAAGATGGTAAAGTCATAAAGTAAATTTTAGTCTTACTATAAACTTACTATACTTCTTATAATCACAATCAGATGAATTGAACTAAATGAATTCATTCTCCTAAATGAAGTATTCAATGAATCTTAAAGTTCAACATTTTAAAACATAAAAATACTATTTTCCCACAGTTTAAATTATTTATCCTTTAAAAAGTCAACATAACAAACATTATTGCTTGAAATGTTAAAAGTAAATAACATAGTATTATGTGACTCAGAAAAAAATAGCTGCCCCTTCCTCATAAATTATTTATATATTTTAAAAAGTCTATCCTGTCAATAATCAAGATAATATCAATTAGTAAGGAATTATAATTTATAATTCTATTTAATTTGAAAAAGAAGAAAGAATTCTATTCTATTTTGTAAAAGGGGGAGGGAGTCAAATTGATCTATATTGGTGACTTGAGGATTCTCTATTAGTAATTTTAGTGCTCCAGAATTCTAAGGCTTTGTTCCACATATATCCTATTGTATTTTAAAAATCTCCAGTCATTCTGCATGAAAAATCCCAGCAACTCAGTTAATGGAAGTTATACTACTTTTGCTCCAAAATAGTTTCAGAATTAAAATGCTCATAAGGGGAAGAATTCCTTTATTGGACTTTCTTCATGAGAAAGATGTCAACTCAAAGGAATCTTTTTATATTACAGCATACCAATCAGATAATTTTGAGAGGCTTAATGATTTTAAAATGTGATTAGTTGTAACCTTCAAAACAGAAATAGTAGAAGTATAAATGAAAATCATATTTTTGTCAATTAGGATTTGTAGTGAAGTTAATTAATGTACAGTGCTTTATAAAACATCCAAACAAATTCAGTTTAATTTCATAAAATTATTTGGAAAAGAAATTATTTTGATAAAAATTTTTTATCTGTTTTAAAATAATGGATGATACATGTTTTTGTGAATATGGCAGCATGGTGGATAGTTAGTTTTAGAATAAGGAATACCTACGCTTAAATCCTTTTTAAAAACATACTATCTATGTTGCCCTAAGCAATTACTTAATTTCTCAATATCTCAGATAACTCCCTAAGATTATAAATTGCATAACATTTGCTGATAATAATCTACTATTATTCTATCTCTCCTCATGCTTCACTCCTCCTGCAGCTCTTTTTTCACCTCATTTAGACTTTCATTCCCTTCATCTCTTTAGTATTTTCTCTTTTCCTCTCCAAACTCAAGCCTGTAGTTAACCATTTTATCTCTATACTGTCTTCTGCTGATGAATTACTTGCTCCTTTTTGTTTTTCTCATGCTAAAGCTCAGCTTTATGTTATTTTCATTATCTGCTTATTCCTCCTTTCAAGCTACTGAATACAAGTAGAGGAAGTACCTTATCCATGCTGACTGGATATTTACAAATTCATGTTATCCAATCTTAATTGGCTCTTATTGTAGCAAAATAACCTCTTTCTTCATTTCTAATTAATTTCCCCATAAAAGAAATTCCAAACCATCTGTCCTCTAATGAATTCCAACCAACTGGCTCTCTATCCCTTTTTCCTCTTTCTCAGCTAAGGAACTTTTCTCTTGATTGCAAAAATTGGCATCATTCACTATGATGTTCCTCTTCTCCCATTGTCTTCCTCTTAAAACCCTTTGACATAATTTTTCATTCTTCTTTTTTCCTTTCCTCCACTATTAAACAAAAAGATAATTCTTCTCTTTGCCATACCTAACTCCTTTTCAGGTGTACTTGATTCCATCTTCACCTATCACTTCCATCAGATCACATGTATAATCATTCCCCATTTTTCTTGATTCTTTGATTTTTCTCTATCAACCTATTCCTTTCTTAATTCTTCATACTGGCCTAATTCTCCCCTATCCTTAAAATTCCTTCATTGGACTCCTATTATTATTCCATATCACTCTTCTTTCAGCCAAACTCCTTAAAAAAGTTGTATACATTTGTTGTTCCATTTGTCTTCCTTTCACTTATGCCTCAATTCTTTTTTATCTAGTTCCTAACCTGATCACTAAACTGAAATACTCTAAAGTACCAATGTTGCCTAATCTAATGGTCTTTCTCAGTATTATTCTTTCTTCATCTATCTTTTATGGTTGACTCTGTTGAATACTTTCTCTTCCCAGATATTGGTTCCCCTTGGTTTGTAGGGCACAGATTTCTCATAGTTTCCATCTGTCTTACTGATCCTTTCTAGTTTCTTTTGCTATTCACTATTCCCCTATTCACTATTCCCCATTACATTGTCTAATTGTCAATATTCTCAAGATTTTCTCTTCTATATTCTGTACTTTATTTATCTCATCTTTTCCTATGGGTATAACTCTGTATTGATGACTCCCAGTTATATATCTAATGCAAGTCTCCAGACTAAATTTTGGTCTCATAACATCACTTGCTATTGAAGATTTCATATTTGTATGCCATAAAGGCATCTTAAATTCAATATGACCAAAATGGTGTCTGTTACCTTTTTACCCAAACCCCCTCCTCTTACAAATTTTTCTATTTCTACTGAAGGCATCATCATCTCTTCAGTCTCCCAGGTTTGTAAATTCAGCATTATCTTCAATTTTTTCACTCTCCTTCATACCACATATCCAATAAACTCATCATATCTTAAACTTTCTATCTTCACATATAATATCTCTCACAACTGACTGCTTATCTCTACAATTACTACTTCTCATGTAAATTATTATAACAACTTCCTAATTGGTCTTTTTGTCTCAAGTCTCTCACTACCACCACACCATATTGATGCTAAAGTAATTTTCCTCAAGTACAGACTTGACTCCGTGACTTCCTTCTGAATCAACTCCAGAAATTCCCCATTACCTTGAGGATAAAATATAAACTTTTCTGGTTAGCTATAAAAACACTATTCAATCTAATCTCAACCTATCTTTCCAACTTCATTGAACATTATTCCCTCTCCCAAGTCTGCAAACTAATTAAAATGGCCTCTTCTTTTTATTTCTTACTTGTGACACTCCATCTTTTATTTCTGTGCCTTTAAACTGGTCATCCCCCCCCAAGCCTGTTATGCTCTTACTCCTTATCTTTGCCTCTTTTTTTGCTATAAAACACAGTTTTATTTTTTCATGTCACATAATAGTTATAAATTTTCTATTTCTCTCTTCTGTCTCTGTCTCTGTCTCTGTCTTTCTCTGTCCCTCTCTCTGTTGAAAAATAGATATGGAGATGCACACACACACATCATCTATCTTTCTGCCATAAAGGTGTTAGAGGTCTCCTACTCTTTTACAAGTTCCATTTTCCCTAATTATTCATTCTCTGACAAATTGTTTCCTTTAGGGATTATAGGATTAGAGTTGCTGCAGAGTTGTCAAGTAGGGCCAGGTTTAGCATTCAAATGGAGAAACCCTAGGGAATCCCTAGACAACACAACCTTTCTATAGGTTTCCTCAAATTTCCCTTAAAGTTTTTATTAAAGAATCATAGTATTATGAATTTAGAAATGGAAGAAACCCTAGAAATCAATCTCACTCTCCTCTGAGAGATGAAGAAGCTGAGATCCAGAGAGATTGGATGACTTGATCAGTGTTACATAGCTAATAAATTAAGTGGCAGAACTTTCTCCCAGATCTTTGAGTCCAAGCCCTTGATCTTTCTTTGGAAGCTTTGGAGTCATTTCTGAGATAATGGACAATGTTCCACAGGAACTTACTTTCATAAAAGAAATGTTTGGGAAAGGGGGGTGAGAAATGTGAGTGTAAAAATTTAAGAGACAATAATCTTTGGAAATTGACTGAAAATAAGCAGCATCTTCTCTCTCTATCATCAGTTTCCCTGGGTTTAGGAACCATCTCTATATACAGATTACTCCCAAATTTACATATGAAGTCCTCTTTTCTTTCCAGACTCCAAATCTCCAAATGTTTGTTTGACATTATCTGGATATTAAACAATCATATCAAACTCAAAATTTCCAAAAACGAACTCATTGTCCTTCCTCTTAAGTCTATACTTTCTAATTTCCCAAATTCCATAGTGGGCTTCATTACCTTTCTAGACACCCAGCTAACAAACTAGAGTTATCTCAGTTTTTCATTCTCATTGAAGTGGGTTGTGATCTCTTTAAGAAACTATATTTCCTATTGATTTGCGATTCCTTTCAGATTCCCAGCCCCTCCTGGCTGAGGCATTTCAATTTAGGAAGCCAGGGCCTTTGATTCACAAATTCACAAAAAGCATCCCTTTGAATTCCAATAGGAGATCCGGGCTTGTCCCAGCCCCCATCGGATCTGAGCCAATTTGGGCTCTCCCAGCCTCCATTCTAATGATCTGCTTGGGTTTCCCATCAACTAAGGTCTTTGCAGATGGACCTTGGCAGTTCCCTTTAATGCCAGGACCTTCTGCCCAATGAGAACTATATTCTCAGTGCAAAACTCCATTTTCCATAGATCTGCCCGCTGGAATAACATTCTTTTTCAGTGCCATCCTCTCTTTATCCTCACCTCTTTCCCTAACCAGACTTTATGCTTCCAATCCCCATAATAAACCTCTTTTATCTATCTAGGTTTTCGGGTCTGTAAATTCCTTTTCAGAGAACCTCTGTGCCACCAGAAGGGAGTCCCCCAAACTCCCTACCCTTGCACCAAATCCCAAGGGGTTACAGGGAAGTTCCATTTGATTCCCTGAACCCCGAACCTACCACTAGACCTCATTTAACTCCCTGACCACCAGAAACCCTAATTTAATTTGGGTTCCTCAAATCCAAACCTCATCATCACCCACATCCGATCATTGCCAGATTTTTGTCCATTTTTACCTCTATGACATCTCTTGCATTCATCTCCTTAACTCTACTTATATTATAACTTAACTATTTCAGGCTTTTATCATGTCTTTCCTGGACTATAACTTTCTAATTAGTCTCTTTGAACTCACTTCTTCTCCTCTTTGATACATTCTTAATGTAGCTGCCAAAGTGATAATACCTGTTTGAGAAGCTTCAGGAAAATGGCTTCCTATTACCTTTATGTTGAAGTACAAACCACTCTCAGGCTTTAAAAATAATTCACAATCTCAATCTCATTTCAGTTTATATGCAGATAACACATTCCTCCTTTTCATTCAATCTTTATTCTATTCAAGTAGGCTAACATTTTATTTCCTTTACACAAGATTTGATCTGCTGTGCCTTTGCACAAGTTGTCTGCCATGTATGGAATGCACTCTCTCTTGACCTTTGCCTCTTATAATATGTACCTCTGTTCAACATTCAGCTCAAATATTACCACCTACGTGAGACCTTTCCTAATTCTCTCTGTTGTATGAAATAATTTCATATTTATTCTTGATACATTTTATATTTATTTATTAATACATTCAGTAAAATGTCAACTGTTTTGAGAGTATGTATTTTTTTTTTAGCATCTCTTCATGATCTGATTCATGGCCATTTTTTCATATTTATTCCATATTACTTCTCCTCAAGTATTCTGTGTTCTGCCAATCTGCTTCCTCACTACTCTCTTACACAACGCTCGATCTTTCAGTTCTGTCTGCCTTTACATAGACTGTCTCTATGTCTAGAATTTACTTATTCCTGATCCTAGACCTTTGAAGATTTTTACTTTTCTTCAAAACAGCTCCATTTATTATGAAGCTTTTCCTATTCTTCCAATTGCTAGTGTCTTCTTCCCAAATTATTTTCTATTTTGCATCTTAGAAATTTAAGTGGTATAGTGAACAGAGATTTGGACCTGGAGTCAGGAAGACTCATCTTGCTGAGTTCAAATCTGGCCTCAGACACTAGATGTGTGACCCAGGCAAGTCACTTAACGCTGTTTACCTCAGTTTTCTCATCTGTAAAATGAGGTGAAAAAGTAAATGGCAAACCATTCCAGTATCTTTGCCAAGAAAACCCTAAATGTGGTCATGAAGAGTTGGACACTATTAGACAACAATATTATTTTTGAATCTATTTTAAAATAGCTATATGTCAAGGGGTTTTAATTATTTTTTTTTTCCAACATGTCGTCCTCTTCCCCTCCTTTTTGGCTATCTAGTAAGGCTTATAAACCTCTTCTCAGAATAATGTTTTTAAATACACCAGATAAAATACAAAAAATTACAAAGTAAACCAATTGTCTTTACAATTATCATAATATTTTAAAAACAAAGTCAAGGTTAATTGTCTTCTATTGTCTTCTCAACTAAACTTGAAGCTTCTTATTGATTGGACTTTCACTTTTCTTTTCATCTCCACCGCCTAGTATAATCTCTGGCATATAATAGGTACTAAATACATGTTTGTTAGATGGTTACATTGTCTAAAGCACACAAAATGATATATTCATGCCTTGAAGATATTTTGTTAATTCCTGGTCTTGGTGAAAGGAAAAAGTACCTAAATGATAGAGAATTAATTAACATTTCTTAACCCTTTCAAATACAAATTGTTAAATGGGATTTAGAGATAAGAGAATGGAGTTCCCAAGAGAAATGAGGGCTATATATATGAATTTGAGAGTAAGCACTTAAAAAGCACATTTTCATACACAAATGTTACTCACTAAAACAAAAAACAAATGAGCATATCAAATGGAAGGCCAAAGAAAGTGTTGTCCTTATTTTTCCCAAGATGTTATAAAGTAAGATCCTTCATTCAAAAAAAAATTAAAAATAATAATAAACAACAATAAACAAATAAAAAATAATAAAATTGCAAGTAACTATTATAATTCTTAATTGAGTGTAGGTTGAAATGCAGTGTTTGATTTAAAAACTGAACATATAGAAGATATTATCAATTATTTTAGTCTTGAGATGACTAGTAAATGTACTTATTGAGGGAAGTGATAGAAGCAAATGGAGAGAAGAAAAAAAATTAGCATATAATTATTTTCCAGATGTTGAAGGAAATATTTTTATTTTAAGGAATATTTAATGATATTTAGGTTATTGGGTCAGAAAATTAAAGATATTATTTAATTTTATTTTTTTCCAGACTTAATTTTTTTTTTTTTTTCAGAATAGGCACTTATACATAGGATGGAAACTCAGTTCTCAGATGAGCAACTAACTATAATTTATAGTCTTATAACTCATGGTCATGTAGCTAATATTGATTAGAAGTAAGTTTTCCTGATTCCTAGGCAGGATTCTATCCATAATATTACCCTGCCTTTAAAATAATTTGTAAGTGGATTATTTTTTAAATGTTTAAGTACTTTCTGTCAAATGCCAAATAAAACTGGCATTATTCCTTAACTATATCAGCTGTATTCCTTAATAGGTACTAGCATATGGAAACTGAATCTATCCTCTTGACAGCCACATTTTAATTAATTTACATTTTCAGAAAATTATATCATCCTTTGAACAGCTTGCATTAGTGTAAGGATTGTTTAAATTGGGAAATTATCTGGAAAAAATTGTCACTAAGTAGAAAATAGCTGAAGTTATAGCAGCTTTGCTTTATTAGCAAAGTACATTTATTGAATTTTTTTTTAAAGTTGGGGCAGAGTAGGGAAAGGTATTTTTTCCCTGTATGTCTACTTTATAAAATACCTACATGTCTCCTCTACTAGGCCTTTAAATAACTTCAAAACCCTGTAATGCTATAATGGAAAATAGATTATTAATAAAAGGCATGCACTTTGTTATTAAGTACAACTTTCTATTAAAGTCTACACAGAAAAATCAGCCGCTAAGTCACAGAATGTTAGAATTGTCAGTCTTGCCTGACCATGCTTATATGACAGCGTAGACAGCATCTGTGCATGTTTCTACTATACTGCCAATGGATGGGCAAGGAACACAGCTAAGGAGCATGCAGGCCAGTCAATAGTCAGGAATAAGTGAGTATACATTTATAACTTGCTTAGGTAACCTGGGTAAATGTGGTGGCGGCACGTGCCTCTGTCTGGTTAAAAACCACCAGAGCTGCATTCTTGATTGCTCCAGCTTGACTCTACCCCTGTGAGAAGTAAGAATGGTAAGCAGTGAAGTTCATGATATGATATGGCTAAATTTTATACTGGAACAAAAAGGCATTCAAATATGACTTCAACACACTTTTCCCAACACATCTCTTTTACTGAACTCTAAAAAATAGAGTATATATTCAATCACTACAAGTCAAAAGGCATGAAAACAAATTATTTTAAATACAAAAGAATAGAGATGAAGAATATAAATGAACAAATAAATTGCTACTATTTGAACTATGGCTGAAATACTGTGGAATCTTATTCTAAAGCTGTTTTTGGTAGGGGACATGAGACTACCTGATATCCAAGCAGAAGATGATTTTCCTCTAAGAAGGTTCCTCAATAATTATACTTTCTTGCATAACCTATTCCTCCCTTATATTAAACTCCACATTATCTCCTTTAATGTCTCTATGTATATGTGTTCCTTGTATTTCTGTGCTTTACAGATATTTCATTGTTTTGTTTTGTTTTGTTTTCATAAGTTAAAGGTTTGTGGCAACTGTTCAAGCATTTCCAATAGCATGTACTCATACCTTGTTTCTGTGTTACAATCTGGAAACTCTTTGATGTTACTTTCCAATTGTTTTGGTGCATCACAAACTGTGCCCACTTAAAATAGCCAACTTAATTGATAAATTTTGTCTCTTGACTACTGCACTGACTAGCAGTTCCCATGTCTCTCTCCCTCTCCAAGGGACTCCCTATTTCCTGAGGTACAATATTGAAATTAGGCTATTTAATAACCATACAATGGCCTGGCTCTAGGTGTCTGACTAAAAGGAAGAGTCAATCCATTTAGCAAACTTCATTGTGTCTTATTTTAAGAAAATTACCACAGCTATCCCAACCTTCAGCAATCCTGAGCATCCAATCATAAACATCCAGGAAAGACCCTCTACTAGCAAAAAGATTACAATTGGCTGCAGTTTCATATACTGGTTAGCATTTTTAAATTAAAATATGTATATTGCTTTTTTAGACATAATACTTTTGAATACTTAATAGACCATAGTATAGCGTAAACATAACTTTTATATGCACTGGGAAACTGAATAATTTTTGTGATTCCTTTTATTGTGGCATTTGCTTTATTGTGGTGGTCTGGAACCAAACCTGCAATATCTCCAAGGAAATGCTGTAGTAAGATTCTAGTGTTGTATGCAAAAATATATGCAGGATTAAAATAGATCCGAAACACATTCCAATTTTAATTCAAAAATATTCCTCGAAGTATAACTTTTAGTGAAAGTATCCTAAAATGCATTCTTCAATAGTCTCTAAAAGCTGGAAGCAGGGACCATGACTTAAAAACATATCCTGGCAAAAGTTGTTAGTTTTATATATATATATATATATATTCAAATGTATATATATATATATATATTTAATTTTTTAAACACCATGGTAAAAACTACTGAAAATATTCTTGATCTGAACGCATTAAGATACTGCTTCCTTTTAAGATAATCTCCCATTTTGCTTTTTCTTACTTTATTTTTAAACTTGTTTTTTTTTAGCTCTTTGGAAAGAGCAACCTACACCTCCTACCCAAATATATACAATAGAATGTTCCTATCCTGCCACATTAGAGGCAGTCAGATTCAGAAAATAAATTTTCTAAACATCTATTTCAGTTTTTCACTTTTTGCTATTGTATGGAAGGCAGAAATAAATGAATAAACAAATTTAAATTTACACCTACCTTTAAAAAGTTTAATTTTTAAAAAAAAGTTATAAGTGAAAAGTTCCTTCAAAATTTGCATTTTAACCATATTTCCTATACAGAGCAGCCTTAGTAATTTATTTTGAATTGAATTAACAAGCATAGCAATACAGTAAGAAAAGGGAAAGAGAACCCGTAAGCAAGGTGGCTGGTTTACACACTTCCAATAGGAAACCTATAGGTTAAACTCCCACAGTGAATTTCAACTTAATAGTAGCTTCCAGGTTATTTTACATAACATTTTTAAATTCTTAAAAAAAATGATGTTCAATCAAAAATCAAATATTTAAGTAAACAAAGAATCAGGAGAAACGGAGGAGTATAGTTTTCCTGATTTCAAGCTATATCAAATTAGTGGGGCTGACTTCCATTAGATTGTCACTTACTTGAGGGCAGGGATTGTCTTTCTTTTTAACTGTATACCCAGTTCTTAGGACAGTGTCTAGCACATAGTAGGTGCTTAACAAATGTTTATTGGATTTTATTGCATTGGGCTAGCTGAGCAAAAAGTAATATGATATTTTGGACCAAAGAAGTCCAACAAACACTAAGGCTGTTAATTAAAATTACTTTATCTTTCAAAGGAACTACACTTGAACAGTTTCATTAGGTGACAGGAACTTTTAAAATGTTTAATTGTGTGAGAACATTCAGTTTGGTTTGAATATTTTGAAACATGAATATGCATGAAACAAAAATCACCTTTACTTACTAAAAGAGAATATATCTGCTATGAGGAGGACACATATATTTCCATTTTAGTAATCATATCTTTCTAGCTAATTTTCATACAATTGAATTTTCACTTTGGAAGATTGATTTTAGTCTCTGCAACCGAACATAAGTATTAAATGTCAGAAATTGGTCCTACTTTTTTTTTTCTTTAAGCATGGTTCCATATAATAATCAAATGAAAAGTCCGGGATTCCTAATTTTTGTGTGTGTCATGGACCCATTTGGCAGTTTACTGAAATCTGAAGACCTTGTCTTTAAAATAATGTTTTTAAATGAATAAACTATATTATATAGGATTACAAAAGAAACAAATATAATGAAATACAGTTATCAAAATGTTTTTTAAAAGTTCAGAGACCTGAGAATAAAAACATTTATTTTAGATGACTATTATATTTAAAAATAACATTCTTCATATCAGCAGCTGTGTTTCTAAGCTACAATATTGGTACATTTTCATAAATTATCTCAGCAACGTTGGCGATGGTAACTATACTCTACTGTTTATATTTTATAGAAGCACCTAAATTAAAAAGTTTTTTCTTTCCTTTTTCCTTTTTTCTTTATCCCTTCCTTCATTCTTTCCTTCTCTCCTTCTCTCCCTTCCTCCTTTTCCTCCCTTTCTCCCCTCCCCTTTTCTTTCTTTTCTTTTTCTTTCTTTCCTTCTTTCTTTCTTTCTTTCTTTCTTTTTCTTTCTTTCTTTCTTTCTTTCTTTCTTTCTTTCTTTCTTTTTCTTTCTTTTTTCTTCCTTCTCTCTCTCTAACTTTCTCTCTCCCTCTCTGTTTCTTTCTCTTTGTCTTTTTCTCTATCCTTTCTTTTTTTGTTTGTTTAAAAATTTTACACTACTACCGGCATTTAATGGTGATATTATAACCCTGATCACTTCATAAACCATGTTGTCATCAAAAACAAAAGCTCATATTTTAACTATCAATTTTGTTTACAAATGAACTGTCTGGTCGATGCTTTAAAATATTATCATTGCAGTGTACAGAGTTGAAATTCATTTCTTATTAGTACAGTTTTCATTTTATCATCATGTAACAGTTAGACTAACAGGGACAATATGTGGAGTGTGTGTGTGTGTGTGTGTGTGTGTGTGTGTGTGTGTGTGTGTGTGTGTAAGCTAGATTCCTTACATTAAAAAGAAATTCAGATTTGTTTTTCCTCTTATTGTCCATGTGGTTCTCAAGAAATCCTAAGGGGTAATGAGGCTAAATGAATTAAAATTTTATTGAAACAAGTACAATAAAACATTTTCTATTTTACCTGCATTAAATAGTGTAGTGATGACTCAGGGTGCATCAAAGAACATAGGAGACCATTATTGCTAATCAAAGGTATGGTTAATTTTTTTCTGCAGAAAAGCAAGAAAGGAAATGAAAAACCAAAAGTAAACTTGAACCAATCAGGTTTGTTAGTTACTTTTTTGTGAGCCTTTCTGTGTTTTTGAATTTGATAGTGAAGTGATTTTTAATATTTTATCTTTAAATCTTTAAGGTGTCCCCCTCTTATTCACCATCTTTTCCCTTTTCCAGTAGGAACTGGCTTGATCTAAAAATTAACACTTATGTGTTTTCAGAGACCTCTGACTTAAAAGATTCCTTTTATGAAACAGATACTTTTACAATGCAAAGAATCAAACTCTTCATTTCTAGGTTTTTGCAAAGCTGAATTGTCATTTTGTCAAACTTCTTTAAAAAAGGAAATTCACAATTAGGACTATAAGTTTTATGGGGAAAGATTTCCCTTTCCCCAATTACGCTGTTTGATAAAATATAAGACAAAATGCGAATGTTAAGGTCCAAATCCAAACCTGATTTTAGTTAGCCAAGACTGACAATATTAAGTCATAAGATTGGCCATCTAACATTTAGTGAATCCACATTGAAACCAAATGCAATCACTTTATATCAATGACTTTTTAAGAGTTGAGGATGTAATATCCCTAGAGATCCAATTACTTTTTCACCAAAGATTTTTCCATTACATTTAAAAACACTTAAGACACATAAACTAAAAGTACTGTTATGGGAATGATTTCTATTTTAGTATTATTCCAACCATAGGTATTTAGTATATCAGTAGAAACCTTTTACAAGAGCATTATATTAACCACAAGATAAAACACATAAGAAGGAAAATTCAACATTATTTCACTATTTTAAGTATCATAAAACATCCAAAATTATGATTATTTGATAGAAATAACAAAATTACCAGGATCTTTGATACTGAAGTGAAACTTACATATCAATCATTAGTCTTGCCATAGTTGATAGAGATTACTTCTTTTTTCAGTAAAAAGAAAACAAAAAACAAACTTAGATTTAGCATTGTCCAACAACATAAAAAAGTTTTAAAAAATACCAACACATTTCTTATTTCTAAAATCCCTACCTCTTTGCTTTCCTCTAGATCTGATTCACTGCTGAATTCTTCTGTATTCAAATTCTCAAAGTCAGATTCTCCAACAGCAATTGGTACTGTTACAGTGAGGCTGGGGTTATTTATGAATGACATGTAGTCACTTTCATCAATAACATATTTTTCAACACTGCTGCCTATTCCACTGGTTGTTCCATTCCCATCTTTAAGATAATTCAGATCTTTGCCTATTTCTACTGTGGTATGGTTAGAAATACAGCTGTCTTTCTTATTGTTTAGATCCTCAAGTGGTTTGATTTCATCCAAAGCTTTCTGTTTTCTAACAAAGGCTTTCTGGATAAATTCACGTAATTTTCTTTTCACATAATCTATTCCCTTCTGCATCCTTCCCACAGCAATCTGGAGATTATTCATTTCATTATCATCATCTGTGGCAGCAAGGTTGTCTGAACTAAAGGAGCTCAGTAGCAAGGCTAGAAACAGGTTCAATACCTAAAATGCAATAAGAAAACAGGTATCAGAAAGTCTAATTGTTTCCAGTATGATTAAATATGATATTTCTAACACAATGATTGTGTCAACAGCTATTTTCTGTGACCCATGTTAGACTATCTTGCTAAAATGATTGCAACTACTTCATCTATCAAAGCAGAGAACTCTGATAAAATATAAAACAAAATTTAAGTATCAAAGTCAAGATCTTTAGCAAAGACTGACAATTTTAAGTCATGAAATTGGCCATCTCTGTGATTTTCAATGAATTCACATTGAAACCATATGCATTCACATTTTATCAATGACTTCTGAGGAGTCAAAGTTATTAGGCAATATCCCTAGAGATATTATATGAGAAGTTGGTTTTTATTGAGTATTAATTTCTAAAGAATTTTATTATATTCAATTTCTATGTAAGATATAAATAAAACATATCTGGGGTATATAATTTTTATTATTATAAAAACCAGACTTTTCTGTGTTTTATATAAAGCATTGTTATAAAATACACAAAAATATGAAAAGAAAGATAAAATTAAAATGATTGCTTAGTATTATCTTTAGTGTCTAATTTTAATTTTGTATTTTTATCAAGATAAAATCCAGGGGCTAACTGCCCTAGGAAACTATTTCTCTTATCAACTTGACATATAAATATAAAGATGTGTTAATTGGAGAGCTAAGTTTGATTTTTAATAAACTTGTATTTTCTATTATGTGATCAGTATTTTCCCCTTCTAGTTCATCTTACATATATCATTGGCAGTCAGTTCCCTAAAATACTGTCCTTTTAAAATTATTTCACTAATCAAAAAGTTTCAGTAGTTTCTCATTCCTTAATTAAATCTGTATTTTTTTTTATCAATTTTAGATTCCCTCCAACTCATTCATATTTTCCCATACTAAATGACTCTTATCCATGTCCTCCTATAAGTTTTATATAAAAAGTTCAACCCAATGTTCTAGAGGCTTTCCTTGCCTTTTTCTAATATCTTAAAAAAACCTGAAATATATTTTTTAAAGATATTAGAAAAAGGGAAGGAAAGCTCTGACCATGTAACTAACACATCTGTTTTGACTACATATTTTCCTAAAGACATCTTCTTTTTGAAATTCTTTTTTTGTTATATATTGTAGCCTGCTTACAACCACCCCATTCTTTAAAGGGAAAAAAAAAGTTTGTACTTAAGGGGTCTTTTATTCAAGTCTGTCACAATCTAATCTGTCTTCTACTACTTTACAATTTTTGTTGTGTATTTTACATATGTATAACAATTATTTGTCAAATTAATAATAGCTAAGCTCCACAATTATGGATAATTTTTCTTCTAAATTTAAAATGTATTTCACTACAGGAAAAGTATTTTGGTTTTTAATTTTTTTTTCAATTAACAAAAATTATTTTTTTCACCTTTCTCTACCTTCTCACTATTAAAAAACAAAAACATTATAACAAATATACATCATAAACAAAAACAAAAAAACCAAATTCCTACATTGTCCATGTCCAAAAAATATGTCTCCTTCTTCACCCTGAATCCATCACTTTTCTGTTAAAAGCTGACTTCTGGAACCATGGTTGGTCACTGTGTTGATCAAACTCTTAGATTTTTCTAGGTTTGTTTTTAGTGTTCTTATTACTGTTTAAATTGTTCTCCTTATTCTGTTCACTTCTCTCTGGATCAGTTCATCCATGTATTTCCAGGTTTCAAAGAAATTGAGAGACTATATCTTCATATATGTATTCCACTCTCCCACCCCTCCCACTCCCAGTACATTTATTTTTCTATTGACAAAAGATACTTTGATGGAAAACAAGTTTTTAATAACCAAATGCCTTGCATTCTTTTGAAAGTATGTCTTCTCAAGAAGGAGGGAGAAAGAATGAGGGAGAGAATTTGAACTCAATTTCTTTTTTTAATTGCCAAAAATTGTTTTTACCTTATTTAGGAAAAAAAATATTTAATAAAAAGGTGTGAAGATGAATTTCCCCCACTTCATTATAGCTTTTGAACTCTGAGATAGCAGGAAACCTAGATTTGAAACATTTCAAACTCATGCTTGTGAGCATATGTGAGCACTTAGCACAGAATCTATAAGAGAAAACTAAAAGTGATATTTATACAAAACAAAAAGTGATCATTATAAATAGAGGAGGGCATTCAGAAACTATTGGTTCAAATGCTATTTCTGGGTTTTCTGTGGACTTCAATTATCCAAGCTATTCCTGTCCTCTTTTTATGAATAATTGAACACTAGCTGTGGTATTTTCCACTGTAATGTAAAACCAATCATATAAAATATTAATTTCGTTTCCTAAAAGGGTAGTTGAGTCATGCATCTTTCTTAATGGTGTACATCATTGGAGGTTTTAAAACAATGAAGAAATACATCTACATACCACTAGATTTCCAATCACCATGACCATCATGAAGACAGTAAGACACATGGTTTGGCCTGCCACCTCCATACAGTCCCACATGGTCTCTATCCATTCTCCACACAGCACCCGGAACACAATCAGGAAGGAATGGAAGAAGTCATGCATGTGCCAGCGTGGCAGTTCACAGTCATTGGAGATCTTGCAGACACATTCTTTGTAGCTCTTGCCAAAGAGCTGCATGCCGACCACAGCAAAAATGAAGACAATGATGGCCAGTACTAAGGTCAGGTTTCCCAGAGCCCCGACTGAGTTACCAATGATCTTTATCAGCATATTCAACGTGGGCCAAGATTTTGCCA
Source organism: Antechinus flavipes (assembly GCF_016432865.1). Classification (NCBI taxonomy): domain Eukaryota; kingdom Metazoa; phylum Chordata; class Mammalia; order Dasyuromorphia; family Dasyuridae; genus Antechinus; species Antechinus flavipes. The sequence continues at coordinate 427,390,094 of NC_067400.1, forward strand.
ACTTGAAAACTCGAAGCTAAGGGAAAAAAGCATTTAAAAAAAAAAAAAACTGTTACTGTGACTAATTAAGTTCTGTTCCTCACTCATATCTAGATCTTTTGGGAAATGGATTATTGGTATGTTTTCCCATTAGTGGCTACTGAATATATTACCTCTGTTCCTTGTTTGTTTCCTTGTTATTTTGGTCCATGTACTGAAAAGAAACAAGGTGCTATAGAAAACTTAGTAGATCTATAGTCAGGAAAGAGCTGGGTTTGAATTCTGCTCCTTATGCTTAATGATTTTGAGATCACAAGAAAGTCAGTTATTCACTTTCAGTCTCAGTTTTTTCTTCTGTAAAATGGGGATAATAGTACTTACCTTATAGTTTTGTTGATGGATCAATTGAGAGAATATACATGAAACACTTTACAAATCTTTATATATATAATGTTTGTGTATATGCACATATGTACATGAATATGTACATGAAAATTTATTTCTGGAGTAATTATGGTTTTTGAAGTATGAAGTAATTATTTCTATATCTACTATTTTAATAATTTAAATATATTTTCAATAATATTTCAATTTCAGCAGCACTCTACAATGAGCTTACTTCTTTGAGGACAGGACAATGTTGCTATATATTAATATGAGAAACCCAGTAGCTTGCTAGACCTTGTTTTTACATCTCCATTCAACTATGTCATCTTCCTCTTAAATCATTCCCTTCTCCTTCCTTCCTATTTCAACAGGCCATGTATCCTCTATCCTTTGGAACCTCTGCTATAATTCTAAAAAAAATCCTTTTCATATACAACTTTTTCCTTTTATGCTCTTCAGTTATCTTGAACTCTCATAAACTTTGCACTATCAGGAGATACTGTCTCTTACTACCATCTAAAATATAGGTTGATCATCTTATGCCCCTGACATATTGGACCAGGGGGAAAAAGAGGAAAAATAATATTATTTGCTCCTTGTTGACATTTTCAAAGCGTAATTCTACTAATATCACACAGGAGCCTTTTCTTCACTAAAGGTCTCTATATCTGTTTATCATATCTGGTACAAATCCTTAGTGTAATAGATTTGCCTTCTTTCTCAAGGAACAGAGTATCTGGCTCACTCTTCTTCCCACTGCCTCTTCTGTCTTCATATTTTGGAACTTCAGTAAAAATGTTGATGTCTCCCTCCTTCAATAACCTGCCAATTATTTTTGACTTCCATGACCTACATTTTCAGCCCCACCTCAATTATTCAGAAGTAGCCACAGCTTACATCTCATTGCCACCTATAGCTATGCCAACTGCACAATCATGAACTCTTGATATTCACTTCCATGATCATAAGTATCCTTATTTTCCCATACCCCTCTGCCTCATTTCTCCTAAACATTTCCTCTGAACTCAATGCAATCTTCATTTTCTCCATCCTTTTCTGTTCTTCTGAAGCATCACCCTTGCTTTCTTCCTTTCACATTCTCAATCCATTTAATCTATGTGCATCTGCACTGTTCCTTGATCTTGGGTCCATCACTTGCTCTAATGATTCTCAAGCCTTTCTAATTCTCAGCCATGGGTTACTTCCATCATCCACCTTTTCTGTTTCTACTCTAGTACTGCTTAATGTTACCAAATAAAGTTATCCAACAGTGTTAAATGGATTTATGATAAATTTATATTTTTTAATGTCAACTGCTACCACAGAAGAATGCTTTTATTTTTCTTGAGTCTTTATTTTCTTACAAGTACTAGCTGTTCCAAACATTAGTCTTCTCTTCTCGAGTTACCAACAACAATCTCCCTGCCCCTCAAACAAAATACCTGCCACATACTTTACCAAGAAATTGAGGACATTCAGCATTCTCATTTGTATCTTACTCAGTACTTCAAAAGTTCTCTATATGGCCTCATTCTCTCCTCCTCTTTTAAGGTCCCTGAAATAGAGGTGGCCCTTCTATTTGCCAAGACCAAGCTTTATACTTGTAATGATCTTCTCTAAAATGCAATATTTTCTGGGAGTAGGTTTCTTGGGGGGGCTTCTGGAGGCAGCCTTAGTTTCAGTTCAGAGTAATCACCCCAAATGCAGTCAGATGTTAAAGTCCACATCCTTTATTGTCTCCTTCAAATTCTTGTCTCCTTCCTGGGGCCTGGTTAGCTTTCTTAGAGGCCTATCTCTCTCCTTGGTTCCTAGAGCTCCTGCCACTAGTCCTTTGCCTCTGCCAGCTTCAGCCTCTCCTCCTCCGAATGTCTCCAGCCAGCGCAAAGCGGGAAAATGGAATCAATCTGTCTCCTCCTCCAAGAGTGGGCTTGCCCTTTCTGACTTCTGAATGTCCCAGACTGAATCCTGGTTGAGGCTCCTAGCTTATATATGCTCTCTTAAAGGTGTGAATTTTGTAGAACTCTAATAAGTACTAAGTACATTAGTGAATTGCAGAACTGTTAAGTACCATGCTAAATTATATAACTGACTTAGCACCTTGTAAAAATCCTAACATATACTAGTGCCTTTGATCTCATGTCCCCTTTCTCCTTTGGGAGCTTTCTTTTCCCTCTTTTGCTCATGCTCTTCCATCTTTAATCTCTCCCTGTTTACTGGATTCATTCCCTACAAATATGGCCTCACTACTTAAAAGCAAAAACAAGAGAGAAATCCTTCACTTGACAGCCATTTCAGAAGATATAATTTTTTATCCTCCATTTCATAGTCAAATTGTGGCAAAGTTGGTTAGACTCATGGCTCCCACTTCTTTCCTACTCAATCACTCCTCATTTCTTGGTAATCTTGTTTCTGACTCTTGACTAAAATGGCTCTCTGCTAAGTTATTAATGATCTCTCAACTGAGATCAGATGGCCTCTTCTCTATATGCTCCGTAGCAGCATATAATTTGACTTCCTTGTGAATATTCTTTCCTGACTTAAGCCTTTCTGACAACATTTCTTGGTTCTCCTCCTCCCTATCTGATTGCTCCTTCTCAGCCTCATTTACTGGCTCATCATCCACCTCTGGATTTTTATCTATCTCTTATAATATATCTCTAATATGAATATCCTTCTAGATTCTCTCCTAGTCTCTCCTGTGTTTTCTTTCTATACGTGCTTCCTTGGTGATTTTATCTGCTTCCATGGCTTCGTTTCTATGCAGATGATTCTCAAAACTTTATTTTTAACAATAATCTAACTCAGAACATCTAATTCTATTTTTCCAATTGCAAAATAAACACCCCAACTTTTCTGTTCAAGTAACCATAGTTTACAGCTCTTACAACTTTGGAGTTATCCTTGATTCTTCTCTCTGATTTCATAATCCAATCAGCTGTCAAATTTTGTTGATTGTACCTCTACAACATTTCTCACATCTAATTACTCTTCCCTATTTCAGGATCCTGTAATTTCATTTGTACTGATGGCCAAAACATAACTCCCAAATCCATATCTTTTCTAAACTTCTTTCTTCATGCCAAAAGTACTATCATCCTTCCATTCACCCAGATTCATAGCTAGACATTATCTTCCATACCTAACTTTCCTTTATCCTAAATATATACTCTGTTTTCAAATCTTATTGTTTCTACCTCCACAACATCTCTTGCACAAATCCCCTTATTTCCACTCAACCTAGCTCAGGCCATTATCATTTCTCATCTGGAATATTGCAATGTCTTCCTAATTTGTCTCCTTGCTAAAAGTATCTCTCTCCAATCCATTTTCTACATAGATAGCAAGGTAACTTTCCTAAAATGCTGATTTGAGCAAATCAGCTCCCCATTTCCTATCTCAGTAAACTCCAGTAGCGCCCTACTATCACTAGGATACAATATAAAGTTATCTGTTTGACATTTAAATTCTTAAAGGCCCAACTGCTTATATATTTCCTGCAATAAAACCAGAAGAGGATTTGATGAATTTATGATCAATAAAGGAATTCTTGCACAATCTGGAAATGACTAAAAAGTTCAGTCATGTATATTTTAAAGCTTGTTTACTGATTATTTCTCAGATCCAGAAATGTTTTAAAAATATTAAAATGTAAACAACAGAAGGTAAAATACAAATAACTTTTAATCCATAAAAAAAGTCTCAGATATACTTTGTTTTAATTTCCAGCTATATTTTCCAAAAGTTTCATTTTACTAAAGGATTAATATCTATATGTCCCTACTTTGTCAGGATATTTTTTCAATAATTTAGTCAACTATTAGAAGTATATAAATTGCTACCTACTAGTATGTTAGAGACTTTGTATTAGCTCTTTCAGGTCACTAAAATATCATTTACAATTAAGTAACAGCAATAATTTTTTTTCATAAATGTCAGAAGGATCAGTTTAATGTTGAATCATATGTATATCAAATATTTATCAAAGTTAATTTAGTCCTAGAAAATAATTAACACACTAAAAACATTTGGCTGAATATGTGTACCAAGTCATGGGCTCAGTATAGTGAATTTATACTCTTAAAATCAAATCAATCAATTATTTAGCCATAGGATATAGGCAACAATCATTTCTAAATTGAGCTGGAATTCTTTTATTATACTTCAATTCCCTATCTTCTCTTCTGACTTCAGGTTCTCTTTCCAGTTAATTTTCAAATTAGAGCTACCATATCCTGGAGAAAAGAACAACAGAAACCTTTATTTTGACAAAAAAAAAAAAAAAGGGGAGGGGATCCTAAATTGATCTTGCCACTAGAATTTGAAACCAATTGTCTTGAAGATAAAATATGCACAAGAACATTGTTTATCAAGGACCAAGAAAATTCAGAAAAGAAAAAATTTACCAAAATCTACCCTCCATAAAACCCACAAAAATTTAATGAGAATTTTGGAGGCATAATTAATTTAATGACTTCTTCCTCCCTCCATTATTAACAGGCCCATAAACTTAAGCCATTGTTTTAAATACAAAAGGAAAATATCATTTTCTAAAATGAAAAAAAAAATCCCATTGAAGTTCATCTGAGAATTTTTAACTATATACTTGAAAATAAAGCTATAGGTAACAGCTATTAGTGAAGTTCAATTTTCCATCTTATGATAGATATTTTAATATTCTATATAGAACATCATTGCTTAAAAGTAAAGATCCATTAATAATAAAATTATATAAAAATTAAAAATATAACACAATTTTTTGTCACCATTAAATATAAGCAATTCATTTACCAGTCTGAATGATCTGAGTACAGAAAGTCCTTCTACATTTGCCAGGCCAAGCTCCATTAAACTAAGGCTGACAATTAAACCGTCAAAAATATTCCAGCCTTCTTGGAAATAATAATAGGGGTCCATGGCAATTATCTTGAGAAACATTTCTGCTGTGAAGATTCCAGTAAAAACCTAAGAGAAAAATGTAGATTACTACATTAATATCACTGAAAGCCTTTCAAGATTACAAATGTTCTGAAATTACAATAGACACATAATATATGTATTTTTAAAAATAGCACAGTACCTACTTATGAATGCACATTGAATTATATGAATTCAAATATGAACCTGAAAAATCCAATTAGTATTTTGAAATACTCTTAAGTTTATCAAGTGAAAAGTGAGATAAACAGAGTAGCTTAGTAAGTAGAGTACTAGCCTCTGAGAGCTTGGAAGACCTGCATTCAAGACCTGCCATTTAGTTTATTGTCTGTGATCAAGTCACCTGACCTCTTAGGGCTCCAGGCAATTTTCTAAAACTAAAATTTGAAGAAAAGGTGCTAATTTGTATTGATAGAGGATTTCTCTACACCAGTGTTCCTTTCTTCCTGAGATCCCAGTATATTGATGAAATCACAGGTCTAACAGAAAAAAGGGGAAAATTTAAAAAGGCAAACTATTAACTATTAACCAAAAATATCAAACTATTAATAAAAAGGACAGTCATTTTGTCCTTTACTTAGTTTAATGTTTCAACCAAATTTGTCTTTTTGTTATTCCTCACACATGAGGAATTTCATTACTTATCTCCATGCTTTTGGACAGATCATTTGTCTTAATATTTCTTTCTCATATCTTCCTCTAGAGAGAGGTTGATGATGTAGTGGATAGAGCTCTGGGCCTGAAGTCAAGAAGATCTGAGTTTAAAGCCAGTATTATATACTTTCTAGCTTTGTGATCCTGGGCATTTAACTTCCATTTGCCTCAGTTTCCTTAACTGTAAAATGGGAATAATAATAGTACCTATCTCTCAGAATTTTGTGAGGATCAAATGAGAAAATATTCATAAAGTGCACATTGTCTGGCACATTTAATATTTCTTTTCTTTCGTTCATTCTTTCCTTCCTTCCTTCCTCATCACCGTGGTATTCCCCCTATGATATAGATACATCTTGTGTTAGTCATCCATGTCCTTCCTTAAGTTCACCATAAGTGGTCAAGTCAAAATATTAAAGATCTTCCTCATATTTTCTTAATATTATGAAGGTACCAATGGAGTAATGGGCTAGTCATCAGTTATCTATCTAGCAACAACAGAAAAAATTGTGTAAATGGCTAATCCAACTGCATATCTGAATAATGAACACTATTCCTTTATAGATGTTAAGCCAAGTTCTTTTGAGTGATTATGAATCTTATTTAGGAGATATTCCAGTGTTCCATATGCTATCAACACAATGCCATCTCTCAACATGAATAATTGGAGGATCTAAGCATCAGTTGAGATTTTTTTCTACCATTAAGATTCTGCATTAAATTTCTTCCATGGCATATATATATAGATATAGATAGATAATACATATAAACCTATTTCATACTTTGCTTGACATAAGCACTCAGAGGATCCATTAAATTAGATTTTCTTTCCTATTGTTCCTTTTAAAGTATCTTGTTTATTTTTGGTATATGTATGAGAAATATCTTGTGAAGGAGAACCTTTGGCAGTAATGATGACTCTACTCAATCAAATGATATTTATAATTAACAAAAATCAAAAGGTGAAATCTATTATGAAATATCACTTGCAAAACCAGACTATTTTCTAATAACTTCTTTCATTGATGTGCCATTGATATGCATATATCTTATTTTCAAGCTTATTTTACATAAATAGGAAAGGAAACACATATTAATATTCTTTTGGTCACCTTTCAGAGGCAGTAATAAATCATTAGATTTTTTCCATCCATACCCTCCTTCAGTTACTTATAAAATATATTCAAAAATTCCCTCACAATTATGTGATCTCCAACATAGATCTTCTCTGGGCCGCTTAGGTCTAATATAGTTCTTTTTCTCATACTTATTCTCTTCAGTGCCCTTTCTGCCACCCCTATAAGCATTCAAGATTTAGGTGTCCAAATACAGTAACTCTACTGTTCTTGATATATAAAGGAACTAGTTATGAGAATCTTTGCAGATCTTTTCCTGTCTTCAGTCTGGTTATTGTCTTCTTTTCAGTTTCATCCTGAAATGCCTTTGGGATGACCTTATTTAAAGGGCTTTCATCAAAACTCTCTTAAACTTCACGACTTCTCTGTTTTGTGTGATGATCCTTCTTTCTCATCCTCTAAGATTTTAAGAGGCCAAGTTTATAGTCTTTGTGGCTGCTATATCTCTTTGTTTGATTAATAACTAGCATGGTTTTTCATGCCATTTCAGTTGTTTTTTATTGTGGCAATTAATGTACATTTGTTAAACTTTCCCAAAAAACTGTCAAATTTTTTATAGATTAGTTTGTCTCTATTGACTTAATTTTTTTTTTAATGTTTAAATGGAATTGAAGTATTTTAACTGAATATATTTTTTTCATTTTTATTTATTCTTTATTATTAATTTTTATCTTTGCTCTAATAAACTGGTAGTAAGACTGCATCCAATCAGTAAGAACTCACATCTCAGTCATTTTTAGTCTGTTAAAATATAATTAATTTGCCTTTTTTGATGTTTGTCATGTTCAACACCTCTTCATTTTTTGAAGAAACTATTTATAGTATATAGACAAGGTTCTTTTCTATAGTATATAACCTTTTGGATTCTATTGTTCCTTATTCCTGAACCCCATGCTCTAACATAATTTTCCTCATTATCATGCATGTACTGACATCATGAAAGTATATATTGATTCAATTTGGAAGGCATTCCTAAAGATTTTTTCCCCCTATCTTCTTCAATAGCTATTAGTACATAGATTGCAATTATTTTCATGGTGTCTTTTTTTTCCCCAAATCTTTATCAAATACATTGTAATATGGGATAACAAAATATCCTGGAAAATGATATCTGGATAAATGATAAAAGTAGCTCCTGCATTTACCTCTCTAAGGAGAATCGTTCAGCCATTCTTCCACTGAGTTTCAATTTCCTTTTGTTTTCTGGTTTTTAGAGCAAAAATATCAAACTTGATATGATTTATTTACTCCAATAAAAAGTCCACTTATTAGTCACTGGACAAGATCTTTATACTTCATAACTAACAACTGCGTTAATGTTTATCACCCTTTACCCCCTTTCGCACTGCTTGGCCACTGTTACTGCATAGGAAGGGACTACATAGGACTAAGAGCCCTTTTGTATTTTTCTTTGTTGGTTACTCATGGGTTACTCTGATCATATAACTTATCTCCAGGTTACCAGGCGAATACTGAAGTCCCTATCCATACTGGGCAAGGGTAGTACTCCTGGGAAAGCAGACATATTCTGTTGCCAATGACATACACAAAACTATACCAACATAAAGAAAACAAGCAGTTCTTCATGTCATAGGAATAGTCTTCAAGAACTGAAAATTCCCTTTGTGCTACAATGAAGTGAAGGAGTAGGACTTTGAGGAGAGTAGGGAATACCAATGAATAAGGACCTATTTGCACACACCAAGACATTGAATCTATGCACAGGTAATCTTAGTGCTCTGTAGAAAACAAATCCAAATGAATGCATAATTCCTCAAAAAAATGGGAGATTCTTCAAGCTGTGATGCCTTTAAACTTGTTAAAGTTAATATTGCTGGGTTTGACATAGTCCCTACAAATTTGATTCCTTTCCAGAATCCTTTCCAAACAATAAGGAAACTTTCATTTTGAAAATTCTGAACTCTATTGTTTAGGAGGAAAGTACCCTGTAGGTGCTTCAACTCTCATCTCCTTAATTGTTCTATGAAGGACATTTTCTTTTGTGTCTTGAAATCAATAAAAAGATTCAACTTCTGCTACAAGATTACTCAAGCTTCATCAATTTTTAATTCTGTGAAAAATAATAGAGACACCAGTGAAAACTGTTAGAGACTACAAATACTCGAGGGAAAGAACAAAGAAGTCCTACTTTGATTCTATTTAGAATTAGTTAGAATACCTTTCTTAATTAGAGTTAGTTAGAATACCCTTCTTAAACAAAATCTGCAAGTTGGCAATGTCCTAAGGGTAGTCCTAAATCCAATTGAACATAATGGTAATAAAAAGGCAAAGAAAATGGAGGAAGCACCCTCAAATTCTTGAGATGTTTCCCATAGTCAGGATTCATAGGTGGTTTGAAAGAATTCAAAGAGATTCTCTTATAGTCACAAAAGACTTTATTTATGTAAAAGTGAAATGGATCAGACTCTGAGTGAGTTTGGTAATTAGTAAAAATTGGGAGAACTGATATACTGAAATTTTAGGCTTCAGTCAGCAGAGTTACAGTTTATTTGCATGGAGAGCAAGGTACAAATAGGGGAGGAGTCAGGATGTGTTTTTTAAGAAAGTATTGTTAATCAGGTAAGATGTCTCTAGGGTCCTCAAAATACGGCCCCGTGGGCCAGATGTGGCAGCTGAGGACGTTTAACCCCCTCACACACGGCTATGAAGTTTCTTTATTTAAAGGCCCACAAAACAAAGTTTTTGTTTTTACTATAGTCTGGCCCTCCAACAGTCTGAGGGACAGTGAACTGGCCCCCTATTTAAAAAGTTTGAGGACCCCTGGAAGACATGGTATGTACTTTGCTGATTCTAAAAGTTATAAATATACTCTATAGATGTGGCAATCCATTTTATTGATATTAATATTCTTTATTTTGCATCAAAATATGGATGAAATTATATGTTTCAATATCTCTGAATAAAGCTACCATGATAACTATAGTTATATCTTTATTTAAATAATAAATATCATAGGGATGGATGTATTGGAATGTAAAATATAGGATAGCTTATAGACTATATACTATATAATTACACAGTTTCTACTAGAAAAGAATTAGCAAATATTCCTGATTGAGGATAGGTTCCAAAAATGAGTCAGGAAACAATAAATAAACATCAGGATTTTCTTAGTAAGATCAAATCACCAGTCTCAAATTACATATCCTTAAGGAAATGTGAGAACTTGTGGATGTGACTGCTGAGCCCTTATCAAGTGATTTCTGAAAAGTTACATAAAACTGGTAAAGAGATATCAGAATAGAAAAAGAAAAACATTGCACAGTTGATGAACTTTTAACGGCAAAAAACTGTTAAGTACTACAGATGAATTCAAGAAATTGGCTCAAAAGAATAAGGTAAAAAAAAATGTCTATTATAGTAGTTTGGAAAAAAAAAACATAGATAAATATGTATGGAGGAATTGCATGTAATTAACTTATTGAATTGCTTGCTATCTAGGGGAAGGGATGGAAGGAAGAGAAGGAAGAAATTTCAAACACTGGGTTGTGCAGGGGTGAATGTTGAGGGTAATCTATGTGTGTGTTTTGAAAATAAAAAGCCTTAATTAAAAAAAAAATGAGAAGGAAAAAAAAAACATAGATGTTTTAGTAGTGATAAAGCTCATCATGAATTAGGGAGGTAACAATCACACTGTGTTGTGTTGTAGTCATATAAGATCAAGATTATCTTTAGTTCTGAAGCTATTTTCAGAAGAATTCTGAAAAATTTGAGAACATCCAGAATAAGACAGACACTACAGTGAAGGGCCTTGAGATTATACTATACAAGTATTATTGAGAAACTAGGTGTATTTAGTTTGGAGAAAAGAAGATTTAAGGGTTACATGACTATGCATTCAGCTATTTGAAGGGCTATCATTTGGAAAAGAAATTTGAATTGTTCTTTTTATTCCAGAGGACAGACCTAGACAAGGAAGTTGCAGATCGGCAGATTAAGGCTTGATAAAAAGAAAAACTTTCTTTCAAGAGCTGTCCAAAAATATAGTGGATTGCTTCAGAGGAGTTGTCTGCTCACTAGAGATTCTCAAGGAAATGCTCAATTACCACTCAGTGGCTATGTTGTAAAGAGGATTCTTGTTTAGGCAAAAGTTGGACTAGACAGTTCCATGATTTCTTACAACTTTAAGATTATGTGATTCAATGATTCATGAGAGGTATATTTTTGTTATAATAAAATAATAATGATCATGATGATGATAAATAGCTCACATTTATATAGTGTTTACTGCATGCTAAACATCATACTGAGGGCTTAATATTATTATCACATTTGATCCTCACACCAATCCTGGGAAGTGGGTGTTGTTATTATTCTAATTTTACAGATGAGGAAACTGAGACAGACAGCAGTTAAATGACTTGTCCAATGTCTGAGGTTGGGTTTGAATTAAGATCTTCTTGACTCTAGGCTCCACCTGCCCCTACAACATTTTGGTAATACCATATTTTCATTGCTTTATATCCTGTAATTACTTTAATTTGATGATTTTAAAATATAGCAAACATATATACTAAATATAATTTATACACATACTTAACCTATATTGGATTGCTTGCTGTCTAAGGGATGGGGGAGGGAGAGAGTGTGGGAGAAAAATTTGGGACAAAAGGTTTTGCAAAAGTGAATCTTGAAAACTATCTTTGCATGTCTTTGGAAAAATAAAGTACTATTAAAAATAACTCATTGTGAATCCATAAGCCTTATAATAAATGATTTCTTTAAAAAAAGCTGAATATGTATGCATATAAAATTTAACAAAATATGCAATTATCATGAGCAAGACCAGAACAAGATCTGCCCAAGAGTCCAGAAAATTGTACTTTCTCCTATGACAAAAACTCCAAGAATCCTTCATTCTCAGGGAGACAAAATGCAAATTATTAAGTTATTACCCATACAAAAAGATTTATAGACTAAAATTTGCTATACAAATAAAATAGATAAATTAAATTTTTATGACCACCACATCACAACAAATTATTTATGACCACCACAATCACCTTGATTTAAATTAAAAAAAAAAAAGGGATTTATATAATCCTGATATACACATGAGAATTACATGATAGCTTAGACTTTGGCCAGATGACTATTTCATTGTATTAGCCCACAGTACTTGTCTTTTTTCTTTTTCTTTTTTTTTTTCATTCACTCCATTTTACTTCAATGTGTAATCTACTTGTTAAAATTTTTCCCTGTTCTTCCATGTTCAGTTCAAAAGTTATTTTCTCCACGAAACCTCTTTTATCACTATAGCCAGCTATTCTCTTTCCCATTTTTGACCTCTACCATATTGTTTACATCTTTCTCTTATAGAATTTATGATTATCCTTCATTATGGTATTTTGCTTTTATCATCATCTTGTCAAATCATAAGCTTCTTGAGAGCACAAACTTATTTTTCTTTATTAAATGGCCATAGGACACCTAGCTCAGTGGCTTATAAATAGTAAATTTCAATTAATATTTGTTGAAGAGATGAACGAATAAATCCAAATTTACCTACATCTATTTGTCCTGAAATAGCTCCTAAATGAATTCACCTACTACAATTCACACTTTCTTTGAACTTCTATTGTATTTACAAGTATCTCACAATTGAGCATGTAATCTTTCTGTCTTTTCTGTAGTTTTACCTTCCCAGCTAGCACCATAAGCTAATATAAATACAATGTCCTTTCTTTCATTCTAAGTAAAATCTGTTACAATAGAAGTGATTTGTTGATTTCATTGACTTTAAACTTGATACTGTTGGATTTGCATATGCTACAAAAAAATTAGCTAAAACTGAAATTTATCTGTTTGGTCTTCATTAAAGAAACTTAACCATATCAGTATAAAATACTTATTTTAAAAAATCAATAAGCTTTAGCCTAGAAATATATAGTTTTTAGAAAAAAAGATTTAGTAATATTAAAGAAAGAAGGTGGTTATTTCAGAGACAAGGAGCTTGATTTACATTATGGTCAAATTTTGTGATATGTTCATATAACTTTCTTTTAATTTATATGTATGTACATGCACAAATGTCAAGTTTAGAGTTATGTGAAGATTTAATGGACCCATTATGTAAGTAACTGCCTTCTTTTTGATATACATTTATTCTACCAATAAATAATTAATTACTGTGTTCAAAGACCATATCCCCACCATGATGAGCATAATATCATACATTTCATTTTTTAAAAACATAATAATAATTAAGGAAACATATATTCTTAGAATGAATAGAAATAAGAATCCATACAATATGATTCTTTGTCCACCACCTACTCCTTCAGAGCCTAACAAGTGACTTTTGAAACTTACTTAAATGAATAAGATGTGGGAAGATCTTACTTTGTAAGCAAGTGTAGACATGCTCTAATGAAAATGTCCTAAGTTTTGTAAGAATTTTTAGTAACATAACTATTTCCTCAGGAATTAGTAATTACCTATATAATTATGAAGCAATTTACTTCCATTCCTAATTGAGGAGTATGTTATTTAAAAATCTTTGACTTTGCAAATACATTTTGCAAATAAATTTAATTTTAAACTTTTTTTGCTCTCACAAGTATAACTGTTCAGCTATGACAGTAATCTCAAATTTTATTTGAACCTAAAGAATAAATAATGGGATTTAGTAGGGCATTAGTATTTTCTTTTAAAGTAAAAAGGTGCACTCATTAGTCTTACCAGGTTTCCTACATAAAGAACCCCACTAAACTGTTCAGTCATAGGATAATGTTCCATGGCCATGAATAGAGTATTCAAGACAATGCAGATGGTAATTGCCAGGTCAACAAATGGGTCCATCACAATGAGACTGACGATGTGCTTCACTTTTAGCCATGGTTCACAGCAATCCCAGATCAAACATGTGTTAGCGAATTTATACCAACATGGTGGGCATTTCTGTCTGGATTCTTCAAGTTCTGGAAGAAAAAGGGAAGAATATTCATAACCATAGTACTCAAAATGTTTCATGTTAAACTGCCTTTGGTTTAAAACTTAAGGGAAAAAAAACTAAAATGAAATGATGGGCCAATAATATGGCTATTTTACCTACTAAGACCTCAGCCAATGAGATTAAAGCAATTTGGAATTAAGATAGATATTGTGGCAATCTCATATATTAATGTGTAGTGCATATGGGTCAGTAATATTTGATATAATTTGCAAGTTCCAAATTGGAGAATTTATGATTTCCACCCGCAATCTTCAACTGTCAGAAAATAATTTTCATTTTTTGGAACAAAAAAATGAAACTATGTAGTATTTATGTTATGGGTAAGTGCAGGATGTTCTGTTTTAGATTATTGCTCATAAGGAATATTTACTCACAGAAATTATGCTAAAACTTCACTAATGATCTGAAATCTCTTATTCTTAAATGAGAACATGCTTATTTGTTCTTTAAAATGAGACAATATCTGCTGCAATATGCCAAAGTCAGAAACCCACAAATCAGGTCTGTAAGATGGATTTGCACATTAAGCTTTCCAAACCTCTCTCTCCCCCACCACACACGTACTTTTCACATTTCATTGCTAACTAAAGACCACAAGAAATGATGGAAATATCAAGCACTTAGAAGTCTATATGTCTCCATTATTAATATAGATTGTTGGGGCATTAATTAGCTCATTAATCGTCTCTTAAATTATATGATATGGTTTTCACCTCTGCTTTATAAAATCTTTTAAAAGATTGCTCCCTCTTCAAATATCACCTTTTACATGAAGCCTTTCCTTATCTCCTTAGCTACTTGCTACCTGATGTATACTTAATATATGCCTTTGTAAAACCTGTTTCAAAAACCTTCCTCACACAGACTATCAAAACCATTGCTTTCTCTTTAAGAAGCCAAGAAGCTAGGCATTTTAGTTTTAACTGTCATTAGAAGAGGTGTTTCTTTCTAGGAACTCAAGGAATTATGAGGATTTTGTAGAAAAGGCATAAAGAAAGAAGATGAGGGGAAATATCTTTCTTGTTGGAAATTTCAACTTATTTTATCAAGAAATAGTATAAAAATTTTTATGAAGAATCTTGAGAGAGATTATTAAGAATGAGGATTTGAAAAAATCAAGATAAATGTTCCTATCACATCTGTTGAGATACAGAGAGAATAAAGATAGATATAGCTTTCTTTGTGAAACTACTGTAACCATTTTCTTTTAAAGAAAAATTTTGTCACCTGAATTAACTAAATAGTGTGGGACTTTGTTCTCAGAAGTGAAGAAGCTTGAGGTGATTCTGTGACCATTCTTACAGCTAAAATATTGTACAAAAACAATAAAAATCTGTTTCTTTGACTCTGTATCACTAGGGTCAAGCATAGTGCCTGAAGCATAGTAAGTACTTATTATATGCTTGTTTACAGATTGATTGAATGGGAAGAAGGCCTACATCTAGTTTTAATTCTCTCCAATTTCTATATGTAATAGCTGATCATTTCTAACAATTTAATTGAAATCAGTACCTCTTACCAAATACACTCTATTCTCAAATTTATTTCATGTTCTATCAACTTTGATAGTTCATATTCAAAACTAAAATTCTTTATCAACTAAAAATCTCAATCAACCAATCAACCAATTCACTATAAGCATAAGAACATAAAATGGACAACTGAGGTCACAATTAATTAACTAACTAGGGCTAATTATATTTATTTAAATTTCAGTTTCCCAAAGATATCATTGCAGGTATTTTAGAAAAATCAATCTGTAGTCAATAAATTTGGGTTGCACTTTTTGGGTTTTGTATTTACTAGCTATGTGATTTGTGACAAATCATTTAAGTTCTTAAAGGACTAATGTTCTTATATGTGAGATGGGCATTGAATTATTTGCTTTACTTTTTGTTGTCAGATTCAATTAAAATAACTAATGTTAAAGTAACAATCAAATTCTATACAAGTATAAATCTATTTTTTAGTGTCCAACACAGTACTTTTAGTACTCAATACACTAGATATTTAACAAATGTTTGTTAAATACATAAAGTTTGTGGTCATTAGAATTACTAAATGACAGTTAAAACTAAACTGTATTAATGCACAGTTTTATTCTTTGAACAAAAAATATTTAAGTGGTGATCTTTAACAGTCAGTGATTAACTGAGTTAACAGTAACAGAGCCTACAAATATCAAACATGCAGCTTTCATTTTATAGACACATTCTAGAATTCAAATGATAACCTAGTGTTATACATTGATTAATGGGTGGATTTCCATTTACTATTATAAAATTTTCTCAAGTACAATGGATCATGAAACATTATCAATTGTGATTGCTGATTCACATAGTAAAATAGAAAGCAACAAAATCATCCTGTTCTAGCATGCTTTCAATTACCTTTTTTCCTAATATGCTAATAAAATTCTCAAAAATCATCATCTGCTTTTCATTTCATAAAAGAACATATATTTCGTAGAAGAAGACAGAGAAAAGGTCAAATAGGGAAATCCAGAATTGCGTATACAGAGCAGTCTTGGTTTATCCTCACACCAGGTAAATTTGGGACTAGAATAAAATCATATTTGTATAATACATTCCACAAAGTAAATATAAAACAATACAACCAGCAGAAGACTATAAACTACAGCCATGTCTCAATATAGTGAATCAGCCACAGTAAACATTTAATCTTTTCCACTCAAAATGCTTCTAATTTACTTTCTAATACTCTAATTGATGTATATTCAAGAAAAATAAGCAAAAGTTAGTATCAGCTAAAGCAAAATAATGAAATGCATTTTAAGATCAAACAATTTTTTAATTGTTTGCTTTTTTTAGGATTGGGGGGCCTGAATATGGATCACATTTCACCTTTTTTGTTGGTGTTTTGCTTGCTTTTTGTTTTCTTTCTCTTTTTTTTCCTTTTTCGATCTGATTTTTCTTGTGCAGCATGATAATTATGTAAATATGTATAGAAGAAATACACATGTTTAACATATATTGTATTATTTGTTGTTTAGGGGTGAGGGAGAGGGAAAGAGGGGGAGAAAAAAATTGGAACACAAGTTTTTGCAAGGATGAATGTTGAAAATCATCTTTGCATATATTTTGAAAATAAAAAGCTATTATTTTATTTTTTAATAAATCTTTTTATTTTCAAAACCCATGCATGGATAATTTTTCAACAATGACTCTTGCAAAACCTTGTGTTCCAATTTCCCCCTCTTCCTCCCACCCCTTCCCCTAGATGACAAATAATCCAATATATATTAAACATGGTAAAAAAAAATATGTTAAATCCAATATAGGCATACATATTTATACAATTATCTTGCTGTGGGGCAGCTAGGTGGCACAGTAGATAGAGCACCAGCCCTGAAGTCAGGAAGGCCTGGGTTCAAATCTGGCCTCAGACCCTTAACACTTCCTGGCTGTGTGACTCTTGGCAAGTCACTTAACTCCAAGTGCCTCAGCCAAAAACAAAAACAAAAATAATTATCTTGCTGCACGAGAAAAATCAGATCAAAAAAGGAAAAAAAGTGAGAAAGAAAATAAAATGCAAGCAAACAACAAAAAGAATGAAAATGCTATATTGTGATCTATACTCAGTTCCCACAGTCCTCTGGGTGTAGATGGCTCTCTTCATCACAAAATCATTAAAACTGGCCTGAATCATCTTTATTTTTGAAGAGAACCACATCCATCAGAACTGATGGACATATAAAATGATCTCCTGGTCCTGCTCATTTCACTCAGCATCAGTTCATATAAGTCTCTCCAGGCCTTTCTGAAATCATCCTGCTGGTCATTTCGAATAGAACAATAATATTCTGTAACATTCATATACCATAACTTATTCAGCCTTTCTCCAATTGATGGGCATCCACTCAGTTTCCAGTTTCTTGCTACTACGAAAAGGGCTGCCACAAATATTTTTGCACATGTGGGTCTCTTTCTCTTGTTCAAGATCTCTTTGGGGTATAAGCCCAGTAGAAACACTGCTGGATCAAAGGGTATGCACAGTTTGATAGCCTTTTGGGCATAGTTCCAAATTGCTCTCCAGAATGGTTGAAGCAGTTCACAACTCCACCAACAATGTATTAGTGTCCCAGTTTTCCCACATCCCCTCCAACATTCATCATTATCTTTTCCTGTCATTTTAGCCAATCTGAGAGGTATGTAGTGGCATCTCAGAGTTGTCTTAATTTGCATTTCTCTGATCAATATTGATTTAGAGCATATGATTAGAAATGGTTTTAATTTCTTCATCTGAAAATTGTTTGTTCATATTCTTTGACTATTTATCAACTGGAGAATGGCTTGAATTCTTACAAATTTGAGTTAATTCTCTATATTTTAGAAATGAAGCCTTTATCAGAACCTTTGAAGTTAAAAATGTTTTCCCAGTTTATTGCTTTCCTTCTTATCTTGCCTGCTTTAGTTTTGTTTGTACAAAACCTTTTTACCTTAATCTAATCAAAATTATCTATTTTGTGTTCAATAATGAACTCCAGTTCGTTTTTGGCCACAAATTTCTTCCTTCTCCACACCTGAGAAGTAAACTAACCTCTGTTCTTTTAATTTGCTTATAATAACACTCTTTATGTCTAAATCATGAACCCATTTCAACCTTATGTTGGTATATGGTGTTAGGTGTGGATCAATGCCTAGTTTCTGCCATACTAGTTTTCAATTTTCCCAGAACTCAAATAATGAGTTTTTATCCCAAAAGCTGGGGTCTTTTAGTTTGTCAAACACTAGATTACTATAATCTTTGACTATTTTGTCATGTGAATCTAATCTTTTTCACTGATCTACTACTCTATTTCTTAGCCAGTACCAAATGGTTTTGATGACTACTGAAGCTATTATTTTTTTAAAAATTGTTTGCTCTTTTTGCATCAACCATGCTATTGTACACTTTGATTATCCTGGATAATTAAGACTTGACTGTAGTAACAAGGGAAAAAAGGAGGAGAGGAGGCAAGTCAGATCAACAAAGTCCCATTCAACAAAATAAAGATAAAAAAACCCAAAGTTAGACATAGAAAGTATACATTTTCAAACAATCAGATAACATAAACATAACATGATTATTCTACTGTTTCTGAGAAACCAGAAAGGTATAGACTATGGCTATGGAAGTGAGATGTCAACAAGTTTTCTGACATACAGCCTATTAGGAACCTCAGTTTGAAAAGTTTGGATGTTACAGTAATGGAAACAGAAAAAAAAATAACTAATGGAAACAGGATGAAAAAATTAGTGATCAATCCAAAGGTCACAGATTCACAAAACTAAATCCTGGGAATTACTGGGAAAAAGTAAAAGTTTCTGCACTTAGAAAAAATGTGAACAAAGAAGTCACTATTAGCTAACTGTTTCAAACTTTCCAAAGCACTTCTGCTATATAGTCATCTGCATTTGTGCCTTATCCCTATCTTGCAAATTCCATGAGGATAAGGTTGTTTCTTATTTAAATTTCTCTCTCTCTCCCAATGCCTCATCCAGGATTCTGCTCACTCTCTGAGTTCAAATATTGGATGTATGATTGAATCTATTTCCATCCCATATTTCACTCTATAGATTCCAGATTGAGTGAGTTCTTGGTATATTCATTTTGAAAGTTATAACTTTTAATTATTAGAAGAGCTCAAACCTATGGCGCTATTTTCTAAATCACTTCTTATATTTGTGGAAAATTAATAGTATTGAAAGTGCAAAGTATTACTATTATTTTTGACTTACCCTGTCTCCTTCTCTACTTCTTGCTTTAGGGAGCAGCCATGCTGCTGACATCGGTAGCAGAACCACTGGCAGCTTCCTCTCAGTGGTTTTGCTATGGCAAGGAGCAGAAGCCCAGAGAATCTTCAAAAGACTTTACCTGGAGGGACAGGGAGGAGCAAGCTACTGGCAGCTGGGGGAGGAGAAGGAGTGCAAGCTAATGGCAGGCGAGGTTGGGGAAGAATGGACTAGAGTTTAATATTCCAGTAGAAATCAATGAAAAGATTTCTGTTACTGCATTAGGACATTAAGAAAACTGGGACTTGTCATATCAATTACATGACTGTGATAAATACTGTATAGCTTACACTTCTAGGATTTTTATGGTTGTGATTTCTAGGATTCTGACACTTAAAATTTCAATGAGTCTTCATTCAGATGGGAAAAAAAAAATCCAATAAGAATCTATTTGATATTGTGAGAAACTGAGTTAATTATAACAATACATACATAAACACACACACATACATACACACAGACACACTCATACACACATACTCTTAAAACTCAATCTGTCTCCACAAGGTCACATAATTTAGGACGTATTGCACACAGAAGTATTCCCAAAATAATAGGATACAAAATTTGAGTCCACTTCACAAAATGGAATAAAATGAAAATGCTACTAAATGTGAACCTCTAAGGAAAATACTATATTTGGTATGGAATAACCTACATAAGCATCAAATGCACTTTAGTTATCTGCTTTAAAACAGCTGAAAGAAGAAGAAAATTTCTTTAGTTTTGAAATCTTTATTTCAGACTGGGCTAACTTTAAATTCTTACCTACATGAGAATTGACTTATATTTCTTGCATAAAACAGAGAGTCCATAGCTCAAGTTGCATCTGTTGAACATAACTTTATTGAGTTAGCATCCTCAAAATACATTCATTGTTAAACTGATTTCCACATTATTCTACAAACGTGTGAGTGCTTTAGAATCTTATTTGATAAAAGACAAAAACAAAACCCCAAAGCACTTATATTTACCTGAAATACACAGCAATTTCCTGGAAGCTAAAATGGGAAATCTTTTCCAGAGAGCACATACTAATGGTGAAAGAGGCAAAGCATTATGTGAAGTAACAAGTTTGGAAATATTTTTTCTGGGAAGGCATAAAAGCAGTTGGATGGGGCATTTTTGTCAGCAATTATGATATGAAACTGGCTACTTACCTTCCATCGTGTTGGTCAGTATACTGGCTATACTCATTGCTCTTTGCCTTCCAGAAGGGTCTTCTAGCAAATCTATGGACACATGATAAGAACTAGATCGTCTCTTTCTTATTTCTGTTTCTGTAGTGGTACCCTGAAAAGAACATTCCAAATCAAGGAGCCATCATCCTCAAGCACAGGAAAATTAATCAAATCCTAATACATCAGTTCATATTACAGATGCATGTTATACTCTTTCAAAGCACAACACTTCATTAAGTCTAGCTTTTTGGAAGGTATTTTGAATTTTTAATACAGGATGTTAAATCAAGGACTACTAGAGGGCTAATCAATGTCATTTTGGGAAAGTCTTTAGAAAAATATAGCAGATTTTCATCTCTCAGGGTGTTCCCAGCTAGTCCTCACTGAAGACATGAAAAGGGAAGAGATTAAGCACTGGCCTAGTAATTCCAGAACTAACAGAGATAAAAATGCTTCTAATGACAATCCAATTTAAAATGTAATAGTTTGTTTTTTCTTAGTTATTTCTTTTTAGTTTGTTTTTCATGAGGATCTATGAGGTAAATATACTTCAGTCAATATAGAAAGCCAGTCAATATAGGGGGAATGGCTAAGACTAGGTGAGAAGACTTTTTGAGGTTTCTTTCAGCTCCACTGTGATGTATATATATGGTAATTTACTGTTACTTTTTAGTTTATTGTCTTGTATCAAATTAACAGATATTTATAGGAAACAGGACTTTTTTTCTGATTCAGTATAAACTATAAAAGGGATTTATAAAGCTGACTTATTGTTTTCCATTAATATTCCCATAGAAAAAACTATTTTCTTTTACTAATAGAGCCATTAAAGAATTCTGAATGCATATTGAAGCATACTTTAATATCTTGTTTTTCTTGTTTTTTAAAGTCTAGATGGAAATATGTTTTGCATGATTTCACATTATTATGAATATTAAGTCACTTGTCTTCCTAAGAAGAAAGAAGATGGAAAGGAGAAAAGAATTTAGATGTCAAAAAAATTTTTTTAAAGAATGTTATTTTTTATATATGTAATTGGGAAATTTTTAACAAATAAAAATATGTTTAAAAGAAAAAATGAATATAATCATTAATTTGATAACATTTCTAAGTATTACTAAACTAAATTCTATAGTTGACCTAAAGTTTGCCCAACAATGAAGTGATAACTAAAATATGCTTTCCCTTTTAAAATTCTAAATTATATTCAAAATAAAGACATATCAATAGAGACATATATTTGACATATAAGTATATATAGTTGACTTCTTTTGCTTTGACTCTCTATATAATGTATTTTGACATACATGAATTTGGTGCTTATATTGTTTAATAAAAATGAAGGCAATATTCTATACCAAAATTAAATTCTCCAGATAGACAACACATCTATTTTGAAGGATCAAGTGAATAGGACTTAGAAAAAGACCCTCCCACAAAAAAAGAAAGATCCAAATCTAGGTCTACTGCTCATCCTGAATAAAGATAATCTATTAATTTTTTCCTCATTGGGTAAAAAGACAATATTATTTTCATTAACATTTTTCTACATGATGGTAATAAGTGCAAATTTTAGATCAGAGATTTCTTTGGCAATGTTTACCTATACCAAGTGAGAATGTTTTCATATATATATTCACATAAATATATATATGAATTCTAAAACTTCCATAATATATTCTGCTGCTTTATAATTCTCAATATGAAGTTCATCTCTAAACAAACTATATAATATGTACAAATTAAATTCTTTTCTGTGTTATCATATACTCTGGGGACCTATTTTCTTATCTCACTCTTAGTCTTTCAATTCTTCTTTCCTTTCTTATGTCTCCCAAAGCCCTCCAATACCTTTCTTTGTTTTGTTTCTCCCTCTTCTTCTTTTTTTTTTTTTAAACGTCATGCTGGCATCCAATTTTTCTTCCAGCATTATAACCTTTTAAGCCTCATTTCCAATCTGAGTCAGTGGACATCAAAAGTTGGAGAAGGGAATAGGACCATAAGAGATAGGGACTAGTTTCGAATACCACCTCAAAACTGCCCCCAATCTGCCTTACATTTCTTTTAAATGTTTTGTCTTAAATTGTATATGAAGAAATAATAGATTTGTGAGTAATTTTTGCTGATTCCTCAACTCATAGCTTAGTCAACACCCTCATTTCATGAATGTAAATGATTTTTAGTCTTCAATCAAGATCGTTTGCTTTCCCAATAATTTTCCTTTCATTCACTGCAATAGGCTAAAGAAATTCAAAATGGCTATGTAGAAAAGGGCCAAACAGATGCCTTATATTCATCTTCATCAGTTCTGGATTTTTCCAGTACTTATTTTTTCAACTTTTAATTGTATTTTTCAGGAAATTTGAAATTTGAAAGAAAATCTAAAGAAAAAAGATTTACTAATTTTTATTATCCTTGATTAGGTATTCCTTCATATAAGAGATAATTTAAAATTGGCTTTATGATTTTAATTCTGTTTTAGCAGCTTTTTGCAGCAGTATAAATTGGGATAAGTTAAAAAATGCATGAAATACATTATAATTCTGGAATTGCAAAAAATTCAATTAATTAGATGACTCATCAGAATATAAACTGTTTGAGGGCAGGTACTGTTTCTTTGCTTTCTATGAAGCAAAATCTTGATAAATGCTTGTTGAATGAATTTGTTTTTCCAGAACTGAAGCAGGGCTTTATAATTGCTGATGCTTAATAACTGCTTGAAAAACTGAATTCTGGGGTCATAGATCTGGACTTGGAAGGGGTCTGGGAACCATTTAATCCCCTAATTTTACTGATAGAGAAACAGAGGCATAGAGAGCTCAATAACCTTCCCAGAGCCATTCAGCTAATAAAGAACTCAAATCTTCCTGATTCCAAGGCTAGTGCTCTCTCCATTACTCTACACAGACTCTTCAATTACCTTCCTCCACAAAGTGTGGTAGCAATTTTTTAAAAAGTGCCATTATACCTATTAATCACTTAATTCCAAAATGAAAGACAACTCCATGCAGAGTTGAAGTGGCCTATATGTGCGCAAAATAATTCCTTATTTATAAATAATAGTAGATCATAGTTCAGTATAGTACTTAAGTAATAACATTCTAGTACATGGAAGTTACAAATTTAATTATTAGTTATAATCAGCTTGCTAACCTAGCTAATTATTTTGTAAGCTCTGATTTTTTCTGGCTTTAAATCAATTAATTTACGCTAATCAAAATTTACACTGCTATGGTTTCCTTTGCTAACCAAGAGGAGCGAATAAAGCGGTATCATGGAAAGAGAGCGTCAGCGAGGCGTCATCTTGGCGTCAGAGAGGTCAATTCCGTCAATTCCGGCGTCTGGCCCCTCCCCGCTTTGTGACCCTGCACTAAGTACACATGTTACCACTCCAAGGCTCTCTTTCTTTATCTACAAAACAGGCATGACAGCACCCATACAATCTATATACTGAAGGGTTTTTTAAATTAGAAACAGATATAGCAATGAATTCAAAAGCAACTTTCTAAGCTTGATTAGTCCAATTCTAAACATTTAGGATTCTCTTCTATACGTCTTGCTAGAGAAAGAGGGAAAACCCACTCACGTCTGAACTAGTTAGCCCCAGCTTCGTTACATTGTTATGAGTAACAATTTTAATTATCATCACCTCTGGCAGCAGTTGCCCCGTTGGTGACGTCAGGGCTGACGGTCCACCAACCAGCGAAACAACGCCATTGCAATCCACTGAGCTGTGCATTTTTCCATTCACTGGCAATATGGGCAGCACCCGAGATGACCGGCTAGCCTGACTGACGTTACTGTGGCGCCGTTCTCCGTGTCTGTGTGGAACAAACAGCGAATCTCTTCTACTGTCATTGTCTTCAAAAGTGCTGTGTTCATCATCGGCAAAGTCATTTTCAGAACCAATATCTTTCGCTCTACCCCTGAAGCTGAAGATGCTCGTTCGGCTGTTGCGTCTTGGAGAAAAAAGAGAGCCGCGGATGCTCAACAGAGACTATTAAAAGCAAAAGAGAAGAGGGGAAGAGACTTATGTACACGCAAACACACACAAAATTGCGCTTCATATTTTACGAATAGAAAAATTATTCTATCACAGGAGCAAGCAACCTATGGTATGGGCACCAAACTATTATATCTGAAGTGGTTATTGAAAGTACTCTTGAGACTTTCCATAAAGATCTCTGATTTCTTCCATTTTTTTTTTCTTTTCCTTCTTTCCTTTCCTCTTTCTTTTTTTCTTGTTTCTCTTCTCTTTTTGTTGCTCCATTTCCCTCTTACTTCCTCCTTCTTTATTTCCCTTCTTTCCTTCTTTCCTCCCTCCCTTCCTTCCTCCTTCCTTTTCCCCCTCTTCTCCCTCCTTCCTCCCTTTCGCCCTTCCTCGCTTTCTTCCTCTCTCCCTTCTTCCTCCTTTCCCTTTCTTCTTCTAATCCTCCCTCCCTCACTCCTTATTTTCCTTCCTTCCTTTTTTCCTCCTTCCTTCCTGATCCTCCTTTTTCTCCCTCCCTCTCCTTTCCTCCCTTTCTTCCTCTTTTCCTTCTTTCCTCCCTCCCTTTCTTTTTCTATTCCTCCTCCCTCCCTCCCTCTCTTCTATCCCTTTCTTCCTTTCTCCCTCCCTCCCTCTCTCCCTTCCTCTCACTTTCTCTCACTCCTTCTTTCTCTCTCTCCCTCTTTTTCCCCTTCATTCCTTCCTTCCTTCCTTCCTTCTTTCCTTCCTTCCTTCCTTTCTTCCTTCCTTTCTTCCTTCCTTCCTTCCTTCCTTCTTTCCTTCCTTCCTTCCTTCTTCCTTTCTTCTTTCCTTCCTTCCTTCTTCCTTCCTTCCTTTCTTCCTTCCTTCATTCCTTCCTTCCTTCCTCTCTTCCTCCCTCCCTCCTTCCATCCATCCCTTCCTCTCCATCCCTCCCTCCCTACTTCCTTTCTTCCTTCATTTTTTCCTCCTTTCTTTTTCTGCTCCTTTAATTAAACTTCAGCCATCATATCCTTGGTGGCATAACTCAGGACTAAAGATTTTGATGACTCTTATTCTAGAAGCTAATCACAGATAGAAAAGAAAGCAAAGATATATAGTACTTACCTACATTTAGATTCTTGAAGAATAAAAATAAACATAGTAAAATATCACCACTGACCACAACTGAAAATGTTGATTTTAGCACTGAGAAAAATAAAATCAATCTTGCCTCCAGATCTATTTAATTATAGTACATGGAAGTGCTTCTCTACTTCCTTCTAAATATTTTATTGCAGTCTTCATGAATAAATAAAACAAATCAAGCTAAAAAGAACTGATTGATTCACTCCCTGATCTCTCTCTTCTATGTCTCAGAAAATTAAAGAGTGTTTTATTTACTATAAGTGGATGACCCAGTTTATCCAATGATCTGGTCACAAATTATGGAAATGTTAGCATTTTCATAAAAAGTTTATTCACTTCTTTTGTTATAATTACAAGTACTTTTAAAATTACTTCTTTATGGATAGACAGCGGTTATGATAAATCAATTTTAAATCTATTGCTAGTATGGTTTTTTAATAATAGTCACTAGCCCAAATTTGATATTATGATCCTAAATCATCTAAGCTAAGTACAATAATGTATATATTGAATACCTATGTTTTAAATAGGTATGATTCTAGCTTTCAATTTAACTTGGCAAAGTGTTTTTAGATTTATCTGACAATTTTAAAATTTTCAAGATAATTTGATATATCTGTTGTTTTGAAGTCTTTACATAATATGCAAATGTCTATTTCATAGTTATTACAAAGTATATTTTGTTTTGTTACACAGGATTTTTATTTACTGTTTATATATATGTATACATATATGTATATATACATATATATATAAAAGTGATTTTCAGAAAATAAACCTATATTCCTTTATGACTAGCTTTCTAAAAATTTCTAAAAATGCTAGATTTTTAATTATATCTAATAAGGTAGGCTGTTTGAGGGATTACAATAGGTAAGAAATTATCTAATTTTTGCTATCTCAGAAGCCAGAAATCATGGAATAGCATCAAGGAAGTATTTAGGAATTAAGAGAACTTAGAAAATATTCATGACAAGAACAAATATTTTGACTAAATGAGTGAATATTTAAGTACTATATTAACTAAAAATGATGAAAAGAGAGGTAGCTGGGTGGCACAGTGGATAGAGCACCAGCCCTGAAGTCAGGAGGACCTGAGTTCAAATTTGACCTCAGTCACTTAACACTTCCTAGCTGTGTGTGACCCTGAGCAAGTCACTAAACCTCAATTGCCTCAGCAAAAAAAAAAAAAAGAAAAGAAAAGAAAAGAAATAAAGAAATGATGAAAAGATTAGAAAGTAATAAAACACTTTGTACAATCATTTAAAATTCATAGGTGAAATATTGGCTCCGAAAGGAAATAATGCGCATATAATGCTTGCATGTAAATTGAATCTGTATAGCATTCATCATTCTCTGAGCTTATTCCTCACCTAATATCATCATTTTTTTTCTGGCATAAATGTCATTTCCATGCTATGCCCAAATAGAAAATAAGGGGGGAAATAGTTAAATCAAGCAAAATTCTAAAGAACAGAAATCTATTTATGTATGGGAAATTAAAACCTAAGAAGATAAACTGCAAAACATCTGAGAATATTTCAAAATAAAGTAACTTTGCTCAATTGACTAAGTTATTAAAAAAAAAATCCACCATACTTCAGTTAGCTTTCAGTAAATATTTTACACCTTGAGAACAATGGTCAAATGAGATAATTACTAAGTCTGGCCCACTGTTTGTTTTTATATGGCCCCAAAATTAAAACTAATGTTTTAAGAAATGGTAAAACTTTATTTAAAAATTAAAAAAACATTCTTAGTTCATGAGTCACACATGTAAAACAGGCAAGAGGGAGTTTGCTGACCTCTGCCTTAGAAGATATAACATTATTGTCAACTAGACTGTAGTTATTTAACCTAAACTCCTTTCCACAATTGTCAAAAATATTGCCAGTTTTGCCCCCTTCTTTTTTTCTGTCATTAAATCGTCTTCTCTTAGGTTAACCATAACCATAGTTAAGGTAACAAATTGATTGTACAATGGAAATTCTATGACTTTTGGAGAGACCACAAAAAATGGCAGAGAATATGAAATTAAGTCCTAGGAAGCAAAGGCTTGAGACTGTCTAAAAGACAAACTCTTTTAAAAAATTATAGAAATGCTAAACATTTTTGTTTTCAGTTTTTATCATATTAAAAAAAAGAAATCATGTTTGAATATGACCAATATGAACATTTGTTTAGCTTGACTACATATACTTGTTTAAAGCACTTTATATTTCTTTTGTTGATGTTGCTGTTTTGAGGAAAAGGAGAAAGAGACAAAGGGAGAAAGAGACAATAAATATTTGTTACTTTAAAAAATAAAATTTGATTAAGAAAAAAAGGAACTATATTACTGAGGATAGACTACAACTAAAGAAATAAAAAAGAGAATTGTTTGGAATGCCATTTGTTGTCTCTTTAAATGATTAAAAATTATTCAAGAACCAAGAAGAGTAAAGATTTTAATGAAAATAGGAAAGGGGGAGAGGTGATGGGAAGAAAGAAAAAAGAAAAAAAGAAATTTATATGGTAATTTTGTTGCATATTTAAAAAGAATAGCAAGTTGTATGTAGTGGATGGGTAGTTTCATGAACAATCATCTTTTTTCAATTTTTACTATGTTATGGAAGTGCCTGTTTTATCCTATCAATTTCAAAAAAAAAAAAAAAAGAAAACTGAAGATGTGGTCCATGAACATTGATTCTCTTTGGGTAGTGCTGTCAGAGGGAGCATTTTCAGGATACTGATTAGTATGAAAAGAGTTGGCAAAAACTTGGCATGCTGGTAAAAAGATAAGAGAGAATTATTTTTTATGAACTCAATTCTTGTCAAGGCTCAGATAAAGTGCTTTTAAAAAAGTGGTTACCAGAAACATCTTCACATAATTAATCTACAGTTTTTTTTTGTGTGTGTCTGTGGCCTTCTATTGAGGACATTATTATCACAACACAAGTTTTACCATAATAATTAAAATGACAATGATAATTCCCTTATTAATAAATAGAATGCAGCAGAAATTATACAAAAATGAATAAGTATTTTATTTAGGATATTGAATAATTACAACTATGACTCATAGAAATACTAACTAAAATAATATCTTTTCTTATGTCTTGTGGAAATTTGAAGGGAAGATCACTGATATTAAGATCATAATTTTAAAACTAGAAGAGGCCTTAGTGATCATCTGGTCTAACTCTTTCATATTACAAATGAGGAAACTGACTTACAGAAGTTAAATAACTTGCCCATGTTCAGAGACATATAGTGAGTGGCAAAGTCAGAATACAAACTAGGTTCCTCAAACCAGTTCAGATTCAAACTAACATATCTTGTACTATCCCATGTTGCCTCTTAAGGGGATTAGAGAAGGTGCAGCAGGGGGATGGAATCTGCTCATGTGAAGTTCTACCAAACAGGCTTCTAAGGGTTGGAAGAAGCTAATGACCAATGCACAGAAGTTCTTGTGTCTGAGAATCTTAGTCAAGATGGAAGTTTGACTTTTGTAAGGCATCTTTATTCTTAAAGAATTGTATAAAAGGCTGAAACTGTTTCATATTTTTACAACTTAAATAATTACCAATATTATTACCAATATTTATGATCTATGAATATCAATAATGATAGCAAAATAGGATAATTAATAATAAGAAAATATAGGCAGTTTAAACAATATTTTTATTGTAAAGCTTTTTCTCTAATTCTAATTCTCTAATATTATTTTATCTTATATTTTATGCAGTTTCTATAGGAAACTCATTAATTTGCAAAGAATATATATATATCTACTATGCTCAAAGTTAGATGAGATTGAGCATAAGAGAAAGTAAAGAAGTTATGCTAGGGAGTGTTAGGACTTTAGACTTAAATGTTTTAGATGAAATCTAAATAAAAAAGTCTTCATAATTTTTTAAAGACATTCTCTGGATTTCTATGAATAGAAATTCCTTTTCAAATTCCCATCCAAGGAATTATTCATTAGTATTGGGAACTCTTTTTATGTGAACTCTTGCCAATGAAGACTACAAAACCCTTATGATTCAGAAGGTAGATTGGAAGGAGTTGCCTGGGCCAGAATTCAGTTAAATGACATTCCCAGTGTGTGATGCAGCTAGCGGAAATGTTACTCTTTGCCTAAAGTTCTAAGTTTCCTTAAATATAATTCTCTTTAGAATTTCATTTGCATAGAATTTTGGTTACATCATTTCTCATCTCCCTACCTCCCACTAAAACAATGGCAGGTGTAAGGAATTGTTTGTTTTTGATGGTACAAATAGCAGAGAACCTAATGTCCTTTTCAGATATAAATACTATTAACCTATTAATAAGTCCTTAGCACTCTTAATAACTCCTTGATGATTGATATTCTACATTATACAGCTAAATGGTACATTGGAAAGAATATTGGGCCTAAAGTCAGGAAAACTTTATGAGTTCAAATGTAACCTCAGATACTTAGGGTCTATCATTTCAACTTTGTCTGCCTCAATGACCTCATCTGCAAAATAGGAATAATAATAGCATCTCTCTCCCAGGGCTCTTAATGGGATCAAATGAGATGATAATTTCAAGTATTTAGCTTGGTAACTAGCACATAGTAGGTGCATTATTACTGTTAGGGGAAAATAGCAGATTTTAGTTGCTAGCTTCCTTCAGTGCAAGTTAACACTGTTGAGCAGCAGGAATTTTGCCACTCAACAATCCATAGCATAGCAGAGACACTGGCACAGTAGACAATGAATCTGAACCACATTTCCCATATGGATACTATTAATATAGATATAGTAACTTCAAAAATATAAACCTGGTAAAACCTGTGGTTTAAAAATATTGTATAAACTAACATTTCTTATTAAGTTTACTCTTTAAACACACAGTTCACATGTTCTTCAAGTTGATGACAACAAATATCTCTGATGATTATCAATCTGGCAGCATCATGCTATGTATCTATGAGGCAGCCTACTAAAATACTGAAATGTCTTGCTATGTGCAGTGGCCCATGACTATAATTGCTGCTACCAGGTAGGTAGATGAAGATGGATTTCTGGAGCCGAAGAGTTCTGATAGATAGTGGGCTTAACTGATCAATCATGCATACTAAATTTAACATTCACATAGTGGACCCCATGAATTGGGATAAGAGAAAAGGGATGAAGAAGGAATCAAGCTGCTTAAGGAGGGAAAAACTGGACCAAATAAGAAAATAAAGCAGGTCAAAGTTCTTGTGCTAATTGGAATATTACTAAGTCTGTGAGTCGTCCCTGTACTTTCTTCATGGCCAAGATAGGGTCTAAATATTTAAAAACAAACAACAAAACCCTCCAAGAAAACCATCCTTCTAGCACTAACATACAATTAATCAAAAATTTGTACCTGGTGGGGAGAAGAGAATCTCTTTTCATAGGTCAAGCGATTTCCTTCAATGGAAAAACGAAAACCTTTCCTTCTGATACTATCTTCAGATTCAGATTTGTGAAATTCTTCTTCTTGCTTCTCTTCTTCTCCAGACTGTTCTTTCTGTTTCCTTTTCTTTCTCCTGTTCCTCCTTTCCTTTGCACTTTTTGAGCTCAGCTTTGATGCTTCTGAAGAGCTCTCTGAGAAGCCTCCTCCCCCACCAGTTCCACTGAATTCTCTAGATTCTGCAGATGCTGCTGCTGCTGCTGCCTAGTAGGGGATAAAGTATGTGATATGTAAATATGCTTTTAAAAAATCCCCATTCCTGTTTTCTTTATTATTAGCATCATTAGCTTGATCTATTAATGAAACAAAAAACAGTAGTAATACTGACAACTAAATATGGAGAAGCAATATGATGAAAATATTGGACATACGAGCCAGAAGACACAAAATTTGATTCTCTTGACTATATCTTACTAGTTGAATGTCAATGAGAAAGGTTTTTACCACTATGACCCTCAATTTCCTCGTCTGTGAAATGGAGATTAAGGAATATTAATAGTGTATAATTTTAATAATATTTTAGTATTTATATTATATAACTGATGAGGTAGCAAAAGAATTAAGTGAAATAATTTATACAATAGTGCTTTAGGTCTAGTAAGTCAAAGTATTTTACAGAAGCTTACATATGATCTTGAAAAGAAACTTGAGTAGAAACTAGTCATATAATACTTTAAAATGATTTTTGATGTAGCCAAGAGACTTCAATTATCACGACGCTAAGTTCAATCTTTGCTAGAATTTAAGTACATGTCATAAAAGGTAAACAACATCAGAAATCAACCTCTCTGTGCCCTGTAATTATGAACCTAGTGAATGCTTACCTTCTTTTTGCCATTCATTTAAAAACAGACTACTTTTAGTTTAGCATAAATTATTGTTATTTAATTCTGACAAAAATATTTTTATTCTACTGAGTAAATGCTTTTCAGTATGAATGGATAAATTGAGGGTTTCTAGTATAGGATAACAACAAAGACAAACTACAGATCATATATATTAAGGCAATCTAGATTGTAGGAATTTATGTGGCTTAGCTAATTAATGATTGTACAGTATTTGAAAAGCTACAGCTACAAACTGTTAATCACCATCATTACAGAACAAGCATTTTTCATTGGTTCTTTCATTATGCATTTTAAAATACTCAATGTTAAAAACCATCAAAGTACCCAACAGCAAAAAAATGGCATAAATAGTTGACTAAATTAGTATCTTAGAGAAAACTATTTCCAAGAAATTGCCCCCCAAAATAATGATGAATCATATCCTTTCCTCATTGTGAAAGCTTTTTGTGTCCACATGCATGGAGTTAACAGAAAAAGAAGAAAGATGTCATTAATGAGAATGATGTAATTTACATGTTTATGCCAGCTTTATTCCATGTTATTTGCCACACCTTGTCATTCACTCTTAACTGAGGAAAATAAATAGCCATAAGTAATGAATAGGTCTTCAAAATTTCTAGTTTCCTGTGCTATCAGAATTCTGAGAATGCTGCAAAGAAAGAAACTGCAGTTTGATTCACCACCTGACAATACCTGAGCTTCTTCTTGTTGCTTCTTAAGTTGTTCCAACATCTGCTGAAATTCAGCCTCCTTCTGCTCTGCCTCTTCCAAAGTGGCCTGATTTTGTTCTTCATAGGCCATGGCAACCACAGCAAGGATCAAATTTATAAGATAGAAAGAACCCAAGAAAATTACCAGGACAAAAAATATCATATATGTCTTGCCAGCTGCACGAAGTGTCTGAGATTTAAAAAAATGGAGAAAGATAGTTTAGTATTCATTTGTCTTCTAAGTAAAGCATTACTATCAATTTGATCCCATTACTACATTTTTTAATCATTGAAAATTATTGATTTAACTCAGATCTCACCAGTTGATAAAGATTTTCCCAGAAGTCTTGAGTCATCAGGCGAAACAGGGACAGGAAAGCCCAACTGAATGTGTCAAAGCTTGTGTAGCCATAGTTGGGGTTTCTGCCAGCTTTCACACATATGTATCCTTCTGGACATTGACTGAAATTAGAAGCCAGGAAAGAAATTATTTTTGTATATCTCTTTGTTATTTTTTATATGTTTGTAGATTTTTCTTCTTTATTTTTCTTTTTTTTTCCACTCTTTTTTATTTTTAACACACATTACTTTATGAATCATGCTGGGAAAGAAAAAATCAAAGAGGAAAAATCATGGAGAAAATGAAAAAAAAAAATAGAAAAAAGAAGTGAACCCAGAATGTGTTGATTTACATTCAGTTTCCTTAGTTCTTTTTCTGGATGCAGATTTTTCAATTGCTATTTTATATGATAAATTTATAGAAGGGAAAGAGGAGGAACAAGCATTTATGAAGCATTTATTCTGTGAAAAGCATTGTGCTAAATGCTTTAAATATATTATCCTATTTGATATCTATAATAATGTTGAGAGGTGCTGTTATTATTCCCATTTTACATTTGGAAACTGAGGCAGAGCAGAAGTTAAATCACTTGTCCAGAGTCACACAATTAATAATCTCTGAGGTAAGATTTTAATCCAGGTCTATTTTAACTCCAGCCCAATGCTCTCTTCACTGTTTTATCTAAGGGCTATATTAAACACAAGGACCTTTTCTGTTTACTTCACTTTATTCTATATTTAAAATAGTTTTAGATTTATTAATTCCTAAAGTCTTTAAAAAAAAAACTATGAAACAATCTGATGCCAAGTTTTTATCCTTAGTCACTTCAATACTCAATGTTCTTTAATGCGTCATTAACATATTTCTTTGTGAAGATGACATTTTCATTAACAGATTAGCATACTCTTTTTTTTTCTGGGATCTGATATCTAAATATAGAGAAATAAATACTTAGTACTATGTCATTTGACTTTATTTGCCTCTGGAAGAAAATGTCAGAAGGTCACATCCTACTTAGTGACCACATATAAAAGATAAAATCTGCTGAAATAGATCAAAGCAAAAACTTTAGTTTCGGATCACTCTGTGGAAAGATATTAAAAAAACATCCTTTTTAACAAAATTGAAAAATATTAAGAAATGCTATTTTTCTCTAACATTCTTTCTAGACTTCTGGGAATAGCTCTGTAGAAAAGTGGGTATTAGGTAGGTCAAGGAAATGAAAGCTTTTCTTAGGGAAATGATTTTCTCATTCTTGAATCTATTGGTAGTAGGATCTCTATTTCTCTGAAAGAGAGGTACCCTTATGCCTCAGACTCAGAATATTAAACTCTCATTGATTCTTCCTGCATTCTACTCTGAAAATGGGATAATAATAGCATCTACCTCCCTCCCTAAGTGAAGCACTTAACACAGGCCTAGTACATAGTAGATTCTAAATAAATGCTTTTTTCCTTCTTTCTTCCTCATCTTAATGGACAAGCCAAATTAAAATCTTTCTGGCAATATTAATTTTGGCCTAAGTAGTGGTGTGCTGGTAAATGTATGACAAGTGGCTATCAAAAACAGCAATAGCAGCAATAATACCCATGACACATTTCAAAATATAAAATGCATTAATATTTTCTCCATCATTTTCTGAAGTCTAGACCATCAAAAAACCAATAAATCAAACCTTGATTTGTAATGTTTGCCATTTTTAAGGGTGTAAATGCTCATACAGAAAAACTAACAATTGACTCTAGTGAACAAAGGATCTAGATCCTGCACTCCCTTGGCAAGTATTATAGCATTAGAGTTTCTGTGCAAAGAATATAAAACTATTATACTTGACATTTGAGTTTTTGGGGGGCAAGAATGTTAGCTCATTCATTTTTGAATCCTTCAGAGCCTTGTACAATTTCTTATATGTTTGTTGAATTGTTTATGGAATTGAATTGAATTGAATTATTTTTGAAAAAAGTAGAATCTTATTGAATAGAAATACTGACCTCATAAAACTCATCTTGCTCTCCCGTTTTTTTAAATTATTAATAACAATAAGTAACATTTATATAGCACTATGTGCCAGACCCTCTGCTAAGTGCTTTACTAACTTTATTAACTTTTATTAATTTTATTAACTCATTAAAATTATTAATTCATTTTGTCCTTATAAAAACCCTGTGAGATAGGTGTTATTAATTTCCTCATTTTACAATAAGGAAACTGAGGCAGACAGTAGTTAAGCGTTTGTCCAGGATCAAACATCTAGTAGGTGAATAAAGTCAAATTTAAACTTAGGTGTTCCTGACTCTTTGCCTAGCATTCTAATCACTGCACCACCTAGATGACCCAACATTGGACCTGGAATCAGAAGACCTATTTTTGAAGATAGTTGTATGACTGTGGGCAAGTCATTAAAATTCTGGGCACTAGTTTACTTATCTGTAAAAAGGGACCAATAAAATTTTAAATAAACTCCTTCACAGGGCTATTGTTTTGCAAATTGTATATGCCATCAAAGTGAGCTACTATTATAAATAAATCATAATGTGCTATGTGCTGAACAGATTATAGGTAGGACACACACAGGATCTTCCAGAATCTTATATTCTAGTATGATGTGATACAATACTAGATGATCTTTGCACATGGACCCCAAACAGAAACAGTCTAGTTCTTATAACTAGTTTTACTTTTTCTCTTTTTGTTTTTC
The DNA here is from genome assembly GCF_016432865.1 of Antechinus flavipes. Taxonomy (NCBI): domain Eukaryota; kingdom Metazoa; phylum Chordata; class Mammalia; order Dasyuromorphia; family Dasyuridae; genus Antechinus; species Antechinus flavipes. The sequence goes on from NC_067400.1 coordinate 427,426,276, forward strand.
ATTGTACTTATTTGATGGATTTGATATGAGCAAGTAGGATTAGTAATTGTTGGGCATGAATGTTTGAAGGAAATGTAAATTCATACTCTGTCCACTCATTCTAGGAATTTTGTGAGGGGAAAATGATGGCCAGGGAGATAGGCAGTGGGAGATTATTCTAGGCAGATGGCATAGCATGGGATACAATAGGAAAGAATGTCTTACCCTGCATCAGAACTGTTACCACAAAGCAATGCATCATTTTGCCCTTCTAAAATGTAAAAATGACCTATTTAAGGAATAAGAAGAAATAAAAATTGTAAAACTAAAAGTATATCAGTATATTGCACCAGTCAATCAATCAAATTTGAAGATCAATGTCAAAACAAATCATATCATAACAAAGAAATATTTGTTGCTAAAGCTAAACAAAAACTAATCCTAAAAACAACTGTGCCAAGAAAAAAAAACAGGATGGAACTATTAATTCAAGGCCCTTTTCTTGGCTCAAATGGTGGGAGGGGAAGCCTAGCTGCTATTAAAATACACTTATGCAACAAAAGGATTACTTCATATTTTTTAAAAGCTAAGTGCATAAATAGATTTGAACATACTACCTCCCTTATTTTTCCAAATCTCCCCATGTTTCAGCCTGTTTTCTGTGGGCAGTGGCATTTTTTTTGCCACATTATTCTAACAAAGTTACAAGTGAAAAATTGTTCTTTTCCAATTTGAAATGATAAACTTGCTTCTTTCTAGATATATATTTCCAGAGTAATTTCTTTTGAAGGCATATGAATAGAAAACTATGATCCAAAACAATAAAATTATGACACTTTTTATGTCTACCTCCTCCTTTCCCAGGCAATTTAATTGTGACAGAACTGAGGTTAAATAACATTGGCAGCATTTAAAATCTATTCAAAGCAGGTGGTTTATTAACAAAAAAAAAGGCTTATTTTAGACCTTAAAATCTGGAAGCAAATCCCACTGTTACTAAAACTGATCCCCTTTCTTCCAGTGTAACCTTTACTGATCTTTCTAATACCTAAAACAATGGTGAGAATATGGTAGTAATATGACTTCATGAGCTTCCAAGGTTATGATTGTTGAAACAAATAATATATAAATGAATCCTGAATTAAGTGAATAATACTAAAAAGAGCAATTATTAGATACAAAAGTTTAATAGGAATAGGCTAAAAAAGCTAAAAAAAAACTTAGAGGAAAATGGTTAAGCCTTAGGAGATGGCATGTGTGATGACTGGGAAGAATTATAATGAATATATAATGAATTTATAGTAATTTTCATTACAAAAAAATCTCCAATATATAAAAGATTATCTACTGTGGAGGAGTTAATACCATGATGGGATATGATCCAAAGACATAATTTTGACAGAGAGATGTAGTGAAATAAAGCTAGACAAAAGAATAACAATGGTAGGAAAATTTGCAAAATAGTCCTAAAGTGAAATTTATTCATATTTATACCATTCTTTCCTGTGACAGTGTGTGCCTAACAAGAAAGTCTTTAATTTAATCTCCTCCCACACCATCTGATAACTTTGTATTCATATATACTCATGAATAGTAAAATATGAAGAATATTAGAGTATTTGCTCAAAAATTTTTTTATTTGTTCATTTGTTCAAAAGCATATATAAGGAATATATTAAAGACTGAATCTGTAGTATTCAGTTTTAAATATAGTACGTAAATTTGGATTTTACCACCATGATGATACTACCTCTGTCTTTAGATATCAACAGTAAAGGAAAAAAAAATTATCATGGCCACATATACACATCACCATCAAATCAATCAACTAGTTCTAAACTGGTTTTCTCTGCCATATTAAAAAATACAAGTTACTTAATTTCTGAATTTGTTTCATCCATAAAGTATATTAGAAGATTTCCAATGTTAATATTTAACTTTGGAATTGTATGACATCTAGGAGAATTCAGATGGAATTTATAATATAAGACAGAGTGTGATATAATGGAAAGGATCGAGGGTCTGAATCCAGTCGACTTTTATTAAAAATTTTCCTCTCATGTTTATTACCTGTGTGACCTTCATTAAGTTATTTAACCTTCTAGGCCCATCTTTAAGTTTCCTCATCTTTAAAATGATAAGATGGGAACTCCTATAAACATATCCAACTCTTCTTTATTCTTAAACTCTATTATCCCCTCAAGTTGTCATTCTATATCTCTTCTCCCTTTCTCAATGAAATCCCCATGGGGAGGCGGGGGGAGGAGAGGAGAGAATTTCTATACTTCTTGCTTTCACTTCCTCTTCTTTTATTAATTTCTCAACTTCTCCAATATGGCTTCCAATCTCATCATTCAACTAAAGCTATTTTCTTCAAAGTTTTCAATACTCTATTAATTGCTTAATCTGATGAGATCCCAATCCTCATTTTTTTCAACATCTTTGCATAATTCCATATCAACAAGAATTTGTTAATTTTCTTTCTGCCTGGCATTGTAGCATTAGGTACAAACGAAAGGAAAAAAAATTCCTGTTCTATATCTAATGGAGGAAACAACATGTAAGCAATTATGAATAATATATATGCAATATAAATTGAAGTTAATCAGAAAGGGGAAAACACTGATATTATGAACAATGTGAAGTTTTCTCTCCTCTTAGATATTCTCTCCTTGGAGTTTTCACTACACTGCTTTTCTTTGTTTTTCCTCTTACAGATATATATATATGGAAATTTTATTTTATATATACATATATAAAATAAAATTTCCATATATATATTTCACCTTTATATATATATATATATATTCTTTCTTAATGGATTCAATTATACTGTCTATGCTGAATGATTTTTAATTCCCTATATCCAGCCCTAATCTTTCTCCTGAACTCAAATCCATAGTCAACTTTCTAAGGAGAATTTCAATTTCAATATACCAAAGACATCTCAGACTCAACATGTCCAAAAGAGAAGTCATGAATTTTACCCCTAAACTCACCTTTTGTACATTTCCCTGTTTTTCTTGTTGAAGATATCAACATCTCTTAGATATACCCTGTTTGTTCCATTCCCAGAGACAGGACCCTATTTTATGTCCTCACCTGTCTATCATTTCTTACTGGAATTATGACAATGATACTCTAACTGGTCTCTTTGCTTGAAATCTCTCTCCACTCTAATTTTCTTACATCTAGTTATCAATGTGATTTTCCTAAAGTGAAAGTATAATCATATTACTCTTAACCTGAATAAAATAAAAATAGGTAAAATATGTTACCTATTACCAATAGAATCAAATATGAACTTTCTTAACTTTTAAAGCCCTTCTCAACCTAAACCAACCTATCTTTTCAGTTTTATTAAATATTACCTCATTTTAGTCCAGTTAAGCTGGTCTTTTTACTGTTCCTCATCCACATGGTTCTCTATACTTTTTGCAGTAACTATTATCCATGCTTGAATGGACTTTCTTCTCAATTTCTTCTTGGCATTTCCAGTTTCCTTCAATATTTAGCTCAAGCATTTTCTTCTCTATGAAGCCTTTCCTGATCCTTTGGCAGCTGCTCCTGTCCCTTCCAAATGATTATTTATTTTGCACATAATCAAGTATATACATATTCTCTCCTATGGCTAGATTGTAAGTTTCATGATGTCAAAAGCCACTTAATTTCTAATTCTGTATTCCCAACATTTATCAGTATGTGGCACACAGCCAACACTGAATAAAGGCTTATTGATTGATAATTATGTTATTGGATTGAATATAATATTATGATTTTGAATATTATTATACTGAAAGGGAAATTAGAGTTAGACTGTGAAGCACTATAAATGCCAAGGAAAGAAAGCTGTATTTTATCCAAGGAGCAATGAGGAACTAATGAAGATTCATGAACAGGTAAGTGACATGCCTGTACCTCAGAAAGATTATTTTTGAGGTTGTTTGAAGGATAGATTGAACAGAGAAGGCAACTGGAATCAGGAGACCAATCAAGAGGCTATGAAACTAGTCCAGGAGAAAAATGATGAGGGCCTGAACTGCAGTAATAAGTGAGTGAGTGAGGAAAAGTGGAGCAGTTTGAGAGATATAGAGGAAGAATTAAAGTTTGGCAAATGAATAACTATTGGGGGCAAGTGGGAACAAATAGAATTGAGAATGACTTCAAAGTTTCAAACCGCAAAGAGGGGAAAGATTGTGATTTTAACTGACACAGTGAAATTTGGAGGAAAGATGGATAAGGGGTAATAATGAGCTCCATTTTTGACATGTTTAATTTGAATTGCAGTGTCTATGAAGTAGCTTGCTGCTCATAGGCTTGCCTGAAACTCAGGAAAGGAATTAGATTTACATTTATAGTTTTAGTTGTTTTCTGCAGAAAGATGACAAATGAAACTATAAGCGCAAGTAAGATTACTAAAGGACAGGAGAAACAAAAGGGGAGAGGAGAGAAGAGGAGAGGAGAAAGAATAAAGAGAAGAGAAACTAGGAAAAAATCCTGGGAGATATGTGGGAGTAGGACATGAATGATGAGCCAAAAGGTCAAAAAGATATCAAGAGGATCAAAGAGACTAGGGGATAATGGAGTGATAGTAGGATCTAAAACTGCAAAAAGTTCAAGAAACATGCCTACTGGGAAAATGTCATTGGATTTAGCAATGAAATCATTGAAAATCCTGAACAAAACAAATTCAATTGGAAAACAGATACTTTAATGGATCTATGACTTTAAGAATATGGGTACCTTCTTTAAGAAGAGCACACTGCCCCCACCCCATTAGCGGCTTTACAAGACAGCTTTTTTATATTGTAAAAATCTTGCCCATATTCTCTCACAAATCTTTTATGTAGGATCCACTCACCAAGATACAGGCCTTCCAACATATCTCTTGAAATTATGTCCATTTCTTACTTCTCAACTGCTTTCCTAGTCATACATATCTTCAATATCTTTTATACTACTTTTAATATGAAACTCTGCTCACCGCAAGCTGCCTTAAATTTTACCTAAAGGAGCTCCACAATGATTCAAAATAGTTTGGCCTAACTATCAATCTAGAAAGAGAAAAGTAGATGAAGAATGACTATCGCCTAGACTATGATATACGGTTTGAACATGTGTAGAACTGACCCACAAATAAACAAACAATGAAATAAATAAGTGAATGAATGAATATAATGCAACTATATGTCAACTATATTAGAATATCAGCTCTATTAGTGTAATATCTGTATATCTAGGACAAACATTATAATAGGTAATTGGATCCAAAATTATAAAGGAAGAAGATTTGTTAAAATCTGGATTGTATTCATACAACTATATAGTTCTTTTAATAATCCTAAGCTTCTCCCTGAAACAAAGAGCATTCTTTCTAACACCAAAATATTTCTGTGAAGCTATATTGTTGTAAATATTGTTGTATATTATGTAACTCATGGAAACAATCTCTGAAGAATTCATATTATGAGTTACCCAAAAAGTAAAAGAGATACTCATGGTAGGCCTAAATAGGATGTAACATGAAGAATCAAAAGGCACAATACAAGTGATATTATATTTTTGGTTAGATAAGGAATAAAAGTGGATTATCTATCTTTCTATGTTTCTACTTCATTTTTTAGATCATATCTGTGACTTCATTGATATAGGGAACTCAAAGTGAGGAAATTCCCTATATCAATACTTGTTGATATCAACAATTTAAATTTGGTCAGGACACCAGAGATTGTATGTATCAGAAAAGGGAACAGAAGAAGTCAAGTCTTCTTGATTCCTGGGCTAGCCCTTAATCCAGTACTCATGTTGCATCTCTTAGCTAATATTACAACGGAAATAATTTTCAAGTGGATCTTAATATTTTTATCAATAAACAATGTGATAATTGTGAAAACAAAATATCTTACTTTTGTCCTCAATGTAGTCATCCCAGTTAAATGTGCTCACTGTCTTATTGTAATAGGTACCATTTCCATCCCATGAGCTATTAAAGTAGGAAGTAATGTTTATTTCAAAAGTAGAGTTATCTGGGGGCCATTGCAAACATTTATTCCTCAAGTTGCCCATGAACAACTGTAGTCCAATGAGAGCAAATACACTCAGACAAAACACAGTCAGGATCATGACGTCAGAAAGCTTCTTCACTGACTGGATCAGGGCCCCCACAATAGTCTTCAGTCCTATGAGAAGAAAAAATAAAAAGAGAGAAAAAGTCTTAATTATGCCATTCAAAAGCCACTTAACCTATCAAAACATCATGAGCTTGTCCTGCAAAATAAAGTTTCATGCATAATGCCAACTATATTAGTTTAATGTCTGTGGCTGAGTAATGTTTTCATGAAAAGCCTGCTAGCTTGTGAAGATGAATGAACAGCTGAACTGTATATGTTCACTGGAAAATTAGAAATGGAAATGGAAATTGCATATTTCTAAATATTTCTTCTTACAGCAAAACGAGTGATTTTGTTATTCATGCTTGTACATCAACCCTCTGTAAACAGTTTGCTTTTATTTGCAGATACCTCACTCCCAAAACTCTTAGCTGATTTTAGAAAAATTTATGTGAACTACAATAGTATGAAACATTAAAGTGATGAAAGTGAGATGAGATTACATTTTAATGTATACTACATGCCAGGTTTGGAGGAGGGAGACATCTGAAAATTGAGGCCCATGCAACACCCATGCTATTTTTCACCATTTAATTAAATCTGCAATTATGATGACAAGTCTGAGCCCTATGTGCCTGCAGTAAATGGCCAAATTTGCATCAGTATGAAAGCCTCATAGTTTGGTTTCTATGTAAAAAAGGAAAGCTTGATGTCATCAGATGCAAACCAAACAGGCTGTATATTGCAAATGCCTCATGCAAAAATGTTAAACTCAAAGGCTGATTTAGAAAAGAAAAAAAAGCTAATATTAAAAAAAAAGCAAAGAATCGCATCAAATTAAAATCTGATGTTCTGATTCCTGCTTTTTTTAAGAAAGATATGTATATTTATATATATGTAACAAGGAACAAGCAACATTGCTTATGCTGAAAAGCTGTGATATCAAATTCAATGCAACTAAAATCAGCCTCGGTGTTTAACCTGGCTCTCACCTGGAATGACCGAAATTGTTTTCAATGCTCGGAGAACTCTGAATGTTCTCAACGCTGAGACATTGCCCAGGTCCACAAACTCTGTCACATATCTGTATAGGGGAGTTCACACACAAACACAATGACAGCACACAAGAAACGGCTGGAGATATGAGGGGCCTACCACCTTACACCAGTCAACTTCTTACCTGGGATTACAGAAATAGTTTTCAAAGCTCTCAAGACTCTGAAAGTTCGAAGAGCTGAAACATTGCCTAGGTTTACAAATTCTGTTACATACCTGTAGAATTAAACCAGAGTTATTCAGAATTTTGGAAAAGCTTAATTTGTGGTGGTCTTTCATAGAGACCTTTTCAATGTTTATTTCACGATGCTATTAGGTATTTCTGATTTCTTTTTTTTAATAACACTATTTTTCATCGTGATCATTTTTAATTTTAAGGCATTTGATTTGGCCATTTGGTAGTAAGTTATAAGACAAAATAGCCATTTGAATTAGATGAGAAAACCTAGGAAATACTCCTTTTCATCTAATAGTATAAAGTTAAATGAATGGCAAAGAATTTCTTATGGTCGATTTTTCTACTCTTTTTCTTTCTCCTTTGACATATATTCCTATTTGGAGGGTAAAGGAAAAAATGAAATATCTTGGTAGCTAAAGAAAATACTTGCTTCTGTGAAAAGGAGACCATTTAAGAGCAGACTATGGTAATTGGTAACCACCAAAGATTTACCCACCCCTACTGAAAAATAGTTAAAAAACTTACGCAAAAGTAATGACAGTGAAATCAAGCCAGTTCCAGGGGTCCCGAAGAAATGTGAAACCTTCTAAACAGAAGCCCCTTGCAAGAATTTTAATAAGCGATTCAAAGGTATAAATTCCTGTGAATGTGTACCTGAAGGAAAATAGCCAAGGAAAGTTTAAACATTGAGAGGATGACATGATAATATATTTCTTACAGAAAATTTCCATTCTATTTTGTGAACATTTATTGTCTACTCTGTGATAGGCACTGGGTTTAGTACAAGATATGTAAAGTGTGTAGGGAGAAACAGCCCAGTCTATGGGCCCAAATAAACAAGAGAGGGAGAAATAATAAGTTTGATAACAAGGTATTAAATAGTGAGAGCAAAAAAGAGGTATGGACACAATGCAACAAGAAATCTAAGGTGAAAAAAAAAAGACTTTGAGCTGGGGAGAAGGTTTGTGGAGATAGTAACTAAACTAAACCTTAAAGAAAACCAAGGATTTCTGAGGGAAGAGACACAGAAGAGATGATGGTCTTTATGAAAGTACAGTGGCAGAAGGGAGGTTATAATCAGAAAACAGTGAGGAGTTTGATTTGACTGTGAAACAGAGAACAAATAGGAAAAGTAATAAAACTGGGGACTCCGCATTCTACTATTATATAATTAATATAAAGATCACCAAAATTACTGAGATTTCGAATCTAAATGATTGGAAAAAATGATTATATTATTAACGAAAACAACTGAGAGGAAAATCAGATTTTAGGGGGGAAATGTTGAATTTAGTTTTAGACATGTTGAATTTAAAGCCAGATACCCAAATGGAGGTATTCATCAAGCACTTGGAAATGTGAGAATGGAATTCAGGTGAAATATTAGAGCTAAATAAATAGATACTGGGGTCATCTGCATAGAGGAGACAACTGAATCCATGTGAATAGATTATATTGCCAAGGCTTAGAATGTGGAAAGATGAGTAATTAGATTAGAGGATTGGAGGATATCTTCATTTAGAGAGGAAAAAGAAGAAGAAAGAAGAAGAAACAAAGAAAGAAAGAAGAAAAAAAGGAGGGAAAAAAGAAATTAAAATAGTAATGGAGAGTAAAGAATGATCAGACAAGTAGTAGAATCCAGAAAGATCCAAACAAAGGAAGAGAGAACATCAAAAAATGAAGGGTTGGTCCACAAAGTCACATATTGCACAAAAGTTAGAGAAGTCGAGGAAAGGGATATTGGATTTTGTTAAGTGCTCCAAGGTTTTGATAGAACAGTTTCAAAAGACCTGTGGCGTCAGAGGCAAGAGGGAGAGGGCTAAGAAACAAGTAGATGGTGTGCTAATGAAGATGAATATAGACCACTTTTTCCCCCCTGAGGCAATTGGGGTTAAGTGACTTGTCCAAGGTCACATAGTTAGGAAGTGTTAAGTGTCTGAAGTCAGATTTGAAGTCAGATCCTCCTGACTTTAGGGCTAGTGCTCTATCCACTCTCCACCTAGCTGTCATTAGACTACTCTTTAGAAATTTAGCAATAAAAGGGAAAACATAAGATGATGGGTTCTAGTTAATTCTTCTGTAAAATAAAAAGGGTGAATTAGTTGACCTCTAAGATACCTTCCACTCTAGTACATGAAACTATGCTGGTTTAAGAGTAATAAAGGAAGATTTTCTTAGCATAGGGGCTACCTAAGCATGCATTTCAATAGAACAAGATTAAAGATTTGGGGAAAGGAGAAACAGCCACTTAATCCTCCAAAATCCAAAAGAAGGAGAAAAGTAAAAAGATATGTGGAGATTTTGAGTTAGAGAACAGGAGTAGGAGATAAAAGACTTAAAAAAATGAATTTAAGTTTCCACATGGATCATCTGAATTTTTCTTTTTCAGAGTTATAGAGGAACACAACGTAATCATTAAATTCCAAAAAACAAAACAAAATCCAAAATATCTTGTTGAAATTGAGACCAAGTAGATACTTTCAGTTAACCAATAATAATTTTTATTTGAATAAATGGAAAATTTGGATCTATAAAACATTATGTATTACCTATGTCTTCCAGAAGCATAAAATATTTTCTTTTTTAAGGAAATTATAAATCTATTTTAGGGCTCAGAAGAAGCAACACAGAAAGATTAGATACATAAGTATGCTTTACACAGTATGCATATTCCTTCTTATGTAGCCCTAGTAGTCTTTATAAAGACAATGAAATGATAAAACTTAAGGCTGGATAGCAACTTTGAAATAATTTAAGAGATCAAACGATTTGTCCAAGGTAGCTATTTAGTAATTTGCAGCTTTAAACTATTTCTCTCTTTCCATCAAACCTTGCTATCTTTAAGAACAAAGAAAGGTGTGATATAGTCAACTCACTGAGAGAATTCCAGCATTTCCGCTCTTTCCTTCTCCATCAAACCCTGCAGCCCTGCTATTGACTCATTGTGACAAGAACATTGGCTGTGATAACCAACTCTTAGGTTCAATGCTTGTGTGACTTTTCATAAGTTATTTGGCTTGCCCAGGTCTCAGTTTCCTCATTGGCAAAATAAAAGATACTTATACTTAGTTTCTGAAATCCCTTCCAGCCATAGAACTATGGTATGAAATTAGTAGTGTTCTAATTATGTAACTGTTTCAGTATCTCTCACTTAAAGTAGAAGCAAGAATGAGTTACAGAAGTGGGATAATGATGTCAATAAGATATCAAAAGCACATTTTAAAATATAAAAGGATATTGTTATTGATAATTTTTTTTTACTTACTCTACATTCTTTGTCCAGTCTGGAGGATTACTCATGGTCATAAACACACAATTGGTGAGAATAGTGCACATAATGAGCATGCTGAATAAAGTGGGGTATAGTCAAGGAACACAATGTACAGCAGAAAAGCTTATTATCATGTACTACTCATACTAATAACATTTATTGTCAATTCAAAGGTAAGAAACTACTAATAATCATTTTACTATTTTTGCATTTTCTTCATTTCTCTATGGCTGAGTCTATATTCACCAAGGCTATTTTTAAATGTCACCATAGCAACCACTTTGGGTCCAGTTCAGTTATTTTGATTATTTTGATAACCAATTGCCATTTGAGGTCCAGCTCAGTTATTTTGACTATTTTGATAACCAATTGCCACTTGGGGTCCAGTTCAGTTATTTTGACTATTTTGATAACCAATTGCCAAACAATCACTGAATGGTCCAACAATTTCAGTTACTTTAAAGACAGAGTCAGCAAATTTTTCTTGAGGCCCACAATGAAAAGATAATACTTTTATGTTGTGAAATTTTTTTAGGACTTGTGAAACTAGAACATATTCAATGGAGTTCAAGGTAGATCTACTGAAGAATATTTCCTAAGAAATATTATAAAAGAAGAATTTCACTCTAGCTCTTTTTCTATTTTACATGCGTAAAAATATGGCTTAGCATTAATTCACATGCAAAGATAAAAAACGCAGTCCTCAAAATTCTGTAATAAGAAGACAAATAAATTGTCTTATATATTAAAAATAGTAGGAAGAAATTCACTGCTATTGTAAAGTCACAGACATTTGTCAATGAAAATCTAAACATAATTATAAAAGGATTCAAGGTAAGAAGTAGAATTGTTTTACAAAATAATTTTTAAATGAGTAAAAAGTTCTTTTATTTCTCTTTATCATAAAATATTATAATATTCAGTCACATTATACATGATCAACCAGATCTTGGATCATAAGGCTGAAAGAAAAAAAGGTCAAATGGGATTTCTTTTGACTTCAAATGATTAAATATTATAAATCAGGATGAAACAGGTTAAGTGAGAATGGTAAGGAAATTACCTTGTATAATGAGACTTTGCACTGAATGGCTAACTTCAATCAGTGCTATAATTAGTGTTTCATTTTTAATGGCACTCAAATTTATGAGCTTCATTCAAATAGAGAGTTCAGATGTATTCAAATAAAAAAAAAGACATAAATGAGATATGAATCAACCACATGATGGCACTACAATCTAAAATAATATAAAGAACTCTTTTGGTTTAACATTAAAATCACAGTAAAGAAATCAGCTTTAAAAAAGTAAGTAAAGTTTATGTGATAATTTTGATGAAATAATTGAATATTAGAAAATAAAATAATAGCATTAAAACAATGCAACATATTTCCTTTGATTTTAATTCATTATTCTCATTTGAACATACAGAGTTGGCAGATAACAATCTTCTTTATCTATACTAAGCAATCATTTTTGGAGGTCCTTTTCAGAAGAGAAACAAGATATTAGAAAAAGAAAAAATCAAGAAAACCTAATCATATTTATATCATGTTGAATGTTTCATAGTTTTAGGAAATTTTATCTCTCAGCTCCCTAGAAATCTATTTTCTTTTGGTCTTCCAAAATAGTAAGAGGATCCCATCATAGACACATATGGTTAAACTTATTTCAAACTTGAATACTTTATTGGTGTCTGTATTACCTTTACAAATGCAGAGTGCAACTTCTTTATAATTTGGTAGATGAGATCTGCTCTGGTCATATAATTCCTCATCTTGAAGAAAAACTGATAATATACCTCTCTGCAGTTAGTATAGATCCCAAAAAGTAGATGTTCAGTCTCTCACTGGACTCCATACTCTAAAATTTTCCAGGCAGTACTAAAATTCTACATTATTAAAGAACTGACCAAACACATGGAGAAAATTTCATATCAAAGGTAAATATGAATTTTAGATGCAAACCCATAACCTTTAGAAAAACACTAATATATGCTGCCATTACTTAATTTTTAAAAATGTGGTCAATAAATACAACAAAGGAAATGATTGTGTTGCATTATTAGATAAAGACATTAGTTTTTTTAAAAATAGGCCCAGCTCTGAGGTATCATCTTACACCTATCAGATGGGCTAACAAAACAGAAAAGGAAAATGACAAATGCTGGAGGGGATGTGGAAAAACTGGGATACTAATGAACTGTTGGTGGAATTGTGAACTAATCTCCATTCTGGAGAACAATTTGGAATTATGTCCAAAGGGCTATAAAACTATACTTACCCTTTGACCCAACAATACCTATTAGGCTTATATCCCAAAGAGATTGAAAACAAAAAGGAAAAAGACCTACATATACAAAAGTATTTATAGCTGCTCTTTTTGTGATGGAAATGAATTGAAAAGTGGAATGTCCATTAACTGGAGGAATGGTCAAAGGAACCAAATAATTATAATGGAATATTTTTGTGCTATAAGAAATAAACAGTTGGTTAGAGGAAAAACCTGGGAAAACTGATTTGAACTGATGCAAAGTTAAGTGAGCATAACTACAGAAATACAGTACACAAATAACAGCAATATTGTATAATGATCAATTGTGAATGTCTTAGTTATATTTAACAATAAAATAATCCAAGATAATTCTGAAAGATACATGATGAAAAATACTATTCTCCTTTAGAGAAAAATCTCATGGAATCTGAGTATAAACTGAAGCATACCTTTTCACATTATTTTTCTTTTTTTTTTTTTCCCTTGAAACATGGCTAAAATGGAAATGTTTTTCATGACTTCACATGTACAATTGATATCACATTTCTTGTCTTCTCAATGAATAAGGAAGGGAATGAAAAACTCAAAATTCAGAATTAAAAAAAAAGAATGTTAAAAATAAAAAATAAATTTAATTTTAAAAAATAAAATAAAAATAAACCTTAGGAAAATTGAGATCAAGCAGAAATTAAAGTTATAAGATCCCATTGAAAAACAATATACTTTTTACTAATATTGTATTTAATTTATACTTTAACATATTTAACATGTATTGGTCAACCTGCCATCTGGGGGAGAAGGTGGGGGGAAAAAGGGGAAAAATTGGAACAAAAGGTTTGGCAATTGTCAATGCTGGAAAATTGCCCATGCATATAACTTGTAAATAAAAAGCTATAATACATTTTTAAAAAAACATACTTTAATTGAGAGTTTCCAAATTCAGTACACTATTAAATTTACATTTATTAACAAATAACAGTTCTCTTGGAATTAATATGTTTGATAAGAGATGCATAAGAAATAATAGTATTTCTGACTCTGAGGCCAACTTTCTATTCATGACAACAGGTTGCTTTTTGTAGGAAAGAATGCTTTTTGTATTATCTGAAAAAGAACTTTAAATTCAAAAATACAAGGACCAAATCTCTATTTAAATATGATTTATAAAGTAGAATAAATAAATATTTTAAAGGAATGATATCTAAGGAATTTATGCCCTTTAAATCTCCATTTTCTTTTCTGTATCTTTCTGCAAAGTTTTTTGTACTAGGAATGACCACAAATTTAATATGTTTCCCTCTAATCCTTTAAATAGGATGAGCTTCCATAACCACTGCCTGGTCATCATGTAGTCCAGCTAGGTCAATAAAGCATCATCGTTCTAGTACTATAGAACTAGAGTTGGAAAAGACCAATTACCTCCAGGGTCATCAAATTCAACTCCCTTCCCTTTCTTAGGGCAACTAGGTGGTTCTGGGTAAAGAATATAGGATTAAAGTCAAGTTCAAATTCAGTCTCCAATGCTTTCTAGTTACGTGGCTCTGGGAAAGTCATCTAATCCTGTCTGCCTCAGTTCCTCATCTGTAAAGTGAGGATAATAAATATGTCTACCTTACAGGGAGTTGTGAATGAGATAATAATTATAAAGTGCCAACATATAGTAAACCCTATATAAATGTTGCTGTTATTATTATTATTATCTATAAATTGAAAAGGATGAACCACATGAAATTTTGCTTCTAGATCCAATACCCTCTGATTTTATAACAAAAACATTCAAACAAATTTATATCTCCCTCTAGGAGAGAAAGGATAAAACTGAGAATTACAATAATATTGCTTTGTGTTTTTATCATTTTTAATCAATATAACTAAATAAAATTCCGAGAAGTGTTTGAAAACTGCAAGGTTAGACATCATTGACTTCTCATTAATATGATCCTTTTTTTTTTTTTTTTTGTAATTTCACTCTCCACTTTGTTTATAAAATATGATAGCATAGTGCAGAATGCACAAAGAGATGGATTACATAAGTCATCCACAATCAAGCAAAGAGTGTTCGAAGCAGACATGAAAATACAATTTTAAGCTTCTGATCACCAATCCAGTGGTAAAAACATTAAGCAATTCCATTTGTAATTACTTATAGCACTTATGGCTATGGGGCCACTACTTTATTAGCAGTATTATAACCTCCTCTTTGTGGGATTTCTTTCAGCACTTTTGTTTAAGTGATTTCCTTTTCAGAATAGTTATATTAGACAAGATTAAATTTATTTAGGGAAATATCTCCTTTCATTTTGGGAGGAGGCTGTAATTTTATGTAGTGGAAAGGAGAAGAAACAGATTTTTCTTGAGCCTCATTGATAATATCATCAAAGAAACAAGGAGTAGGCAAGAGAGAAAAGAAAATGTTGATGTGTTAAACAGCATAAAGAAAACTTCCTTTATGAAATTGGGAAGGCAACCTACCATTGGCCTTTACAAAGTTAAACTTGAATCATTTTCTAGAATATGACAAACTATGTCTTTATCAATGGTCAAATAGTATAGGAAGAGACTACTAACTATCCTACTGGTCAGGGCAGAAACTGAGTCCAGTATGGAGAAGATAGAAACAGAGTCAGACAGAGAGAGAGGGAAGAGAGAAAGAGAGGAGAGAAGGGGAGGGGAGGAGGGAAATGGGGAAAAGGAGAGAGAAAGAGAGAGAGAGAGAGAGAGAGAGAGAGAGAGAGAGAGAGAGAGAGAGATGGAGAGGGAGACAGGAAAAGGAAGACAGGGAGAGGGAAAAAAGGAGAGGGAGAGAGAGAGAGAGAGGAGAGAGAGAGAGAGAGAGGAGAGAGAGAGAGAGGAGAGAGAGAGAGAGAGAGAGGAGAGAAAGAGAGACAGAGAGAGACAAAGACAGAAACAGAAAGACAGAGACAGAGAGACAGGGAGACAGACAGACAGACAGAGAGACAGAGAGACAGGGACAGAGAAAGGTTAAAAAAGAAAGGGAAAGAGGGAGAGGAGGATAGAAAGAGGGAAAGGGAGAGAGAGAGAGAGAGAGAGAGAGAGAGAGAGAGAGAGAGAGAGAGAGAGAGAGAGAGAGAGGAGAGAGAGAGAGAGATGGAGAGGAAAAAGGGGAGAGGGAGAAAGAGACACACAGAGAGAGAGACAGTGAGACAGTGAGAGATGGAGAAAGAAAGGGAGAGGGAGAAAGGGAGAGAAGAGGAAGATGGAAAGAGGGAGAAGATGATAGAGAGGGAGAGGTAGAGAAGGGAAAGAGCAAGAATGAAAGTAAGAGTGAGAGAGAAAAAGAGAGAGAGAAAGGGAGAGGGAGAGAGAGGTAGGGAAGGAGAAGGGGAGAGGAAGAGGGAGAGATGGAGAGGAAAAGAAGGATAGGGAGATAGAAAGAGGGATATGGAGAGAGGGAAAGGGAGAGATGAAGAGGCAAAGAGAGAAGGAGGCAGAGGGAGAGATAAAGAGAGAGGGGGGCCGCGGAGGAGAGAGATAGAGGGAGAAAGATTTAGAAAAGGAGCAGCTTCAGGAAGCATATCCCCTGGCAGCAAAGAAGAGAGCCAATTGTGAATTCAAGAGAATTATTTCTGGTAGATAGAAGTAAAACTGAGAAGTGCAGAACTAGAAAGCTAAGGTGAGAAATCCACATAGAAGAGATGCTGAGGAAGAAGCATGACATGACAGAAAGAAGAGAAAGGACATTAGGATTTTGCAGTAATGGGGGCCTTGGCCATTGTGTTCCCTACATGTGGACCTCATCACCACTTTACTCTAAATTTATGTATACTCTTCCATTGATGTTGTATGTATTTCTGGGAAGGCGTGTTCTAGATTACTTTTGTTGGGGAGGGGGTGGGAAAGAGACATTTTGTAACTATTATTCTCACTATGTAATGTCGGGAAATATTTTATTTTGAGTTGTGTCTCCTGGGTAACAATTAAGGGAAGCCAATTTTAGGAGGGCGGGCCCAAATAATACCTTCAAAACCACAGGGAAATGCCATTCTTCAGGGAATACCCAGATACAAGGGCAGAGCCAGCTGGCTCTCAGGGTTGGAGTGGGGAGGTGTGTTACATTTATTTTTTTAATTGAAAAATACTTAAAATGTAAAAGAGGTGAGGTAGCTAACTTATCTGTTAGTCTCAAAGAAGAAAGCCAGGTATACACAAAGGGAACTATGAAGGTAGAACAAACTTATCAAGTCTCAAAATTTGGACTAATGAAGCACATTAATTAATAGAAATATGAATCTCATTATTATGCCTAGCATTTTTCAGTTTACAAAGCACTTATACATTATATCATTATGTGATCCTCACAAAAACAATATGAAAATGCAAATAGCATAAAGAACTTGAAGCTCAAATAAATAACCTACCCAAGTCATAAGATCAATAAATCATAGCATTTTTAGTTGAAAAGGAACATCTGCTACTATGTTATGCAGTTGCGAACAGAAAGTAAGTTCTCTAATTCTTATTATAGGCTTATTTCACCCTATAATTCTATGGTAATGGCAGATTTGGTTTGAACTATAGGGGTAAGTAAGGATGAATCTAGGTGAGGAATGGGAATGACTGTCAAGGTGGAATGTGTAACAGTACTGCCTTTTCCAGAAATTAGTTATAATCAGATATATGTAGTAAGGGAGTAGGATTTGAAAGGGTTATATAAATATCAAAACTATGTTGTCTTAAAAAAAGCAAATGTAGTAAATATAACTACAATTTATCAGCTTATCAATTTTCCAAGTTCAAGACACAAAGCAATTTTTACATCCTAACAGCTAATGAAGACAACAACCATCTGTTAAATAAATAATAGTAAAAACAGAAGCATTAACATAAATATAATCCACTAATTTTCTGAGTTAATAGTCATTTGCTCATAATGGAATAATTCTAGCTCTTACTTAGAGGTAGATAGGTTGCACAGTGGATGAATGTTGAATCTTGAGTGCAAATCTATCCTTGGACACCAACTACGTGATCTTGGGCAAATTACATAAGGCATGTCTGCATCAGTTTCCTTAACTGTAAAATGGTGATAATAATAGCACTTACCTCCCAGGGTTACTATAATGACCAAATGAGATCATATTTATAAAACATTTAGCATAGTGCTACACACAGCTAATATTTACTAAATGCTTTTTCTCTTCTCTTCCACTTCCCTTTCCATAACAAATCACCCAGCAGGAAAGTATCCTGTCAGGAAATAATCTAAGACATTATCAAATGGAAGATTCTCTACCATCTGCATCTTGTCAATTCTAGCACCAGTGTCAAAGGGATTGCAATATTGTTCCTTTTTAGAATATGATCTTGAGATCATGAATTAGATTTTTTTATTCTGTTCTCAACCCTTTCTATATAGTAAGGCACCAAAATTTTAACTGTCAGCCAGTCCTTCAGTGTGAATAACTAAAGAATCATGGCATGCAAACTATATACATATGACTAAGATACTACAGGGATCTGGTAAGGGTAGTATGTCCACCAAAATAAAATCTCTTTACTACTTAGTATTCATTCCTCTGAGTTCATAAGATTCATCATCCTACAGCTAATGATGACTGAAATAAAGCTCTTGTGATTAGCTGCTTTGAATTTAGCTAGGCTGGCTTCTGGACAAACTGTCAAATCACAAATTCAAATCTTTTAAGTTGGATAGAATCTTCCAGTGCTTGCATTCAAAGGAACTAATGTCACCAAAGTGCCTGTGGATGTCTCTAGTGATGAATTATCACCATGTCAAACTACTTCTCTCAATTCTGATACTTAAAGGTTATTTTCTTACAGAGGTTAGGCATCCCTAAATTCAAACTGAAACTGCACTAGATATAGGTATAGTATGATATATACTGGCTAGCTATATCCTGGGCTCCAAGACGCAAACCTTTTCACTTCTTCTCTCTCCTAGCTTTCTAGATGTGGATTATTACACAATTGCTTCCTCAGCCTCTTTTGCCCTGACTTTCTAAAGCTCCTTAATTCTAAGTTAAATCCTTTTCAGGACCTATTTCTAATATTTTGCCCTAAAAACTAATTGTCTCTTTCTCTGTTTGATCTGCTCAGGTTGGATTGAGGAGAACTATAAGAGGCTGTAAGGGAATTAAGTTCCAAGAGAAACTTTTTCTATCAAAGCAATTAACCTCGTTAGGAGTAGACAGGACTGAAAGATAATGAAGACGTTGTCTTAGTAAATTTAAGGAGCCAAAAAGAGTTTTCATTGAAAATATAAACTGAAAACTATTCAAAAGTTAATGCATATATATGTATACATATACACACACAAATACCTACCTATATTTAATACACACACACACACACACACACACACACACACACACATATATGTACATGGCTTAAGTATAAATCCAGTAGAATTCATGTGACATCTTTAAATGCTGAATTGAAAAGCAGTCAAAAGTGAATTTATTAAAATCAAATTTTTAAAAACTAAATTATGAAATGATTAGATTATGGTGAATGAAATACACAGAACATTAGTATCTTATAATGAAAACAATTTCCAAGAGATATTTAGTAATAATTTCTTGGCTTCATCTTTATGTAAAAAGGACATTCAAATTAGATTAAAATATAAAAAATGTGAGATTCAAATTATTTTTTCCGGTAAGTAAATTAATCAAAGTAAATGGAGCTTAAAATTTACTTGATATTATAAATATTATTATACTATTTTAATATATTAGTATAAGTTATACTATTTTAAGTTAGAAGCATAATATGGAAAGAAAGAAATTAAAAAGTGGCAAGAAAAGCAGATTTTTTTAGAAAAGGGAAAAAAAAACAAGAAGTACAAGAGTGAAAATTAAGATTGACTTGGGAAAGAAGAAAAATTAGAAGAAAAGTAGTTTGCTTACCTCTTATTTGCTCACTGAATAAGTTGAGAGAGAAGACACAAGAGAAATAGAATAGAGAAACACCCTTCACGTTGGTTTTGAAATGAAATATCCAAAAAATAAACCCCAAATAGCAAATAATATGGAACAACAACTTGAAAAAGGATATGAATGTACCAAAATCTTAATAGCTATTTTTCTAATAGGGTTGAAAGGAGTTAAAATGTACAGGGCAGATGTGGCACTGAATCGGAAGATTGCCTTCCCTTTATTCAATACTATAAAAGTCTGGAAAAAAAAGAAACATATAAAATAGAATTGAGAACATACAATAATGGAATTTAAAACATAGTTTGCATTACTTTTTCCTTAGCACTAATTAGTGTATTAAATTAACCAGACTAAACACTCAAAAGGGAAAAAAAGCAAGTTATCTGGAAATGTGCTCATTTTGATATTATTCCATTCAATCTCAATAAAATGCAATAATGTACTAACTCTTACAGCATAATTAATCTAACATGTATATCTCTTACTTGTTTCCAAGGTAACTACATAAGCTTCTCCTATAGTAGAGAGGTACAATTAAAAATTTTAATATAATGACTTAAAATTATTAAATTCAAAAAAGTAACTCAGGATAAAGAAAATCTAAGTTTTATAATCCTTACAAGACAAATTGTCAATTTAATTTATAATTCAGGTGAGATATAGTTTTAATCATATCTTTAATAAAATAAAAATTTCTTCACTATGATCTTTAGCATTTCCCAAGTATGTTCCTTTTTACCTTTATCTTCTATTCTAGAATTTTCCCTTCATTTTTCAAATTCTTTGTTATATATTTTTCTTTTTGATAATTTCTAAATAATATATATTATATATAATAAAATAAAATAAAAAGAAAATTTAAATAATTAAATTTGCTGAATATTAAGGCATATGTGATAGAGATACTATTTGTAGTAAGATATTTTGATATTTACAAATGGCAGCATCATGGAATTTTCTTAATTTCATAAGAAGTTTAATATAGTTAGCGTTTATTTCATTGAGCAAATATTTCTTCCTATTGATTCTAAATTTCCTAAATACTTGGTGAAGTATTTGTCCCACTCAATGTAGGATTCAAGGTGGTAAATAATTATTTGTCTAGAAACTTGCTTCTCCATTCCCTGGTACCTATTCATTTCGAGGTAATGGTATACTGGTAAATGTTTATCAACTGACTCTCTGAAAAAAATAATTTTAAATGTACACATAGCACATTTTAAATTTAATGTACATCATTAATGTTTTCTTCATTACTTTTTTTAGTTTAGGTAACCAACCAAACAATAAATCATGTCACAGCATTTACCAATTTCTAAGATATAGATGCTCACACTGAAAATTCAATATTTGGCTCTCTTAAACTGTTATGAGCTAGTTCCAGCATAGGCTTGGTTTTAGGTTAGTTCCAAGGGTTCTAGGTTCAACTTAATCCATCCCAAATACTCCAAACATAGTTGATTTAGTTCATGATTGAATTCACCTGGCATCTTAGTGATGTTTAATATATATCATTATATGGTTCTGCTTCATCTTGCATGAGACTCAACTTAGGTCTTGTAACTTTAATATGAGTTTAATAGTAAAGGAAGTTGAATTAATGACTCACTTTTTTATTGATATAGTATGGATCCAGGTCCTCCAAGGGCTCTGACACCATTCCGGGTGGAATGTCTCCATAAATAAATGGGAGGGATTTTCCTGCTTCCAAATCACTATTTGCTTTGGGGCCATTTTCATCATCCTCATCCTTTCGTCCTTGTTTGGGTTTTGTAGCTTTTTCTTCTGCAATGCGTTGCTCAATAGCAGCAAGGGATTCCCTGGTGAAGTAGCGAAAGCTGTCAGGTCCTGGTGGTACCAGCACTGATTGTGCCATCTTTTCATCCTGCACCTTTTAATTACCGTTTAGCTTCTTGCATAAGAAAGTGCTATGGAAACATGAGAGGACAAAAAGGCAATGAGTATTAAGATAAACGACAAACACAATAATGAGATGTTACTTAAAACTTTTACATGAGGAGCAGGGACAAAATATGCAAGCCAAGATATGTAGCTATGTCAATATCTATATATAAACATAAAAAACAAAAGCAATATTTGGCTTTCAGGGAATAGCAATTTATAGGTTTTATTTTTCCTCCCTAGATAAGTAGGTCTTTCTTCAATATATTATGTGGAAAGTGTAGATGAAGTAATCTAAGTTTTAAGTAACTGCTACTAGAAGAAAAAAATATATAATCTAGAGCTCTGAAATGAATGTTTGATGGTTTCTCCTTGCTGTTCTACTTGTGTGAATATTTTTGGCAGCCATCTTTTAGCAGACTGTCTGAAACAATTGGAAAACAGAGTGGGAGGGAGAGAGGGAGAAGAGAGCGTGTCATATTGAATATCATAGAAAAGGAAGCACAAAGGATTTCCAAAGATCTCCCCATCTTTTTCTTTCTCTTTATCCACCACTACCTCCAAAGACTTTCTAATGAATCAATACACCTGTTAAAGAGTAACAGAAATACAGGTAAAAGCTTGCTTCGTTACCTGCCTGTGTTGCTTGTGAACAAGTTATTGGAGATGCAGGGGAAGCCCTATCTTTTTTATAGAGCTGCTCAGGAAGCTCCACAGGCAGGGTCATGGCTCTTGCCAAATTGAACAGGAAGTCATTAACATCAGGGATCTGTAGCTGGACCTCCAGATTTAGCAACCTGCTGCTGGCTAACATTATTGCTTTGGAAATTAATCATTTTACAGCAGTTTAGGAAACTGTCAGAAATATTTCATTTTCTTAAAAAGTACCCATTTTGCAATAAGTTAAAAATACTACCTAAGTAGCTTTCATTTAAGAATTTTAATTTGGTTTTAAAAAATTGAAGCAAAAAGAAAAAGCAAGAAAAACCGACCCATCATCCTGTAGAGGAGACTGTCACGTCATAGATTCAGTCACACAGAGGTTTTGATCATATCCTCCTGGTACATAATATAATACTGTGTAGTGTAGCTCTCATCAAAACATGGCAAACCTATCACCAAAATGCCTCACTGAATGAGCATTATCAAGAATTTACTGTATTTAGAACTGAAGGACAACGTAAATCTGAACTCTTGAATGCAACCTTTAAGACCTGACACCTTCCTTCAAATACCTTTTAAACACCACATCACAATATGAGATCTATTATTTGATGGCAATGTGAAATAATCATAATTTCAGTCCTACAGAATGAGCCAGATAAGCTGTAAAAATAGATCACAGGGCTGTTTCCTCAGTATTTTCCTCTGAAGTATACCCACCGGACTTCTCTGGAAGCAGCGCAGCTGCAATGAGTACATGTTATCAGAGAACCTTCTAATGAACTGATGCTTCTATAGACTCATTAATCTTCCACCTTTATCTCCTCAGACAGGTACATACCTACCTGTAAGTATGTAGGTATAGATGTGTACAAATATATAGAAGTATATACACATACATATACCTATATTTCATATAAATTATAGACATTACATATATGCATGAAAATGATCCCTGCACTCCTGATGGGCATCTGAAAATATCCTAACATCATATTCTTGGATGCTCTAATAAGGCATGATTTTTTAAAAAATGAAATCTAGCAGCCACAAAAGGGTTAATTATGAGAATGAAAGTGGTCCCACTGCAGAATCTCTATGGATTTGACTGTTGTCAAGAGCAGAATCACAGAAAACAAGTAGAGAAATAATATTAAAAAGTATTATTACCCCCTGAAGAATCTTTCATCCAATGATTTTGGCATTGGTAGGCTCACACCAAAAAGACTGCAGCTAAAATTCCATCATGCTTTATTTAAAAAAAAAAAAAAAAAATTAGGGGGGTGGTAGTGGTGTAACTCCTTGGAAGGACCACACCTAACTTCCTGTAAAAGGATTCTGGTTATTGAAGGAAAAACAGGCATTTCCTGCGTGAGGGAACTACAAAATGATGTTATTATATCTACCACTAGAGGGCACAGAATTGTGATCAATGCTTCTTTACTTTTCAACACTTGAACAGAAATATAAAAGGCCAGATAATAAATTTGGCATTACATATTAACAAATGATACTCCACACTCAGTACCCTAGACAGCCAGGAAACATAAAATTGCAAATAAAAAGGGGAAAGAGCTTCTGCCAGAGGAATCAAAACATTTATAAACTCATTTAAATTCATGAAAATCTTATATTTGCTGTGGCCAAATTCATATTTGTTCTTTAAGAGTTAATTTATCTAATATGTTATTAATGGCCATTATAATTATTGTGCAATGCAGTTTTACATTCTGTCTATTAACGTAGCAGTTTCTCCCTGGCTTGAAACATTTAAAATGCTAGAAATAACCAAAAGTAGCTGGAAAAGCCAGTGAGAGCTCTGGTTATCCTGTAAGCATGTGACTGTGTGTCAGCCTTGAGAAAAAGCATTTACTCATAACAAGAACTGAAAATCCAGTTCAAATGAGAATTGGACCTCAGATCCAATAAATATCAGAAAACAACTCTAAAAAAAGAAATGTAACACTCTGTCCACTTGCTATTCTCTCTGCTTTTTTTGTAACAATTTGTTTTTATAGGAAGACAGGGATGTAGGAGATGTACTATAGACAGATATTCTTCATAATGCTGAAATATCTAGAAATGAAGCATCTACCATCAAAATAACCTCCTTAGAAGCTCTGAAGAATATTTAAGCTAATCCCCTCCTAAAGCATATCAGACTCTCTAAATATTTGACACCACCTTTCAAAAGCCCAGTTTCTCCATCAGTAAAATGAAGCTTTTCTGTCTCAGAATCCAGAGGAACTTAAATTGAATACAATCTACTTGTAAAAAATTTCTAAGTTATTTTTTAAATAGAGAAACCAATAGATGATTACATAATTTGCAAAAATATTCCTGCTATACAAAATACTTTACCATAATTTTGTCTTTGTTTTTAAATAGTAGTCTAAATGATTAAACTTACATTCAACTTTTTCTCAAATATATCCAAAATGCAAAATAAAACATAATATTTTAATTTAGAATATACCTTAAATATGTGCACATTCACATATATAGAGAGAAATATTTATTTGTGTGTATTATATATATATCACAGGGATAATAGGATAGCTGATAGATATCCTTCTACACAGAAATTCATGTTATGTCTCAAAACCACCATGTAAACCTCCTATCTAACCAATTGGGTGGATCACCTAAAGCAAATGTATGAAGGATGTAGGTTAGAGTTGCACATGATATGCATGATAAACAGCAAACTACATATGTGAGACGATAATTCTAATGAATTAGCAATTAATCAATAAAAATTTGTTAAGCACTTATATACCAGGTTATACACTAAATCTTGAGAATATATCAATTAATAAATCAATCAATAAATCCTTATTAAGTGCCTACTCTGTGCCAGGCACTGAATGAAAGGCTGGGGGTGCAAGATCATTCTTGCATTCATAGAGCTTACATTCTAATGGACAAACAGTAAACAAACAAATATATACAAAGCAATCTCTATAGGACATATAGGAAATAACTGAGAGAAGGCATTAGAATTAAGAGAGGTTGGGAAAGATATCCTGAGAAAGATTTGATTTTTGTGGTGACTTTTTAAAGATCAATAGTTGGAGCAGAGAATGGAGAGCATTCCAAGAATAGGAAACACCCAGAGAAAATACTTGAAGGCAAGAGATGGAGTATATGTATGTTTGGGGAAAAGCCAAGAGGCTAATTGTGTCTGGATCAAAGAGTATGTGTTGGGGAATAAGGTATAAGAAGACTGGAAAGATCAGATGGGGCAAGGTTATAAAGGGGTTTGAATGTCAAATAGAGCATTTTGCATTTGATCCTGGAGATAATTTATATTATTCCTAAACCCTAAAGATTCAACTAAAATAAAACAATAACTTCACCAAAGTGGCAGGATATGAAACTCACATAAAGCATCAACTTTTCTGTACATTATCCATAAAACCCAGCAGGAAGAGAAAGAAAATTCTCATTCAAAATAATGAAATAATATATAAAACATTTAGGAGTTTACTTACCAAGACACATAGGAACTCTATGAACATAATACAAAAACTCTTTGAGGAAATACAGATCTAAATTACTGAAGAAATATTAACATTTTTGGTTAATCTCTGATATTATATTAAAATATCCAAGCCAACTAAATTTGTTAATTCAGTATCCTACCGGTGAAATTACTACAGCATTACTTTCTAGAGATAGAAAATTAAAAAAAAAAATTCATTAGGAACCAAAGCCCAATACTTTGAAGGGAGATCATGGGGAAAAAAGTGAAATGGGAGGGGTCATAGCTGCAGCAGTTATCAAACTATATTACAAAGCAGTAATCAAAACTATTTGAATTCAGCTAATAAATAGAAAATAATAAATAGATAAGTTGATCGGTGGAATAGCTAGGGACACAATAAGCAAATGCATAGAGTAGAATAATGTCAGATAAGCCAAATATTCCAGCTACTGTGTTTAAAATAATTTTTAAAATTATCTGTTCCTTTCACTAATTCTCTTCTAGTTAAAAAAAGAAAAAAGGAAGGAAGGAAGGAAAGAAAGAAAAAAGAAAGAGAAAAAAGAAAAAAGAAAGAAAGATTGAAAAAAGAAAGAAAAACTCATAGCTTCATAGAATGGCAAAACAAATTCTTACATTAGCCATGTCTGAAAATATGTCTCTCTTCATTTTAAAGTCCTCAAATGTCTGTCAGAAAGATGTACAATCTTTTATCTTCATTATGATCAATACAATAAGGACAGATAAATACATTCTATAAAGTTATTTTATAATTGTTCTCTTTCTGCTCACTGAGATCTGCATTAGTTCACCAAAGTCTTCCCAATTTCTCTGAAATTAGCCATTCCATTCAGCATAGAGGTGCAAAAATTCAGGGAACTGCTGTGTGCCACCATAGCATTTTCCTCTTTACTTCTAGGAAGCATTGCTCTTCAATGGGGAACGTCTCTCTCCACCCTACCTCTACTTTCCAGCTTCCTTTTATGCTTATCTTTTATGTGCCATCTTTCTACTTTATATTGTAAGTTCCTGAGGATAAAGAACTGCTTTTCTTTCTATTTAATATTTGTATTCCTAGCATCTAGCACATAGTAGAAGCTTAATAAATGCCTTCCCCAAGGATTTATTAAGCTCCTATTATGTACTAAGTATTGTGCTAAGTACTGAACATACATAGAAAGGCAAAAATGGATGCTTACAATCTAACAGACAACTTAGCTTCAAATTCTTGCTCTGTCCTTTAGTGCTTATGTGACCTTAAGCAACCCACATAACTACTCTTGATCTCAGTTTTCTTACCTATAAAATAAGGACTAGATAACCTCAAAGATCCCTTCCACCTCTAAATATATGATCGCCTAACAGTACAACACAATGATTATTTATTTTTTATATATTTTTAAAATTTAAGATTTATTTATTGCTGTAAAAATTGTGATAATTTTTAAAAATTGAGCTAAGAAGAATATCTGCAATAGAAAAAAGTGAGGAGGCAACATTTTTTTTAAAAGGGGAGGGGATATTGTTATTTAACCTTAAATTTTTCTTGCTGAAACAAAGACCCATCTTTCTGGGTTTTGTCAATTTTTTTTTGCCTTTTTTTTTGAGAGGCAATCGAGGTTAAGTGACTTGCTCAGGATCGCACAGTTAATAAGTGTTAAGTGTCTAAGACCAAATTTGAATTCAGGTCTTCCTGACTCTAGGGCAAGTACACTATTCACTCTGTCAACTAGCTACCCCTTAAGACGCTTCTATTTTTTAAACACCATCTTCTTGTAATGAGATGTGACTGTGAGTCATGAAAGATCATATTGCTGAATAATTAAAAATGAAGGCAACAACAAGAGAAGTAGTGTAAATGATACCAACAAAGAACTATATGACTATAGAAAGTGGTACCATCATATGGCATGTGCAAAGAGTAATAGGCAGTCCATGTGCTTTGCTGGTATCTGCAAAAAATCTAGAGAACCAGAGGAAATCTCTCAGCACATGGGGAATTTGTAGAAGAATAGGGAAAAGAATTGCATAATATATGAAGGTTATGATTTGCACTGAAGGAAGGAATACTTTTATTGATTAGATAACAGAGCCTTCAGAAGTTCTTAAGTCCAGAAGTAAATAAAATTTCATGGTAAAGCAAAGGCTCAAAGGCTGTAGTAGAAAATTAATACACAGAGGCTCAATTTCAAAGCTGGCCCAGGTCATGTTATACTTTGTTCTATAACTTAGTTTCTTGCTGCATTTATAACAAAAGTTTTGTGCATGATACAAAGCATAAGAACTAGCTCCTCATCTCAAAGAGCTTACATCTAATTGAGTAACTGAGATATATACATTTGAAGAGATAACAATTTAAGAGATACAGTAATGATATGAGAAGGCAACACATCAGCAGAAGGAAGGAAGCAGAGAGAGTGGGAAGGTGTCTGAAGAGAAAATAGGAACTGACACTACCAGCATCAACCAGGCCTGCCATCTGGCTTCCTATGAGGTTTTTTCATTGTCCCCCTGGGTTGTGCTTTGCAGGGAAAAAATTTCAAGTGGGACTTACAAATGACAAGATCCTGGAACACAGCAATTCTACCAGGAACAAGGGAATTGCATGGTGTCATTGCAGTGACACTCTGCTAAGGTAATCAAGTATGGAGACAATAGACAAGAGCAGGACACTGTCAGAGCTGCATGGTGAAACAAGACAGGATGGGCCAAAGGAAAAATGTTATAGAATAATAAAACAAAGAGAGAAAGGGAGAGAGGAAGAGACAAAGAGAGAGCAACAGAGAGAAAAAAATATGTCATACTTGTGAATCAATGAGAAGGATGACATCTAAGTACCATAAAGATGCACATTTATATAATTTGTTTTAAGTCTACCAAGAGCTTTACTCAACCATTCTGTGAGACAAAGGCTTACTATAGCAATAAACTGAGTTCAGAGAAATCAATGTGATTGGTTCAGAGTCAGTACTCAAACCTAGGTTTCTCCTGAGTCCAAATCCAAATCTTTCCATAATAACATACTGCTTCTCCAAAGGACTAAAGGGAGCTCTTTTTTGAGGAAAAACCTCTTCTGCAGGCAAATTTCCCCTTTTGGGGATCTCTGCAGCAGCCATGGTCTCAATTAGTATTACTAGGCAGAAGACTCCAAAGCCTATATAACCCACTTACCTTTCTCCTAAACTCCAATCCTATTCTCACTGTCTGTTGGATACTTAACTGTCCCATATTGTGTTGTTGATGAGTTCTGTCTGATTTTTCAGAACCACATGGATCATACTTTCCTAGGGTTTTTTTTTTTTTTTTTTTGGTTTTGTTTTGGAATAGATACTAGAATGGTTGGCCATTTCCTTCTCAAGAGGAGTGAGGGAAACAGAAGTTAAGTGACTTGCTTAGTGTCATGTAGCTCCTAAAGATTTGAAGCTATATTTGAACTCAGTTTCCTGATTCTAGGACCAGTGTTATAGCCACTGAGCTACCTAGCTGGCTCTTAATGTCCCATAAGGATCTTAAATCCTACATGTCCAAAACTCCATATCACTTTTTTCCTTCCTGACACCTCCATTTTTGAGGAAGGACACAGATTGTCAATCATTCATTCTCTGCACTTCATCAACATGAATACATGATACCATCCTTTCCATATCTCCTGCTTTTTGTTGTCTTCCTCCATTAAAATACAAGATCCTTGAGAGCAAGGATTGTCTCTTCTATATGCATCCTTAGTACTTTGAGTAGTGTCTTACAAATCATTTCGTTTAACAAATGCTTGTTGACTTGATTTAATTTCTTCCAATATTATACCCCTTTTCCTAACTTCTCAATTTTTTTTCTAGGATGTCAGAAATGTAAATAACAGTGAGCTGGAAGGTTTCACTAATCCTGCAAGTGAGGGGTTTATCCTGTAAAAGATCATAAAGAAGACATTTCAGGTGCTGAACTCAAAATCCTATTGAGCACCCTGAAATATAATGATGAAATCACAAAAATAAGTGTTCCAAAGATCAAGAAGTCAATGTCAGTGACAGAGGTTTGGATGAAACCTTGATCCCTATAACAGAATGTTTAAAATAGGTCCTTAAATCAACATGGAATACATAACACACGGTATAGCTCCTTGTGAAATTCTAAAGGTATTTTTAACTGACTTGAAGTAATCATTGCAAACCTATTAGAAGAAGGATAAGTAGAAGTTTGAACTCTACATTAATTGATATTATTGGGTTTCAGCATTTATTATGCAATATAAAATTTCATTATTTTCCAAATCACCCTAGTTTTAAATGGGGAAAATGAGGGAGAAAAGGGCAGGGAGGAGGAGAGGGAAAGAAAGAGAAAAAAAGAGGAAGGAAAGAGAAAGAAGAGAGAAAGAGAGGAGGGGGGAGAGAGAGAGTGAAAGAGAGAGAGGGACAGAAGGAAGGAGGACAGGGAAAAGGAGGAATAAAGAAAGAGAGAGAAAGGGAGAGGAAGAGGGAGAGAGAGAGAGCGAAAGAGAGAGGGAGGAAAGAGGAGAGAGAGGGAGACAGAGAGAAGAAAGAAAGAGGGGGAGGGGAAAGGGATAAAGAGAAGGGGAGGGGAAGAAAAGGTAATGGGGAAGAAAACACACATGAAAACTTGGTGCAAATATTTCTATGCAGCTTATATATTTCTATGTGGCTTATAGATAAGCAACAAAACTCTGATACTCAATGAAATTCTAATCAAGGAGGTAGGATTTGTTATGTTATATTTGGTTAAACTGATAGGAGTTTAGTATATTTCATTCTGTCAGCTCATATTTATTAAGGATTTGTGCTAAGTGCTGGCGATACAAAAAAAAACAGAAAAAAAAAAACAGCTGAAGAGTGAAGCATGAGCCTTTCTCAGCACCTTTCTGGTGACTCATGATAAAAGTCATGATTAAAGTTTATTGAGCCAATAAATCTGGCTAAGGTATATATAGGGTTTGTGTAAAATAATAATGGCAAAGTTAGGAGAGTTGGAGTTATTACACATCATGACAAAAGTCTAAGATTTATCCTCTCTACTAATGGTTTCTAAACCTTATATGCATCCTACCTTCCCACCCTACCCCCACCCTATTTGTTTAAAAAAAAATTGTCTTTCCACTTTAGAATTTAATCTTTTTCAGTTAATGAAAATTGAATTTTAACCTCCCCCACTGGAAAAAAAGAAAGAAAGAAAATAAAACACTAGAAGGCAGCTAGATGGCACTTACTAGCTGTATGACCCTAGGCAAATCATTTTGCCTAGTTTTCTCATCTGTAAAGTATGCTGAAATTGGAAAAAGAAAACCAATCCAGTAACTCTGCCAAGAAAGAGAAACTGATCATCCCAGAAATTGAGCCAGGTTCAACTGATCCCAGAACCGTACTGTGACATAAAAACTTAATCACTGATAACTTCAAATCATTACCTATAACCAAAAATGTGCTGGTAAGTGTTTAATAATGTTTCTGGGGGGAAAAATATATGCATGACAGTTTTAGGTTTAAATCCACATTATTAGCATTTTTCTTTCTTAAATATCTACTTTTTTAAGTATTACTTTCTTAAATATCTACAATTTCAAAATCAATAGAGATCAAGCCCTAATTTGAAATGTTTGCTGATTTCAAAAGTGTAAAACGCTCATGCTAAAAATTTAACAATCAGCTCTTTCAAGCTGGTAAGAACTGACTCCAGCATACCCAGGCTATAACTCTTCTGGTATTATTACAATTTTAAATAATTACCAGGCTTTTTAAAAGCCCACCTTATTATATAGAACTCATCAAAATGAATGTTGAGAAATAGAGAAGATATAGCACTTTTAACTTCCAACTAAATTTTATTTAACTTTAAATCTTTACATTTCAGATCCAAGTTCATCAAGAAGCTAACTAACACATCTGGCTAGCACATCTTTTTTTCCTGAAGCTACAAAGACTATTGGTGATAGTAATTCAAGACTTCACATGAACACCTCAAATTTCATCTTGTTTTCACCAACCATAGTAAATAATTCCTGCTTTACATCCACTGCCATTTAGAATGGATTAGATGTATTAGTCTTGACTTTACTATGTTTTATTTCAGTTTTTGTTTTTATTGAACAATGTGAAATATATATATATGTTGTATTTGAAAATATCCAGTAATTTTTATTACAGCTTCACTGTCATTTCTCTACCTCATCCCTAGGAAAGGATTTTATACTCTCTTCCAGAGGACATATCCCAATTTGAAGGGGAAAAAAAAAACCTGTTCTTGAAAGAATATTAGTCATGTCACTGTGATGCTGAAGAGTAAAACTGTGACATTGGTGTGAGATGATGAGGACTGGAAGGACAAGACATTCAAACCTCGCCTCTCTTTTAGTACTGTGAGTTATGTGAATTGTGTAGAGTTAATGGAAAGGCGTATTGCTTATTGGTAATCCTGAAATGTGTATGCATTCTATGGGGACTCTAAACAGCAGACTGAAATGATGAGTCTGGGTGGGGTTATGTAGGAAGAGAGAGAGATAATTCTGAATGTTAAACCCTTTAATAAATAAATGTTAATCTAAATTAATGTTTTCTATTTAGTCCCAGTTTACTATTTTAGTATTATTATACCTAAAGTACTTTATAGTCCAATCAAACTGAATATCTTTTTGTTCCTCACACTCCAACAAAAAGCACTACTAAAATATCCAAATGAATAGGAAATTAAGCAGAACTGAGTAAATAAACAAGGAGAGATCTATAGTGAAAGCTTTTGGCAGAGCTGAAATCAAAGACGATGCATGGATTTTTGCATTGTGGAAAGTGAATACCCCAAAATATTACCTGTTCTGTGAAACAGTTATGTTTACTGGATGTTGTGACCTGTTCATTGATGGTTGTATTGTATATCTTTTAATTAGGAAAAAAAAGTTCTTAAAAAAGAAAAAAAAAAGGAAATCCTCTGATAGAATGGCTACCTTCATCAAATTTATAAGTAATTAATTACTAATAAGAAATTATATCTACCTTATGCCTTAGAAGATATACAAGGATTTTGAATCATAAAATGAGTATATAAACTTAAAAAAATTTAAATTGTATTTATACCATCTTTAGCTTATCTTTTTTTTAAACTTCTATTTTGTGTATGTTGTATTTTGTACATTGTACATAACACTTGATGCAGATATTAAAGTACTAGTTGTTGTTTAGTTCTTTTAGTTGTGTCCCAATGTGTGTGACTCCATTTGGGGTTTTGTTGGCAAAGACACTAACACAGTTTGCCATTTCCTTCTCTAGCTCATTTTATAGATGAGGAAATCAAGGCAGACAGGGTTAAGTGACTTACTGAGAGTCTGACAGCTAATAAATGATTGAAGCTAGATTTGCTTTTAGGGCCTCCTGATTCCAGGGCCAACCTATTCACTGTATCATCTGGCTGTCTATAAAACACTAGTACCTGTAACTAATAAATAAATGTATATTCACATTATTGAAATTGTGTTTTTTTTCCTTAATTGATTGAGTATAGGTATCAAAAAAGTTTGGGGGCTTTTGTTATAGAATAGAATGCAATAAATTGAGCTCTACTTTCAGTGTCAGTCTTTCATATATTTGAAAACAGCTATATGACCATCTTTCATTGCTTCTTCTCTAGGCAAAACCCTCAATTTCTTTAGTCTCTATTTATACAACAAGGTTTTCAGAATCCTTAGCATCCTTAATATTTTACTTTGGAAAAGTTTAATTTATAAATGTCTCTAATAAAAAGCAGCAAACAGAACTAGATAAGTGCTTCATACAATCATTAATATTTATACATCTTTCTCTTAAAGTTGTATAACATTATACTAGTTTTAATACAATTATTATCATATAAGGGTTAACAACTTATGATAAACTAAAATTCCTAGGTTTTTAAAAAACATATATTGCAATTACCCCATATGTTCTCCAACCTGTCATTGTGCACTTGACTTTTTGTTAAAGCCTAAATTTAGGACTATAGATCAATCAAATAATAAATATTTGTTAATCTCTTATTTTATTACAGGGACTGTAATAATTTTTAAAAAGGAAGAGCAAAAATAGTACTTGTCCTCAAGAAAGTTATATTTGAAAAGGAGAGAGAATATATACATTAAGTGGTACATTCAAGATACATACAGAGGAGACAGAAGTTGATCTTACTTGGGAAGATACTAACAGAGGAAAAAGGACCAGGAAAGTCTCCTGAAATGGATAGGATTTAAGC
The DNA here is from genome assembly GCF_016432865.1 of Antechinus flavipes. Classification (NCBI taxonomy): domain Eukaryota; kingdom Metazoa; phylum Chordata; class Mammalia; order Dasyuromorphia; family Dasyuridae; genus Antechinus; species Antechinus flavipes. The sequence goes on from NC_067400.1 coordinate 427,460,335, forward strand.
TGACAAGTCAAGGACTTTATATATATCCTTATTGATTTTCATCTTTTGTTCTAAGTTTATAATTTCAATTTAATGAGATCTTTTTCAAACATGATTCATATTTTGTTCAATCGTAGCTATTTTGTCCAGATTCGTTAACTGAGACTTAATTTGCATGTCTTCTTTGTCTTAGTCTGTGTCTCTGGTAAAAATTTTAACAGAATATAGTAGAAGATTGAGCTCTTCCACAAATCACAACAGACCAACTTTTAGGCTGATATGAATTTGTCAACATTCTTTGGGCATGCCTATTCAATCACGAATTTGCTTAAATGTTCTCCTACAAACCATATCCCTTTACCTTGTTCACAGAGCTATTAGGAGGAAACTTGGCAAATGCCATTCTGAAATTAAAATTCATTTAATATCCCTTAACCTATTAACTTGCCATTTAAAAAGGCAATCAGAATCACTTATAAGTGAAAAATCAGTACCAAGTCTATCTTAAATTGGTGAAAGTCAATGACATTGATTTAGGAGGTTAGTTCCTATTTAATCAATAACAAAATATACTTCTTCCCTCTCAATTTATTTTTTTCTATTATCATTATTTTTGTACAAAAGAACAAAGAGGTCATTTCACTTTCAACTTTTTCTTTCTTTCTTTTTTTTTTTTTTTTTTTTTTTTTTTTTTGAGATTCTGGGATGCAACATTTGTGCCTTGTTATGCTCCTTCTTGCACTCTCTGGATTGGTCAAACTGGCCTTTTTGCTATTCCTTCCACATGCCAGTCTATCTTCCATCTCCCCTTTTGAACTGCCTATCCCAGTGACTAGAATATATTTCTTTCTCAATTCTGCCTCTTAGAAATCATTATTTCCTTCTAGACTCATCTTAAACACCAACTTTTACACAAAATCTCACAATCTCATTCACAAGTTAAAGACAAAAATAAGGTCCACTTTCCTCATGAACAAAGTTATACTTAATCCTCTTCTGCCACCCCCCCCCACATATACACTAACCTCAATCTTTACTTATCCCCCACAAAATTTAGCTATCTTGAGTTGTTTGTTTATTATTACCAAAGTTACGGAAGTGGCCAAGGTTCATACTATATAGCAGGCATCACTTGGCTGTAGTATGCAAAATACAGAATTGTACCTACTCCCAGGAGTAGTGAGTTTGGAGACTTTATTTGTTCTTTAAAGTTATTTGAACCTTTCAAGGGGCATACAGTATATATATATATATATAGATAGATAGATAGATAGATAGATAGATAGATATAGATATAGATATAGATATAGATATAGATATATCTATATCTATATCTATCTATCTATATATATATGCTGAAAGACAAAGTTACATACTCATAAAGCCTCTGGCGTCATGTAAAGGATCTCTGAACCACATGACCAATAGGAAGAACATGTCATTAATTTCAGAGACACATAAGCAAGTCTAATTCACAGAATCACAGCATCCACAATCTAGAGCTAGAAGGGAGCCTCAGAGGCTATCTATTTTACAGCTGACAAAACTACTCCCTCATCCGTAAAATGAGACCCTGTAAATGTAGCCTTTCTCATTTTACAGATGATGAAAACTGAGGTCCAGAATTTAATTGGAACCATATGGAAATTTTAAATTAGTCATTTTATTTTTTATACCTAAAATTATAAGTAAAGAAATGAAATGGACTTACTCACTACATTTATTCATTTTCACTGAGTATTTGAATTGAATGGGAAGAAAACAGATTGAATATGACTACCCTAGCTGAGAATAAATATGTGTTCAGGAACTAATCACAACTGAAATTTCATGTATCTGATCTACATGACGACACAAACAAATACACCCACATGTGAAATTTAATGGCCTTTTCAGGCTAATTAATTTCTTGAATGGCTGCCTCTTTTCTTTTCAGAAGTCTCTTAACTGATCTTCATGCTTCTCATTTATCTTCTTTCTGATTCATCCTTCACATCACTACTGGAATACTTTTCATAAATTTCATAAGGGACTTCTTTGATAAGATTCCTCAGAATGTTCTACTGTTTCCCTACTGCCTATTAAATAAATCTGGTATTCAAGGTCCTCCATTTATTCTACTTCGTGTACTCTACAACCCTCCCCCCGCCACCAAAATGAATTTACTACTACTCTCAGTTCCAAATTTGTATCTTGTTCTCTTTGATCTCCATGATTTTGCTCAAGCCCTCTCTCATTCTTGTAAGAGTTCTTTACTCTATCCCATCCCTGTCCCTGTTCTTTCCTTCAAGATCTAACTCAGACACTTTTTCCCCTCAGAAAGCTTCCCCAGACTCATACCTAAAATAAAAATAATCATTTCCTCAAACTTTCCATAGAACTTTGTTAGGTTCTCTCATTTTTTTCAGACTGAAACTCATTGATGACAGTACATTGTATCTACACTCTTGAGCATAGGACAAGAAGGAAGGAATGAAGGGAGAAAGAAAGAAAAGAAGAAAGGAAATGTAGTTTTATTAAGTGCTTAGTAAATGCTAGGCATTATGTTAAATGCTTCACAAATATTTTATCATTTAATCCTTATGACAATGCTGGGAGGTAGATGCTATTATCCTTATTTTACAATCGTGGAAACTGAGACAGGCAGAGGTAAAGTGAAGTACCTAAGCTCTCACAACTAGTAAATGTCTAAAGCTGAATTTGAACTCAAGTTTTCCTGATTCCAGACTACCTCTTTGTGCCCCCTAGCTATTTCAATATATCAACTAGGTGCACACTTTTTTCCCCCCAGCAAAAGTCTTGTCAACTTCATACTGTGGAAGATTAAGGAGGACTGGGAAAGGGTTTTTGTTTGTTTGTTTGTTTTGTTTTGTTTTGTTTTGTTTTTTACCAAAGATGGGATCTGAGCTGAAACTTGAAGTAAGCCAGGAATTCATGAGGCACAAAAAAAAGAGAAAATATTCCAAGCATAGAGAATGGCCAATGAAAAATTCCAGGGGTTAGGAAATGTAATGTCATATGCAAGGAAAAGCAAGAGAATTGTATCACTGGATTGCAGTAGAAGGGTTAAGGTATAAGAAGATTGGAAAGGTAGGAAGGGGCTAGGTTATAAAGAACTTTGAAGGCCAAATAGTAGATTCCATATTTTATAATGAAGATAATAAGAGCCACGGGAAACTTTTGAATACGATGGTGATATGTTCAAATCCACATTTTTAGAAGACCCATTTGAAAGCTGAGTGGAAGATGAATTGGAGTGAGAAGAAAAGAGACAAATCATCAGGCTACTGATGTATTTCAGGTGATGGGGATAATACCAGGGTGGTGATGGTGTCAGAAGAAAGAAGGCAGTCCTATGCAAGAGGTGTACAGCTCATGATAATAGACTGGATATGGGAGAGTTAAGAGAGAATTACACAGGTTATGAGTCTGGGTGACTGGGAAGATTTATGAGTGCTTATCCTATGTGTGAGTTCTTCATTATATAAATATATATTTATTAGGCTGGAAATAGATAGATAGATAGATACCTGTATACATGGGAGTTATTTGAAATGATCATTAAACTTGTGGAGATGAGAGTTGATAAACTCATTGAAAGAATAGACAGTTAAAAGAGAGGAAATCGTTTTCAGTCGTTTTTCAGTCATGTCTGACTTTTCATGACTTCATTTGATGTTTTCTTGGCAGAGATACTATGATGGTATGCTATTTCTTTTCCAGCTCATTTTACAGATAAAGAAATTGAGGCAAACAGGGTTAAGTGACTTATCCATGGTCACACAGCTAGAAGTGTCACCTAGCTGCCCCCATTCAAATCAAGGTAAGGAAAAAATTCTCATTTTTTTTTAGGAAAAATTATTATAGATGCAGAAATAAGTGATAAAATGATGAATTAACTTTTCCAAATTAACGTCATATCTGTTAATTATCCTTTCTGGCAGAAAGACCATTTTGCTTATATTTAAAAACAAAAGCTTTCAAATTGCTTTAGAAATACTGATAAACATAAAAATTCCTAGCAGTTTCTGAAATCACAGAGTTAATTTAATTATGATATGATCTCTGCAAAGTACCTAGAGTATTTAAAGTCCTTTGAGCTCTGTATATGTCAGTATTCCAAAAAATTTTTAAAGGAATTCAGTTAGCATTATAAAAACTTTTCTCTTCTACACAGTCTGATTCATGCCCTTCATATATTAACACTTTCACAAGCCTAAATACTGAGTGAACAATCAAACTCAAAGTAGGCGGAATTGCAGTGGGCATTTTGGAAGACTGAATCACCTAAATAAAAAAAAATGAGGGAGTGTGTAAAATGGTTCATTCCAAAAAGCACTTCTTAAAGTAACAGCAAATATTAAATGGGACACAACATGGTAAATTATTTGCTACTCTATTCAAATAGATTATTATATCCTTAGGATTGTGTATGTGCCATGGAAAATTGTATATCCAAAGTTGAAAATTATCTGAATAAAGTACAAGTCAATTTTATGCTTTCAACATGGGGCACAGGGAAAAAGAATTTATTATACTATAAAGATACAATAGGATAAAGGTTGTATAAAAACTTATCAGGCAAAAAGGAGACTCAAGTGGAAAAAGTTGTTGTAAAGCAATATGTATTATGTTAAAAAATGAAAGCAATATACATTTAGGGCTGAGATAAGGACGTTTTTCTTTTTTCTTTTTTTTTTTCCTGAGAAGCAATCTGGGTATCCATGCAGAGTATCCTCTTAATTGCTCTTGGGAAATCGGCAATAGATGTGATTTTAATATTTAGCCTCCAGCCTGTAGCTGGTCCTTTTCTAAATGGCCAAAGTCTCAAACAATGGGAGGATTTAGCTGATTTTCAAAAAAAAGAAAGGAAGAAAAAACTCATGATTAGGTAGGGTTAATTGTCATGTTCAACCTATTCTAAAGTATTTATATTATATATACAAAACTGAGACAATTGATATAGCAGGAACTGTACAGGTTATGTTTTTGAGAGAATATAAATTCAAGTTCAAGTTTTGCAACTTACTAGCTGCCTGATTCTGTTGCAAGTTTTTTTCATGTCTGAATCTCAGTTTGTACATACATAAATGTATGCTTGATCATGTATCAACTGTTTTTGCTTAATTATTTTTCTCTGTTAAAGGGTATTAAAGGGGAAGGTTCAACTATGATGTAGAGCAGGACTTCTTAAACTTTTTCCACTTGAGTCTCCTTTTTGCCTGATAAGTTTTTATACAACCCCAAGGATGTAGATATACAAAAGATATATACAAATCAAACATTTATTGATATTAAATCATAATTTGGGGACCTTTATATTCAGTTACTTGATGCCATATGGTGTTGCATCCCACAGTTGAAGAAGCTTTGATATAAAGGAAACAAAGGTAGGATTCAAACAATAGAGTAAAACAAACCCATAATTCTCTTAAAGAATATTCATCTCAAGTTTTAAAAAAGACAAGATACAGAAGATTAAATAAGGGATATATGTTATGTGTATAATATGTTTCTTAATACATGCTTTTCATAATATTTTTAAAAAATTCTTTAATCTTTCTAAATGTAGACACATTATTTTTTTAACCATTGTGTCTTTACCACTTAGTATATATTGCCATGAACATAGTAGGTATTTATTAAGCATTTTTGAATAAATTGAATCATAAGTCTTGATCAGATAGGTTCATTAATTAGACCTCTGAATGGAACCCCGTTCTATGAATAGAACTGGTTTTATTCTGGGCAGAAAACAAAAGTAGTCAAAGTATCACATGTAAAAACAATGACAACAATAGTTTACATGTAAAAAATGGTCATACTTAATATCTGGGTCTCAGAAATATGTTTATTCCAGGTACAAGTATAAGAGGAAGGAAGTAAAAGAAGGGAATTAATGGGGAAATCTTAACTAATAAGAAGATAAACAAAAAATTAGGGAAACATTTAATATATACCCAAAATGAATATAAACGCAGTGATTAACAGTCAGTAAATTTGATCCTACCAACTCTGAAGTTGATAACCAGGTAGATAGTGGGATTTATATTTGATGCTAGAAGTAATATGGAGCCACAGAAATTTTCTGAGTATAGGAGTGACATAATTAGACTTCGTGTATTAGGAAAATCACTTTGCTAGCTCTATGGGGGATGGATTGAAGTAGTATGCCATATAGTCATGCATGCGGTAGAAGGTACAAATGAACTGACTACAGTAATAGTCCAGCTAAGAGGAGATAAAGAGCCAAATTAGCTTTATGAAGAGAGAAAGGGTATAGATACAAGAGAATTTGTGTGGTATGTGAAGTTGAGATTGTAAAAAATGAATATGGAGTATTCCCAGCAATTAAAATTGCATGACTTTCTTCAATTATGTTCAGGAGGCAGTTGGTAGAGTAATCAAAATTAATGTTTGGCAACAGGAGGAGATGGAAGCAAGAGACGCAAGAGTAGAAGACAGCATAGACTGAACTGGTTAACAAAAACAACAATGGATAATTTTGGGAAGGGAGAAAAGTGAAATCAGAGTAGGAATGATGGCCTGGAAAGTACTAAATGGTGGAGGGTTTAGCAGCTACAGTGAGGATAAAAAATAAGTTTAGGCAGAGAAAAACACAGAAAAATGGAATGGTATAGGATATAGTAAAGGAATTTTACAGTTCTTGATCATGAAATCTACTTTTATGATCAAGTTGTGGGTAATGGTGAGATCAAAGGCATGATCATTCTTGCCTATACCTGAGATGGCACAGAAGAAGAAATACAAGTTAAATAGATTGAGGAACTTAGATTAAGATGTTCCAGGGAATCAGAATGTATCTTGAAGTCCCTTAGAATAAGGGCAAGAAGTCTCTTAATTTCTTGAGAAAGGATGGAAAATGATGCAAGAAAATATCAGTTTATGAGGAACTAAAAGAAATAAAAATTGGTTTCCTGTAATCTATAATGCTACTGTCCTGGAGGCCAGCAGGTAACAGTCACCAGTAGTTAAAGTGGTTAATAAATTTGCATAGTGAAAACCTCAAAGGAGGAGAAATTGCTGAGTGAGAGCTGATGGCAGAGGGGAGGTCTGGAAATGTTCTTGAACAGAGTATTTCAACTCCCTATCCATAGCCAATGTGTCAAGGGGTATGAGAGGTGAACTGGAAGGGGAGAGCATTTATATAGCACCTACTATGTGCTCACTTATATTATTATAATCTCCTTTAATTCTCACAACAACCCTAGGACATAAGTACTATTATTATTCTCATAATAGATGAGAAAAGTGAGATAACATGAGAAAACTGAGGCACAGAGAGTTTAAGTGACTTGTTCAATATCACATACATAGGAAAGATGTTAATCACATATCCACTACCAGGGATCCGCAAACTTTTTAAATAGGGGGCCAGTTCACTGTCCCTCAGACTGTTGGAGGGCCAGACTATAGTAAAAACAAAAACTTTGTTTTGTGGGCCTTTAAATAAAGAAACTTCATAGCCCTGGATGAGGGGGATAAACGTCCTCAGCTGCTGCATCTGGCCCACAGGCCTAGTTTGAGGACCCCTGCGACTAGACCATCCAGCAATCCTCTATGTGAGAAAAATGCAACCAGATCTGGAAATGATGAACAAATATTCAGTGTCATGCAATACTGTGAATTATTCCCTATCACACAGTTTCATCAAAACTTAACTGTTTTGTATATCTTACTGTGTCTTAATAAATAAGACAAGTGAACATATTTCAAAGTGTTAATTCCTAGCAATCGATTGACATGTATCTCTCTTAGGCAGAGGTTTTCTTTTTAAAGAAACTCTTCAGCACAAAGAAATGAACTAATGATATGTTTTTCAGATGTAACAAGATTTTGAAAACTGACTGACATCCTTGGATTTGTAGTTCAGAGGGATAACTACCCCCTTTAGCCCTGATCTAGATTGGTTTCATGCAAATAGTAAACACATAATAAATGCTTGTTAATTCTGGATTATCATAATAATGGATTTTTCATACCAGTTAATTTTTTTTAAAAGACATGTACATAGTCTTCATGGGAACAGAGAGAGAAAGGAGCAGAGACTAAGTGAGAGCATCAGCATTAGCAATGGCAATGAGGAAGAAAACATTTCTAGTCTTTCCTAGGGCTTAGGCTGGGCTGAGCAATATTGGTGACTCTGGGGGAGTTCAAAGGAGAAACTAAGGGGAAGCTAAGCTATGGCAGAGAAGGTGGGCTGTTGGCCCTCTGCAGGAATCTCACAACAGGAGATTCAGACTCAGGTTGCCTTTATTGCTTGAAGGAAGATTATAAAAGGTATATTAGTTTCCAAATTTGCTCTCTCCATGTTTGTGAGGTAATTATAATATAGTTAGTTTGCTTCTTTTACTTCAGAGCTTCCAATAGCCTAATTTTATCTCAAAAAACAAACAAAAAACCTCGAGTTTACTGGAAATATACCCAAGTTAAATAAGGTCAGGAAGCCAAAACATGAACTGAAAGTAAGGAATTTTCCTTATTGAGTGTTCTGAATTACCAGGATTGCATTAAAGACTTTTTGTCAGGCAAACTTCATGAAGTAGCAAAAAGAGCACCTGGGCCTGAAGAACATTGCATTGTTTCTAGGCTAAACATGAACTAATCTCTGTAATAAGGTAATTAAAGCCTTAGTATCCTTTAGAAAATGGAGGAATATAGAGTGGAGGAATCTAGGTGAGAGCCAGAACTAGTATTACCTGGGCATCCAGAACTTATGGATATAAACTACTTATAGTAGTTTTGAGTATTCTCCATACCCAATCATATTAATAGGCAGTTGCCTATTGTGCTCATACAACTACTGTTTTACTATGACAAAGCCATTCCTGGCCGGGAGCAAAAGAAGGATAGAGTAAAATTCAAGCTTTTTTTTAAATTCAAGCTTTAAAAATGAAAACTTAGTGCAAAAATTAGCCTAAGTCCAAAGGGAAAAAAAAAATCACTTTTCACATTGGTCTTTATTCCTTGGAATGGAGTCTTGACAACACTTTTGTGTTACTTTTTTTTTTTACCAGGCAAAGATGAAAAGTAAAAGTTAAATGATGATTAAAACAAATCTTGATGTTTTATGAAACTTGAGAAAATAATTATGGTGCTCCTTGATTTAGAAACTATTTTCTTCAACTTTATGATGAACAAATTGGAAAAAAAAACATCCATAGAGTTTAAAATGGAGGAATTGGAAAAATGTTTTCTTAATTATTTTATTAGTAAATTTATTATTGTAAAAATAAAAGTTTTGACTCAGGGATTTAATACAAATATACCTGAAATATCTAAAACTGCTTACTTGTACCCTATAGAATTACCATCATCCTAATTCTGTATTTCCACAGTATAAGGCAGAATTGACAATTAGATAAAGAGGGCAATATTAATGAATGAAAGCTACAGAGATATAAGAACCAGTTTTACTTTTAATTATGTGGATTTTAATCATAAATTCTTGGTTCCAGAATTCATTATCCAACTTTAAAATCTTATTAAAGATGAAATATGATACTTTAAAATCTTCCTTTTTCACATCAGAGGCTAAGAATATAAGCTAGTCATACCCTGACATATTATCCTTATGAAGACAAATATACTGATTTTGAAGATAGGATGCATAGGCAGATAGGCAGATTAAGGATTAAAGATCTTCCAGAAGAACACAAGTTAAAAAACCTAAATACCTAATGAAAAAATTACAGACAAAGAAAAAAAAAATACAAGAAAACTATCCAGAACTTCTGAACATAGAAAATAAAATCTGATTAAAAGAATCCACAGATCATTTCCATGAGGAATAAAAAAAGATCCCATGTCACAAACTCTAAGATACATGGTGGCTAAATTTTGCATTTCCAATAGCTAGCAACATATTCCAGGAGAAAGACATTCAAATATAGAGGAAAGGAAACTAAATGACATGACTACCCTATACCCACCAAAAACTTCAGAAAGGAAGAAATTATGCAAAGTAGCTTAAGATGAAACCAAAGGTGACAGACCTTGAAAAACAGAGCCTAATAATCACTGAAAAAGGAAGAAAATCAGAATTAAATGAACAGATTATTTGCTTTGAGAGCATGGCAGAGAGCAAAAATAATGAAATAAAGTAACTAAGGAAGAGACAAGTAGCAAAATATGTTAAGCCAGAAAAAAAGAGGATGGGAAACTCTATAATATGAAAAAGTTAAACAAAACCAGAATAAAATCAGAAGGATCATTAAGAAGCTTCTTTCTAAAAGCACACAAAGACAAGGGTGCAAGTGGAATTTATACTGAAGAACTGATGATGGTGGAACAACAAATATGCTAGCTTTTAAGTGAATCAACGTATTTTGATAGACGAAACTGCAGAATAAAAAGGCCCATAAAAAGGGACAGGGAAGAAAGAATATAAAGGGGTATGTATGAAATATCTTAATCAAGTCAATGAAAAAACTTAATGGGAAAATAACTCTCATAGTCTCTCAGGAGGAAGAAGCCCTATAAGACAAAGGGGGAGATAGCAAATAATGGAAATGAAACAGGAAGAAAGAAAACAGAACATCTCAATTTAGTAATGGGAGGGAGTCTCACTAAAAGATCCCCATGGGGGAAGAGACTATGCTGAAGACATAAATCTTATGATAAGTATACTTTGTTAGGATTTGGTGCTTAGAGATTACTACCTCTAAGAGAGTGATATGCTTCCATGAAAAGAACTACCTTGTCCTTGTCTTAGGCCAAAGAGAATTATAGTTCCTGGGAGAATTGACTTCCAGAAGGGTAAGGAATACATGCAGGGAGAAGATTTCAAGGCAGATGAACAAAGTAATTATTTATTGAAAATTACACAATCAGGGACATAGGAGAAATTCTACCATAGGGCAATATCCTCTCTTTCATCTTCAGGTGAAATTGGTATTTTTAAGAGTCAAGTGCAACAGGCTGGGGGGCAAGATCTACACAGCAATAATATAGACACTGTTTAAAGAGGGAAATCAAAATGAGTACCATAAAAACTTAATTTCCATGAAGAGATAAGAGACTAAATAAGGAATAATAAGTATGAGGGAAATACCAACCTATTTAAAGCCTCTCACTTATCTGGTTTATCCCATCTCTCAAGATGACTTATCTGGTTGTAGCCATTGACTAAGCCACAGTTTCTTGGAGCTTTAGGCAAGAGTTGGGTGAATCAGGTAGATATCAGGGATAGGTAAACAACCCTGAAAAGAGCTCTGCAAGCCCTCAAACCAGGTGCTAGTTTTCCTAAACACTCAGAAGCAAATAAATAAAATATAAATACATTATATAAAGATAATATATAATTATGTTTCAAACATATAAAATGTCCAAATTAACAGAAGGCTAAACAAAAATCTTGGATATTCTGTACTCAAGGGAAAAATTAACTAGAAAGGAAATGGGTAATGGTAGAACTTCTTATCCTGATCAATTCACAGGAGAATTTCTTCAGATTTTTAGAAAACAGAAGACAAAGTACTGTCTTTATAGAAAAGGAAAAAAAAATCATAATCCAGAAAAATTATTAAAGACAAATGGAGGAAATATATATACCTATATATGTACATATGTATTAATTTATTGTACACATCTACATATATGTCTTTGTTATATAGATTCAACAATCCAACAAAATGCAAAAAATGACCAGTCATATAAGAAACAAACCCCCCAATCTGTTGCTTAGAAAAAACACAACTAAAACCAAGAATATACACAAAACAAAAATGAGGGAATAGAACAAAATTTACTATTCATCAATTGAATCCAGAAAAGCAGGAGCTAACAATTATGCTATCAAAAAAATTAACCTTAAAAAATATAAGGCCCAGGATTCTGGGAAGATGGCAGAGTAGGTTGGCAAATTTCAAGTACTTCAGATTCCCCCCCCCCCCCCCCGCCCAAATAGAACAAATTTGCATCTCAGAGAGAACATAGACTCATGAAAAATCAAAAAGATTTGGGGTAGAACTGGGGTCTTCCAGATATAACCCAAGAAGATCTGAAAAAAGACAGTGGGCTGGGGATTAACCTGTCTGAAGTACAAATACTTCCAGGTTAGCTCCACAGAAACAATAAGGGGGAATCTCTCCAGGCTAGCTGGGAGTGGCTGGAGCTTCAGCAGGAACCACAGAGACTTTGACCTCCCGGACTGTTTGTTGAGTTGGGGTTTGAGTTAGTGAAGAGTGAGTGAACCTTGGCTGATTAAGAGCACCAACCCCAGCTGTGTTGCTGAGAAGTAATCCTGGGTGAGAAGGAACCAGTACCCATTGAGTGCAGGACAGTGAGGCAGGGATACTGCTGGCTGTGGGCATTTGCAGAAAGGTGGAACTCTTGGTTTTGGGTTCTTGGTCAGAGTGGAAAGTTGAAGGGAAAACTTGAGGAACCATCTCCCCATTTTACACTACACACCTTACACTTACACACCTCTTATTAAAAAAAAAAATAAACTGGCAAAGAAGAAGGAATCCCACCATTGCAACATATTATGGGAACAGGGAAAACGAATTCATCTTCAGGGAGAACATTTTAGTTTAAAAAAAAAAAAAAAAGCTTCTACCCCAAAGAGTAATGTGAAAATGGCTCCCTTCCCAGAGAGAATTTATAGAACTCAAAAAAGAAAAGAATTCAAAAAATAATTCAAAAACCAAATGAGAGATATTGAGAAAAAAAACTAACAAATAAATAAATAAAATCTAAGAAAAACAAGCTTATTTTTAAAAAGTTAACCTAATAGAAAAGGAAATACAAGGCCTCAAAGATGAAAAAAATTCTTTGAAAATTAGAATTGGGCATAAGTAAGACAGTGAAGCTGTGAGAGACCAAGAAATAACAAAACAGATTATAAAGAATGAGAAATAGAACAGAATGTGAAACATCTTATAAGAAAACAACAGATCTGGAGAACAGAACTAGAGAAAACATAAGAATAATTGGACTGCCGGAAAGTTGTGATCAAAAAGGGAACCTTGACACAATTGCAGGAAATGATCCAAGAAAATTGATGTGGGGTGATAGAATATGAGGTGAGATAAGATTTATCAACAGCTACAATAAAAGACCACAGGATCTGGAATCACAAGAACTAGGCTTATGGGCAAAAACATTATATATATATATATAACACATTCTATAGAATTATCTATAATTTTGGATGAGAAAAAAATAAACTTGCATTCAATGAACTTGCAGATTTTCAGGATTTTTTATCAACCAAACCCAAACTTAATAGAAAATTTAACTTGTAAGAGTCAATTTCAAGGAACTTAATATGGACAAACTGTTTAAACATGGACAAATTGTTTAAGTTTTTTTAACATGGAAAAATGTATACTATATGTTTAAGAGTCACTTCAACAACAGGGTAGTTCAAAAGAAAGATTGACAGAGTTAAGGTGAAAACAGTAATCAGGTTAGACAAATGATATGCAAAGGAAGAATAGACACAGACATTGGGGGAGTAGAGGGCTTGTAGTTCTGAAAATCTACTTCCATTGGGAATGAGTTCAATAGGCAACACTATATATATATATATATATATATATACTATGAAGGGATCAGCACCCTCTAAAAATCTAGAGGGGAGTACAGCTAAGTGGTGCTGTGAATAGACCACTGAGAGGATATGGAAGCAAAGGGTGAGTGAAGAAACAAGGGAAGGATCCTTGGGTGAGAGGAGGTTAAGTATGGAACTTAACTTAAGCAAGGCAAGTTATAGAACAGAATTTAATTAAAGAGACAGCAGAGATAGGAAAGACTTGTGTGTGTGTGTGTGGGGGGGAGAGTGTATGTGGGTATGAGTGTGTCTATATATGTATATATAAATACATCTTTTCTTAACTGTAGCTTGCTTGGGAGTAGTGGGGTGGATGAAAGGAGGAAAAAGAATAAAATAAATAAGATACACAGCATCTTATTCAAAGAACAATTTACAAGAATGTAAAGAAAAAAATGGACTTTTTTTCTTTTGTTTTTACTTTATTTTCTTTTGTATTTTTCTGTTTTTCTTTTTTTCTTACTCTGTTTTTCAAATAAAATAAATCTTAAATAAAAAATAAAGGAATAAGCAATAATATGCTGAAAGGAACTATAAATAACAAATCAATAACAATATTAAATTGTTACACATATTTTAGCATCTAAGTTCATAAAGAGAAAATTATTTGAATGATAAATCATAAACAATAGAATTACTTTAGCCACATAGCATTTAATATGCCTCTCAATGTTGGATAAATAGAAAGATGAACAAATGGAAAATTATAGAATAAACAATTTTTAGAGAACGTAGAATTCATATCTTATGTCTTCTAAATAGAACTGCTAAAGAATATGTGTATTCTCAGAACCAGTGAAATTTTGCCCCAAAAAAGATCATTTTAAGGGCACAGATATATTGCAAATACATGGAATAGTAACATGTCTTTTTAGTGACACAGATCCAATTATAAAATTAGTAATGAAATCCTATGTAATCAATGGGTAAAAGAATACATCATAGAAACTGTAATTTTGCAAAAGAAAATTCTAATGATAAAACAACATGACAAAATTTCATTGATAAAACTAAAGCAACTCTTAGGGGGCAAATTATAGCCCTAAAATACAAATTAACACAATAGAACAGTATTGGATGGAATGGAATGTATATTTAAGAGAATTAGAAAGACAACAAATAAACCTAAAATATGCACAAAAGTAGAGGAATAAGCAGTAAATGAAAAAGACTTTAAAATTATCAATAAAACTAAAAATTGGTTCTTTTAAAAATGTGATAAAGCTTTACTCAGCTTGACCAAAAAGAAAAGAGTAGAAAATCAAATCAACAAAATAGCAAATTAACCAAGTGAAACCACAAAAACCTGTAAGACATTTTAAAAAATGATCAGAACCTATTAAATACAGATATATACTAATAAAACTGATTACTTAAAATATCCTTTATATTCAAAAAATATAAAATGTCAAATTAACAGAAAACCAAATAAAAGTGATGGATAATCCAAACTCATTTGGGGAAAGACAATTAACTAAAAAGGAAATGGGTAGTGTTGGGAATAATTTTGTTCCTGGTGGATTCATAGGAGAATTTCATCAAACTTTAAAAAAAAAAATTAGCAGTAGAGTCAGCTAGTTGGTGCAGTGGATAGAGCACTAGCTCTGAAGTTAGAAGGATATGAGTTCAAATATGGCCTCGGACTCTTAACACTTCCTAGCTATGTGGCTCTGGGCAAGTCATTTAACCCCAATTGCCTCAGCAAAAGAGACACAAACCAAAAAAAATTATTAAAAATAATTTTAATAAGAAATTATTATTCTTAGTAATTGAAAAAAAGTACTCCGTCACATTCATTTTAGGAGAAAAATATTGTTGTAAAACCCAGACATGGAAAGAATTAAGAAAAAAAGAACTGTATACCAATATAATCAATGTATGTCAATTAAAAATTTTGAAATAAAATACATTTAACACATCTATAGAATGATTCATTGTGACCAAGTTGCATTTCTACTTGGGATGTAGAGACAATCCATCTTTAGGAAAATGATCAAAATAATTAATCATGTTTTTAAAAAGACTCTTCTAAAACCATATGCTTTTCTCAATAGATGAGGAAAAAGGGAAGCATCAAACTGGGAAAATATTTTTATATTAAAAGGTTCTGATAAAAGCCTCATTTCTAAAATATAGAGAGAATTGACTCAAATTTATAAGAATTTAAGCCATTCTCCAATTGATAAATGGTCAAAGGATATGAACAGACAATTTTCAGATGAAGAAATTAAAATCATTTCTAGTCATATGAAAAGGTGTTCTAAATCACTATTGATCAGAGAAATACAAATTAAGACAATTATAAGGTACCAATGCACATCTTTCAGATTGGCTAAGATAATAGGAAAAGACAAGGACGAAATGTTGGAGGGGATATGGGAAAACTGGGACACTGATACATTGTTGGTGGAACTGTGAATGGATCCAGCCATTCTGGAGAGCAATTTGGAACTATACTCAAAAAGTTATCAAACTGTGCATACCTTTTGATCCAGCAGTGTCTCTACTGGGCTTATACCTCAAAGAGATCTTAAAGAAGGGAAAGAGACTCACACGTGCAAAAATGTTTGTAGAAGCCCTCTTTGTAGTGGCAAGAAACTGGAAACTGAGTGGATGCCCATCATTTGAAGAATGGCTGAATAAGTTATGGTATATGAATGTTATGGAATAATATTATTCTATAAGAAATGACCAACAAGATGATTTCAGAGAGGTCTGGAGAGATTTACATGAATTGATGCTAAGTGAAATGAGCAGAACCAGGAGATCATTATACACAGTAACAAATTATACGATTATCAATTCTGATGGCTATGGTTCTTTTCAACAATGAGATGATTCAGACTAGTTCCTATTGTTCAGTAATGAAGAGAGTCAACTACACCTGGGAAATGAGTGTGAATTACAACATAGCATTTTCACTCTTTTTGTTGTTATTTGCTTGCATTTTATTTTCTTCCTCATTTTTTCCTTTTTGATTTTCTTTTTCTTGTGCAGCAAGATAATTTTATAAATATGTACACATATATTGGATTTAACATATTTTTACTATGTTTAACATATATTGGATTACTTGTCCCCTAGGTGAGGGGGTGGGAGAAGTAGGGAAAATTGGAATACAAGGTTTTGCAAGGGTTAATGTTGAAAATTATACATTCATATGTTTTGAAAATTAAAAAAAAACTTTAATAAAAAAAGAAAAGAACAACAATAACAACAAAAAATAGATGAAGAAAAAGTCTTCAAAAATACAATACTTATTTATGCATTAAAAAAACCTTAACCTTAACAAACAATAAAAAAAAACAATAGGCATATAGAGACCTTTGTTTTAATATAATAAAGAGTACCAACCTATAAGCAATGGGGATACACTAGAAGTTTTCCCAATAAATATAGGAGTAAAGCAAAGATGCTCATTCTCCCCACTATTATTTGGTATAGTTCTATAAATACTAGCAATATCAGTAAGATAAGAAATTTAAGGCATAAAGATAGGTTAAAATAAATTAAACCACTTTGTATTTGATGGCTTTACCTATTTCTCAATACGATGAATTAGACAGAAAATTCTAGAGAATTATTTTAGATAATAACTTCAGCAAGATTGCAGGTTACACAATAACTAAATTCTCATTCCCCTAAATCAACATTTTTATATAACAAGAATAAAAGCCAAGAAGCAGTAATTGTAAAGAAAATATCATTCAAAATGAAGCATAATGTGAGAATCAATCTAAGAAATCACACAAAATGCTTATATAGATTCAAATACAAAATATCCCTTAGAGAAATAAAGAACAATTTATTTAATTGTAAGAATATTCAGTGCTCTCAGGTGGGCCTGTGGCAATATAATAAAAATGACAATACCACCAACATTAATTTATAGTTTTAAGCTATCAAAATAATACTTTACAAAACTTGATAGAAAAATTACATAAAGGATTTTGATAAAGGATTTTGCACTTCTATATCTCATATTATAAAGCAGCAGTATCACAACCATTTGGTATTATTTAAAAAATAGAAAAATAGTTCAATGGAACAGATTTAAATAAGAGAAAGTCAGAAACAATTTATTATATAATATTTAGTAAACTAAAAAATGTAAGTTGTTTGGAAATAACTCCTTATTTCTTTTGAAAAATGTTGAGAAAACTGAAAAGCAATCTGGAAGAAATCAAACTTAGACCAACATCCTACTCTAAATTCCACAATAAATTCTAAATGAACATATGAACTTAATATTAAAGATCATACCAAAAAAAATTACAAGATATATACTATAGATAGGAGTTGTATTCTTAAATAAAGTGTAGAAAACATTTCTAATAATACTATCAAATGATGGCTTCTTTGGTTTTTCAAGTATCCATTTAATCAGATTACCATAAAGTAGTTACTCTTTATGAAGAACTTAAAAATTCCTATTCTGATTAGTTTTTTTGGAAATAAAAAATACTGGTGTGCTCTCTTTGTGTTACTTTTTAAAAATAAGAAAGTTAGTCATGAATGAAGAAGCTGGAAGCAAGACTATGTACTGTTTCCTTTTTAAAAAGTGGGAAAAAACTATGTAAAGAGATGGATGTTGTCCTTTTGTAACCACACAGCAATAGAAGTCTAAAGAGTATAAGTTTTAGAACTGTAGCTGATCTGTGTTGCACAAAAAATTAGCTCACCAAGAGTTCCCTACACAGATAAAACCACAGGTATGTCTCCCATCTCTACTCATTTCCCCATTGAAAAGAGAATTTAAAATTTGGCATCTTTGTTCTCTGATTTTCTCTTTTCTGATCCCCATAATACCTGGTGTAATCTCTAATTATAGAGGCACTTAACTGATATTTATTAATGGAATCAAATCTGAGTCAGATCTTTTACTTCAAAATCAACAGCTACACTAAATCCCTTGACAATCAACTTAAACTGTTTCATATTAAAAACCACAAACACGTATACACTCACACTCACACACACACACACATACAACTCACAAATCCTTCACAAAGAAATTTCAAGAGTTGGAATACAAAAGGATTGTTCTCTAATAACCCCACCAATTTTCATTCCATACTAATTACAAAGGCACAGCATAATAACAAACAAAAATATTAGAGAAATTTTACTTTCCTCACTTCACATAACAAAGTTGTTAGAGCAAGGGCATCCAATTTTTTTGTTCAATTGTGGACCACATGATAAGAAATTCAAATGTGGGTGCTCCATTTACATAATCTTTTTAGTGTTAACAATTACAACCTATAAACTTCAAAAATCTAAAAGAAAGCACAAAAGATTAGTTAACTACACTTCTAAAGGCATGCAGAATCATAGACCTAGTGCTAGTTACAAATAAATTCTGATCGAGTCATTGAGAATACAGACTGGTATTTAACACACAATTGTACTCTTAAAACATGGGATATTTTGGGGAAGGGCAATTTTGATTCCAAGTTATATCACTGAATCCAGTAATTTTATGAAAGACAAGATTTTCTCTCAGTTAAGTAGATTAAACATTGATCAGAAGTTGCTATGAATCCCTGAGATGGAGTAGGGAAAAAAAAAAAGAGATGTAAGAAGTAACAGCAGGGGAGTGGCTGTGTCAAAAACAAATTTTGTTCCTTTCAGTTTTGTCTAGGATTTCTAGAAGTCAATCCAGCTCTCCTATCACCACATCTAACCCTACTCTCTCTCCTCACTAGAAATAACTAGATTTATTTGTTGAATGGGACCAGATGTAAAAAGACCACCTCTCAGTTACCCAAATTCACAGTCTGAGAATTTTCATTGATCTTCACTGTCTCAATTTCCCTCATTTTCTCTGTTTCTTCTTTCTCACTTCACTTTCACTGATGAATCCAATTAGTTGGAAAGTCTTGTCAATTCTATGTCCACAACAACTCTTAGACTCATCTCTTTCTCTCAGGACTTGTTGCCACTTTAACTTAAAATTCATCACCTTTTTCTAGGACTGTTGCACTAATCTCCTAATTATTCTCCTTGTACCTGACCTTTCACCCCTGAGATGGATCCTCAACATAGCTGCCTAATTTCCTTTCTTTGAATCATGGATCTCTTTGGCAGTCAGGTGAAACCTATTGATATATTCTCAGAAAAATGTTTTTAAATACATACAATAAAGCATAAACAATTACACAAGAAAACATTTATACTAAAATAGCATGAACTTTAAAAAAAAACCATACTAATCTCAGGTTAAGAACTCGATCTATGCAGTCACAGAATTTATAAATAGAAATTTATAATGCATGTAAAAAGGAAACATAAGTAGAAATTTATTAAATAAAAACTCATAAGGCCCTCCATTTCTAAAAATAATGGTAGTAATCACTTGATTATTATTCTGAGAATAAGAAGATGAATAGAGAAAAATAAAAAAGGGGAAAGATAATTTTGGCAAAATGTCTATGTTGAATGAATCTGAGTGTCCTTGTGGAAAACTGGATAGCAAGTGAAATATGTTATGAGTTTCTGTGAATTTTTACATACTTAATTACTAATAAGTGCAACTCAGCTCCAGGGTAGTATTCCAAAACTGAGTAAAATAATTCCTAGGTTAAGGAAATTAAATTTAATTCAATTAAATATACATAGAATTGGCAAAGATACCAATGAATAGATATCCATTCATTGGGTAAATGAAGAGCTCTTGACAGTCTAGAAAAGTTAATTGTAAAAGACAGTGGAGAATGATGCTTGGGAAAAATCACAAAAATTATTGCAAAAAATGAGAGAAAACTTTTGAGGGGATTTTCTTTTCTTTTTTTTTTCTACATAATCATGGTAAAAGTGCTAATGAGAATATGGGAAAGAAGCAAAAGTCTTGAATAATTAAATCACACTTGGGCCAATCACTGCTTAAACAATCAAGAGACTAAGTATTATATGCAACAGAAATATGCTGATTTAATTCATTGTAGATTTCAAATGATATCTTTTTTCCAAGAACACTTTAAATAGAAAATTAATGCTTGTAAGAATATATATGAAAATATTGCATGAAAACTTATAATTTTATAAGTTAAAAAATAATATGACAAGCTATAATCTGGGTTGAAGTATATTTACTAGCTGTATATTACAGAAATTCATTTAGGTTTCTTGGAAGATGGCATTAGATGATGTATTTGTTTTTTCTAAGGAACAAATTGGTATGACCAAAGAGATATTTTATCTCATAAATGATTAAATTTTGTTTTGGTTTTGTCCATTTGTTTAATTTTGATTTAGATCTATAATTTTTATCAGTATCAGAAACTCTCAGTGTGGAAACACCCTTTACCATTGCAGAATAGTGACTTATCTCTAATTTATAGTCATAGAATTCCTTGAGTCACTGAAAGTTCATGATATAAAAAGCTAAGATTTTGAATACAGATCTTTTTGGGGTTCTCTATAACTAGGCTTCTATCTGTTAGGTTTTCTACTTTTTGCTTTCTCTGCTAAGAAATGAGTCTTAATCCCTTTAAACACAAGAGCAGGCATACCATTAAAAACAAAAAGAAGCAATAAAGAGGTTAATTCTAAATCATGAGGTGTTTTCATTAGAATGGTCTGTAGAAGAGAGATATAGAGATGCTTATTCTCATTGTTCTTATTGTCTGTTATGAATTATGAGTTTGTGATCAAGAATCTGTCCAGGTTTCACAAATAAATTAAAGTCTCAGAAGGATGCATTAACTTCTTCTAATAAGGGCAGATGAAGACCCAGGGAGTCATGTATCCCATAGTTAGTATGATTATCTTCATAGTTAATGATTTCTGTGTTCTGGAAACCTTAGTGATTTCATAATAGTTTTGTGGTGTAATACTTGGGAATTGAGAAAGACCTTGGCTAGATATTATCTATAGCACTTACAAGCTATGTGATCATGGATATGTCACCTAAGCTCTCTTTTAAGATCATATTTAGTTCTGGAAAGGGGTTCCTGAAACCTAAGCCAACTGACTCTCCTCCACACCAGAAGCAACTTCATGAGACTCTAAATTGCAATGAAGGTGCTGATTTGCCTTGCTTCCTCACCAGGAATTCCCATTAACTATTAAATCACAGGTCCAGAAACAATTATATATACAATCATGGCAACATGATTGCAGTGATTATAATCACCATATGAACATCCATTTTATTGATACTGTAAATAATAACAATTTTCATTTTTTGATGCTTTGTGGTTATGAAATACTTCATATAGTATCCGAGGTTCAGTACTGGAGAATTCACATATGATTCTCTTCATTGGTAGAAAGAATGAGATAACTCAATGCTGTCTGCCTGCCTAAGAGGAAGAATTGGCATGAGAGCTTGAGAGAGGAGCCATTTTTTCTTCCTTCTTGCTTTGAGAGAGTACATATAGTACTCTCTTTAGGGAGAGATTGGGAGAAGAGAAAACAGATTTTGGAAGACAGACATGTAAGTGAAAGCCAGCTCCTAAAATAGTTCTGATTTCCAACTTTCCTCTCTAAAGACTTTGGAGAATTTCTCCTTGGAAATTGTTATTGATCACTTCTCTTTTGATTGAACTAAGATATCTTGATCCCAGTAGGAGACTTTGTTGACTTTTTGCATTTTCATATACATGTATTTGTATACATTTTAACATGTATAAGTTCTTGTATTTCTATTTGCTATCTATTTTCTTGGCTAAAAGACTGCTCACTATTCATTTTGTCATAGTCTTCTATATAGATAGCATTCAATGGCAAAGGGGTTAAACTTTCAGAGACAGAAGCTTAAGTAGATTGAATTTAAGGAAAAATCATTAATTTAGGAGATAAAATTTAGGGAAGCAGATAGGTCTAACTCTGATCTGGCAACCTTTTGTCTTAGAATAACGGCCTCATGGCCTTCTCTTCCTGCTCCCCTTCTAGGCAAGAAAACAAAGTTTCCTTTAAAGAGGGAAGAGCAAGATCCCAGATACACATTCATTCCTTCCCACAAGTTGCATTTAGACAACCAGTATGGAGATATATCTAATCTACATAGACACCATCCACCTTATATATCCAATATCTCATTTTATCCTTTCAAAGCCTATGAAATACTTAATGCAAATAGGCCCAATTTAAAATGAAGTAATGCTCACAGAATTTACTTGATTTGTCCAAAATGACACAATTGGTAAGTGGCACTGCCAAGACTCAAACCTGTCTTCTTAGAACCACTGACAAAGAGTTCAATAGGAATTCACCGTATATATAAAAGAAGGAACACATGCTAAATAAAACAAAATTAACATTAACCTCTAGGCACATACCTCCATACAAGCAGGCACATGTGAGAGGTAAAATAAGTTACTATCTTGCACTTAATAAATGTTTGTTGAATGTAACTGAATGAAAAGTAAGCACGATTTCAGATTTGGCCCTGCCACTAAAGTAGACAGGGACAGGTCACTTTTCTCTTTAGGTCTCCGATTTCTCATTTGTAAAATGAAGATGTGAAACTAAATGATTTCAGATGTCTCTGCACTTTCAAAATTCTGTGATGCTATGAACTGCCATACCTGCATAAAATATTTTTAAGGTTAACAATAATCTTTTTATGAGTGGGCCTAGGATTACATTATAAAATTCATTCATTCCTTCAAAGATCTGGTAATCACTGACACATTAAATAGAGAAGGGATACCTTAATTAGAAATGTTCTAATTCTCCTCTATCACCCCTCCCCCATCCACTTTTGCCTTTACAAGGCAGTGAGGCATCTTTAGAAACCTAATTAAAAAATATAAAATATTTTTCACATCCACCTTTTATATACTGCAATCTTTGGTGGTGGCTTTGAAATAACAGTAGTTCTATGTTGTTTTTTCATCTTTTTTGATAGCTAGAAAACATATTTTTCAAAGCAAAAAAAAAAAAAAAAATCCAGATGAAGAGAAGTCAGGGCGTTGTATGCAATCGCCACCTACTGAGTCATTCTGCTCTTTAGCATAGCTAATATCACGTGACCAAAAAAAGAATGTCAAAATGTGATGCACCTTGTTCAATCTCAACGTCTTAAATTGCCCGAGCCCTAACCCCACAAGCCACCTAGAACCACAGAAAGGACGGAGCATTTCCATGATACCTGATGGTTTCATGAATAAATTCTATTCGTTTAATCCTCACCACCACCCTAGGAGACAGCTTCTGCTGTATCATCCCCCAGGTTTTTTTTTTTTTTTTTAATTCCTTACAGAATTCATCCATTTCCAGGATGAAAATGACTCATTTTTCAAGAAACAAACAATACAAAACACAAAGCCAATCTGTCAACACTTAAATTTTATGCCTAGAAATTCTTTTTAAGCCCTCTGACCCGTGTGGTCCCCCTATGTGCCTTGAAGATGGTGGAGAGAAACTGCACGTCCGTGCATCACTCGCCTTCAGCAGCCCCACTGCCATGTTCACCAGCCTCCCTCCTGCTCTACAACCTCCAGGGACGATGTTCCATTTGTAAGAAAGATCGCCTCAATTAATTTACCAGTTTTTTTTTTTTTTTAATGCATTACTTCCAGAAGGCAAACAAATACGGCCACAGATGGCCTCTTAAAACTGTAAGGCAAGTGAAAGATTAAAAGCCAGGATGTCAATTTCAGAGCCAATTTCAGCCGTGAGAGGGCGAAATAATATATATATAAATATCTTTTTTTTTTTTTTAATAAAGTGATGCCGACCAGCTACAATAACGTTCCTGCCTCAAGAAAAAAATGCAGGAATGCCATCTTATGAAGAAGGAAGATATATATATATATATATATATATATATATATATATATATATACACACACACACATACATACATATATATGTATATGTATATATATATATATATATATATATATACACACACACATATATATATATGTATGTATTAGACACAGACTAAGATTTTTTTTTTTAATGATGCTGGCTTACCTGGAAGAGAATCGTAAGTCTCAGCACAAGAAAGGCCAGGATCCATAGGTGGGTGGAAGGAAGATTATCGCCTTTCCAATGCAGCTATTGAGATTTCTGAGCGGAGGAGATGCTAAAGGCTTACACATTCATTCCGGGCTCACTGGAGGGGGAAAATAACAAAGGGGCCTCTGCAGCATCGTCCCTGCTTCTGCCTCAGCTTCCTGTTCTGACACTCTATGGGAGCCGCCGGCTATTAGGAATCAGCGTGTTAAAAAAAAAAAAAAAAAAAAATCCAGTCCGCACCTTACGTGCTATCGCCATCTGCTGGCCATTGAAGAGAAGTCCCTAATTAGCATCTGACTAAGAGAGATTCTTTCTAGAACTACCTATTTTTTTTAATTAAATTTAAAAATTTAAAATTTGAGTAGGGGATTATAATATATATGTATATATATACATATATATATATATATGCACACACACACACATATATATTTGTCTTTAAACACACACACACACAAATCCAATAATTATTTGCTTTGGGGAGTAAGCACATATGCACATTATGCTTTTCCAGCTTTTTAATATATTAGTCTCTTTCCTACATGCGGTGGTACAAACAAATCAATCTCCTTACACCTCACATTTCCACCCCTTCCCATCCCCGCTCTTTTCCTACTTATCTATCACATTCCATTTT
The DNA here is from genome assembly GCF_016432865.1 of Antechinus flavipes. NCBI lineage: Eukaryota > Metazoa > Chordata > Mammalia > Dasyuromorphia > Dasyuridae > Antechinus > Antechinus flavipes. The sequence goes on from NC_067400.1 coordinate 427,485,501, forward strand.
CTATTTCTTTGGTTTTGCTCCGGCTAGTCCCCATGCCTGGAAATCGCTTCTTCCTCCTTCCACCTCTTCCGATCTCTAATTTCTGTCAAAGCCCAGTCCAAGTCATGTCCTAATAAAGTCCAGATGCTTAATATGATCCTCCCCAAACTCCAATTATCTTGTGCTTATTTTGTATATAATTTTATATCCCTATGTTGACTCTCTCTAATAGTTTGTGGGAACTATTTCTCCATTACTTAGCACAGTTCCTGGCACATTCTAGGTGCCTAAAACACAAGCTTATTGATGGAGATAGTTCGATAGTTTTAGAATCTCATATCTCATAGATGTGGGGATTGCATCCACCAATGGCGATTGGGATCTCTCTCCACCTTAGTAAATACTCTTTTTTTAGTTAACTGTGACTGAAAAATGCATTACTTAGTGGACAACTTACCAGTCTTTGAAGAATAGGATTTCAGTCCTCTGCCAGTCTGCATTCATAGTCTTCCTGATTTGAGACTTGTCAGAAGTTGTATGTAGCTGCCAGAATGATTGTTACTTATAGGACACAATGAAAGGTCACTTCCATGTGACAGTGAAAGACCAGAGTAAGATTCAAGTTGAGGAGCAGTGTATATAATGTTTAAAAATATAGTGGAAAATGTTTATAATATCACTAAAACTTTAATGTATTCACTTGCAAATTTTATATGTGATATGAAAAAATGGATAGAGACTCACCTATGAGATACTTTTAATTTACAAAAGAGCATACCAATTTCTTAGGCCTGAATTATTCAAAATTTTCATAGATACTAGATAATTTTACAATATTACAGTTAGAAGGAACCTTAAGATCAAGTAGTCCAATTCTTAGCACAGTGCCTGGCACATAGCAGGTACTCAAAAATGGTTTTGGATTGATTGATAATCTAATCCCTTCTTTTTACAGTGAAGTATCTAAGGCCTCCAAAGGCAAAATAACTTGTTTAAAGATGACATAACTTGTTGTGACTCAAGTAAATCTGCAATTAAGGTATCTTGATTCCTAGTCTACTATGTTATACACTAAATCAAATTGACTCTTTTTTATTACCAGAGAAGTTGGGAGGCAGGGAGAGAGAGGACAATGGACAGGATTACTTATTTCAGAATCTATGTTAGACAGCTAATAGAACCATTGAGAAATATCTGTTAAAATCCAAGACAAAAAAAGAATAATTAATTCATTATAATCTATCCAAATGGAAACAAATTTATTATTTAATGTTATTACATATTTAAAATTAAATACTATTTAAGAATAGTATCATATTGTATGTTTTCTATGAGAAATCACTGCCACAATTTGAATCCCTTTGGAGCTGTCAAGAAAGACTGTGAAACTTTTATGATTTTTTTAAGGTGGCAAAAAGGCAAATTTATTTTCAGTCTATATAAAGGAAAAAAAAACTTGCTAAGTTCTCATTATAAACAAGGCATTGATATTATTTAAAATCACAATATTGACCAGAAATTGAGGATCATCAAGGAGAACTTGGGGCAAATGAACTAGAGGTTCTCATAGTAACATTCTTTCTGAGACAAGTAAAAAAAAAAAAAGATTTTAGAAAACAAACTCTATCCAAGGTGCTGAATACCAGCCTCTTAATACAAAAACAAAAAAAAAAAAAACAAAAAAAAAAAACATAAACTTCTATGACTCTCTTAGTAATATTTAGAATGAATTCTTTGCAGTTGTGTTTCCTAGTTAAATTAGATATTTAGAATTCCTCCAAAGTCATTATATTTTATCCCTAAGTATGTTTTCTCTTTGCCACCAAGAAAATCACAACATATATATTTTAAAATTCAACCAATCCAAATTCTACATTTTATTAGTAATCGACCAGTCCAAATTCTACACTTATTAATAAATAAACCTAAATCTAGGAAAATGCAGTGATTTACTTATGGTCAAAGAACATATTATGGCAGTATGTATAAGAATTCATATCTTCTTTCTCCTAGTCTAGGACTAGTATAATTGCCATTTAAAAATTATCATAATAATAGCCCATATTCATATTATACAGCATGCTTTTCAAAATATTTTCACAAAAATAAACTTTCGTGACCCTTTTAACAGTGCTGAATTGTAGTTGGGTCTGATTTTTTTTATGATATTTGTTTTTAATATTCTTTTTTATTGAGTTCTAAATTGTCTCCCTCCAGCTCTTCCCTCACAATTAAGAAGGCAAGCAATATGATACCCATTATAAATGTGAAGTCATGCAAAACATATTTCTACTAAGCTATATGAAAAAATTTCTAGCTAAGCTGGTGGAAAAGACAAAAAAAGACAGTGGAAAATATGCTTTAATATTCTATAATCTATATTCAGACTTCATCAGTTTTATCTTTGGACAGCATTTTTCATCATAAGTTTTTGGAGTTGTAAATCATTGTTTAAATCAGAGTAATTAAGACTCAGTTATTCAGCCTTTACAATATGACTGTAACTATGTACGATGTTTTCTTGGTTCTTCTCATTTCACTTTGCATCAATTCATATGTTTACCTAGGTTTTTCTGAAACTATGCATCTATGTATCAAGCGTAGGCCAAACACACCGTAGATGTTATAAAAATATGTGATGTTGATTCTGCTGATGATGGAGATGAATTTAGCACCAAATTGTTCCTGATTTTTAGATCTTTGGTCCTCAAAATTCTAATTTGATTAGTATAATTTTCAATAATTCAATGCTTTTATGTTGTTTTCCTTTTTCTAATTCATATGACACCCTGGACATTCTAAACTATGGATACTAATTCCATAAAGGATTTTATTTTGTTCTCTCTTCAAATTCATGTTTAAGTAATTACAAGATAAGTTAAAGAGCAGTATTAAAGCAAAGAGTCAGGAAGGATAGAAAAGATGTATATATATATATGTGTGTTACATTTATCTAACTACATATAAACATATAAATATATCTTTTCTTAACTATAGCTTGCTTGGGGGGTGGGGATGAAAGGGGGGAAAAGAATAATTTAAATAAGGTATATAGCAGGGAACAAAAGAACAATTTACAAGGAAGTAAAGAAAAAGTGGACATTCATGAATACAATTTTTCGACTAATATACATACTTTCTTGATCTGGTAATTTTTTCTTATATATTTTGAAAACTTCCTGATGTTCTGTTGGGCACATGACAATGTTCCCTTTTATTTTGTATTCCTTTTCTGTTTTACTTTTTAAAAAAATCTGTTATTTCAAATAAAATAATTGAAAAGATGCTACTAAGATATTATGTAAAAATATGGAAGTCCCTTGAATGCAACATTTATTAAATTGTTGTGGTACAGTGGACTAGGAGTCCTGGCTTTAAAAACCCAGTTCTGAATCTATGTGAGTTGGGGAAGGTCACTTGATCACTTCAGACTTCATTATCCATGAAATGAAGAGGATCAAATAGTAGATTGTTATGGTTCCTTCCAACTCTAAATCCTATGAGCTCATTCTGAAATATGTTTGCCAGTTTTAAATAATTAATTAGCACTTTGAAAGTGATTCTTTTTAAGTCCAACTTGATGATTGACTTTCTCTTGATTTAGCTACTTGCTCCCAACCCCATAATTAAGCTATTGTTATAGAAAATAGCTCATACAAGTGTCATAAAATTTTATAATCTGTACAGACAGATTATAGAATATTGCATACAAAGTCCTCTATGTGTTTGCTGAAGGCAGTTAAACCCGATACACTGATATACATTAATGTCCAAACTAATATATTACTAGGATTTATATGTAATATAGTAGAAAGTAGATTGGACTTGGAGCCAGATGTCCTGTGTTCTGGCTCTGCCTCTTAATGTTCTATGTGACTGAGGCAAATTTCCTAATCTCTCAAAATACCTCAATTTCCTTATCTTTGAAATGACAATGTTAACTTTAAGCCATTCAGCTTCTAGTCTTATGATTAAATTCATTAGTTGAATCTCTGATTATTTGTTCTCAAGGGACTGATTATTTATCATTCATCTTGTCACCTTAGAAAAAATATTGACTACAAAAGGTAAAAGTATGTAAGTTGCTCACTAATCTTTGTTTTGTACATAAATTATACTGAAATGTAAGGATGAGGGGAAAAAAAAAACAAAGCTACGATTAAAAGTTGCAACTGCATACTATTTTTGTCAGAAACTGTGGTATCATTGATATAGAAAATTGCCAGAATGTAAATTCTCTTCATCAATGCATATAAATAGCTTATCTATAAATTATAGCCATGTAACATTGCCTGGAGTTGAATGAATGACTTCATGATCACATTCTAGTACATGTCAGAGGCAGGACTGGAACCCAAAATCTTATTTGACTTAAAAACCAGTTCTCCTTCTACTGTTTTATATTGCCTTCTAAAACTGAATTCTATGAAAGTTTCATATAGTCATGGAGATATCATTTTTCATTTATAACATGACTAATGTCAAAATATGTTTTACGTAATTGAACATATATAAATTATATCAAATTGCTTGCCTTCTTAAGGAGAAAGGAAGAAAGGGAAGAAAGGAAACAATATGAAACAAAACTTTTAAAAAAAAGTTAAAAATTGCTTTTGCATGTAATTGGAATTTTTTAAATTTAAAATTTAAAAAGTAAATAAAAGTGCTATCATAAGTCACAAATACAATCACATAGCAAGGTATTAGTCAGTGGGAAGATAATCATGGTTATAAATTATCATATGCCATCTCTGCTGAGATATACCAATATTATCAATGTAATTGGTGAGGAGGGCAAGCACAGAAGTAAAGTATTTTATACAGTGGGGGGAAAAGGTGGCAAAGCTGGAGAAAGAAAAAAGAAAAGGACACATAAACCAAAGATCTAGTTGATCTGTTACCCAGGATGGCAACATTTCACAGGGACTAAAACAACATGTTAGTTTATTGTCATTCAAAGATCAGACTGAAGTCAATTTGCTAAAGCTTAGGGAAGGTGTGAAATAATATGGTGTCCAAATTCAAAATGTTTCCCAGAAACTCAGTTTTTTTTTTCTTTCAAAGCAGTAAAGGTTATTTGAAAATCCCTGATGGAGGTCACTGCCTTCTGCTGATTTAGTCATTTCTATTGAAAGATAGACAGAAATGCAGTGGAAAGAAACATTTCTCATAGAAGAATGGGTGAAGTAAAACTGTATGCTTTAAAAATCTATATCTGTGATAAAATTCTTGACACCACAGAATGAAAATGTAGGAGAGTATTTGAGAATAAAAGAAAAAAATAGCTGTTATGAGCCAGAACTTGAAACAAGGTGTTAAGTCAATAGAATTGATAGAAACAATAATTATGTTCATACCTTTGAGAGTTCACACATTAGCTCACACATTAGTTCACAAGTTTGGGAGATTCACAAATGTTCACAAGTCCAGGAGATTCACAAAGTTACACCTCCCATAATCCCACTCTCGGAGGAGTCAACCTTTGGGTTTACACCTCTAAAAGAGCATAAAAAGAGCTTCAGTCAGTCAGTCAGTTCAGAAGATTGCCAGGAGTCAGAGTTGAGCTAGAGGCAGAAGCTGGCAGAGACAAAAGACTAACAACGAGAGCTCTTGGAACCAAAGAAAGCTAACTGGGCTATTTTGGAAGAGATAATAAAAGACTGTACTTTAATCCCTGGCTGTATTTGAGGTGATTATTACTCTGAACAGAAACTAAGGCTGCCTCAAGAAACCTGCTCCCAGAGAACCATCATATTTTAGAAAAAGAAGAACACCACAAAAAACTAATGATATTATTATGGTAGTATAATACAAATCAGCCAGAGAAAAGAGAGAGCAATGATATGGAGTATAAAAACTGGAATTTAAATAAGAGAGTAGTAATGGAAAAGTTCAGTTACATGGACAGCTGCCAGAAATTTCAGTGTGCTAAAAATGAAACACCTGGAAACTTGTATTCCTAATGTCTTTACATCTCAAAAAGTAAAAGTAGCAAAACTCATACATGATATTTAATTCTCTCTCTTTTTTTTAATTTTTATTTAATAATTACTTTATATTGACACTCGTTTCTGTTCCGATTTTTTTTTCCCTCCCTCCTTCCACCCCCTCCTCTAGATGGCAAGCAGTCCTTTATATGTTGGATATGTTGCAGTATATCCTAGATACAATATATGTTTGCAGAACCGAACAGTTCTCTTGTTGCATAGGGAGAATTGGATTCAGAAGGTATAAATAACCTGGGAAGAAAAACAAAAATGCAGATAGTTCACATTCGTTTCCCAGTGTTCTTTCTTTGGGTGTAGCTGCTTTTGTCCATCATTTATCAATTGAAACTCAGGTCTCTTTGTCAAAGAAATCCACTTCCATCAAAATATGTCCTCATACAATATCGTTGTCGAAGTGTATAATGATCTCCTGGTTCTGCTCATTTCACTTAGCATCAGTTCATGTAAGTCTCGCCAGTCCTCTCTGTATTCATCCTGCTGGTCATTTCTTACAGAACAATAATATTCCATAACATTCATATACCACAATTTACCCAGCCATTCTCCAATTGATGGGCATCCATTCATTTTCCAGTTTCTAGCCACTACAAACAGGGCTGCTACAAACATTTTGGCACATACAGGTCCCTTTCCCTTCTTTAGTATTTCTTTGGGATATAAGCCCAATAGAAACACTGCTGGATCAAAGGGTATGCACAGTTTGATAATTTTTTGGGCATAATTCCAGATTGCTCTCCAGAATGGTTGGATTCGTTCACAACTCCACCAACAATGCATTAGTGTCCCAGTTTTCCCGCATCCCCTCCAACATTCATCATTATTTTTTCCTGTCATTTTAGCCAATCTGACAGGTGTGTAGTGGTATCTCAGAGTTGTCTTAATTTGCATTTCTCTGATCAATAATGATTTGGAACACTCTTTCATATGAGTGGTAATAGTTTCAATTTCATCCTCTGAAAATTGTCTGTTCATATCCTTTGACCATTTATCAATTGGAGAATGGCTTGATTTCTTATAAATTTGAGTCAGTTCTCTATATATTTTGGAAATGAGGCCTTTATCAGAACCTTTAACTGTGAAAATGTTTTCCCAGTTTGTTGCTTCCCTTCTAATCTTGTTTGCATTAGTTTTATTTGTACAAAGGCTTTTTAATTTGATGTAATCAAAATTTTCTATTTTGTGATCAGTAATGGTCTCTAGTTCATCTTTGGTCACAAATTTCTTTCTCCTCCACAAGTCTGAGAGATAAACTATTCTATGTTCCTCTAATTTATTTATAATCTCGTTCTTTATGCCTAGGTCATAGACCCATTTTGATCTTATCTTGGTATATGGTGTTAAGTGTGGGTCCATGCCTAATTTCTGCCATACTAATTTCCAATTATCCCAGCAGTTTTTATCAAATAATGAATTATTTTCCCAGAAGTTAGGGGCTTTGGGTTTGTCAAACACTAGATTGCTATAGTTGACTATTCTGTCTTGTGAACCTAGCCTTTTCCACTGATCCACTAATCTATTTCTTAGCCAATACCAAATGGTTTTGGTGACTGCTGCTTTATAATATAATTTTAGATCAGGTACAGCTAGGCCACCTTCATTTGATTTTTTTTTTCATTAATTCCCTTGAGATTCTCGACTTTTTATTGTTCCATATGAATTTTGTTGTTATTTTTTCTAGATCAATAAAATATTTTCTTGGAAGTCTGATTGGTATAGCACTAAATAAATAGATTAGTTTAGGGAGTATTGTCATCTTTATTATATTTGCTCGGCCGATCCAAGAGCACTTAATATTTTTCCAATTATTTAAGTCTGACTTTATTTGTGTGGAGACTTTTTTATAATTTTGCTCATATAATTCCTGACTTTCCTTTGTAGATAGATTCCCAAATATTTTATGGTATCAACAGTTATTCTGAATGGAATTTCTCTTGTATCTCTTGCTGTGGGGTTTTGTTGGTGATGTATAAAAATGCTGAGGATTTATGGGGATTTATTTTGTAGCCAGCTACTTTGCTAAAATTATGAATTATTTCCAATAGCTTTTTAGTAGAATCTCTGGGGTTCTCTAGGTATACCATCATATCATCTGCAAAGAGTGATAGTTTGGTTTCCTCATTGCCTACTCTAATTCCTTTAATATCTTTCTCGACTCTTATTGCCGAGGCTAGTGTTTCTAATACGATATTAAATAATAATGGTGATAGTGGGCAACCTTGCTTCACTCCAGATCTTACTGGGAAAGGTTCCAGTTTTTCCCCATTGCATATGATGCTTATTGATGGTTTTAAATATATGCTCCTGACTATTTTAAGGAAAAGTCCATTTATTCCTATGCTCTCAAGTGTTTTTATTAGGAATGGATGTTGGATTTTATCAAATGCTTTTTCTGCATCTATTGAGATGATCATATGGTTTTTGTTTGTTTGGTTATTGATATAGTCAATTATGCTAATAGTTTTCTTAATATTGAACCAGCCCTGCATTCCTGGTATAAATCCTACTTGGTCATAGTGTATTATCCTGGTGACGATTTTCTGTAATCTTTTTGCTAATATTTTATTTAAGATTTTAGCATCAATATTCATTAGGGAGATTGGTCTATAATTTTCTTTCTCTGTTTTCAGCCTACCTGGTTTAGGTATCAGTACCATGTCTGTGTCATAAAAGGAGTTTGGTAGGACTCCTTCAATCCCTATTTTTTCAAATAGTTTATATAACATTGGAGTTAATTGTTCTTTAAATGTTTGGTAGAATTCACATGTAAATCCATCTGGTCCTGGGGATTTTTTCTTAGGAAGTTGATTGATAGTTTGTTCTATTTCTTTTTCTGAGATGGGACTGTTTAGGATATTTACTTCTTCCTCTGTTAGTTTGGGCAAGCTATATTTTTGGAGGTATTTTTCTATTTCATTTAAGTTGTCGAATTTATTGGCATAAAGTTGGGCAAAGTAACTCCTAATTATTGCTCTAATTTCCTCTTCGTTAGTGGTGAGTTCTCCCTTTTCATTTTTAAGACTAACAATTTGATTTTCCTCTTTCCTTTTTTTAATCAGATTTACTAAGGGTTTGTCTATTTTGTTGGTTTTTTCATAGAACCAACTCTTAGTTTTATTAATCAATTCAATAGTTTTTTTACTTTCAATTTTATTGATCTCACCTTTTATTTTTAGAATTTCAAGTTTAGTGTTTGACTGGGGGTTTTTAATTTGTTCCTTTTCTAGCATTTTTAGTTGCAAACCCAATTCATTGACCTTCTCTTTCTCTATTTTATACAAATAGGCCTCTAGAGATATGAAATTTCCCCTTATTACCGCTTTGGCTGCATCCCATACATTTTGGTATGATGTCTCATTATTACCGTTTTCTTGGGTGAAGTTATTAATTATGTCGATGATTTGCTGTTTCACCCAATCATTCTTTAGTATGAGATTATTTAGTTTCCAATTATTTTTTGGTCTACTTCCCCCTGGTTTTTTGTTGAATGTAATTTTCATTGCATCGTGGTCTGAAAAGGATGCATTTACTATTTCTGCCTTACTGCATTTGAGTTTGAGGTTTTTATGTCCTAATATATGGTCAATTTTTGTATAGGTTCCATGAACTGCTGAAAAGAAGGTGTACTCCTTTCTGTCCCCATTACATTTTCTCCAGAGATCTATCATATCTAACTTTTCTAGTATTCTATTTACCTCTTTGACTTCTTTCTTATTTATTTTGTGGTTTGATTTATCTAATTCTGAGAGTGCAAGGTTAAGATCTCCCACTATTATAGTTTTACTGTCTATTTCTTCTTGCAGCTCTCTTAGTTTCTCTTTTAAGAATTTAGATGCTACCCCACTTGGTGCATATATGTTTAATATAGATAGTGCTTCATTATCCATGCTACCCTTTAGCAAGATATAGTGCCCTTCCTTATCTCTTTTAATTAGATCAATTTTTGCTTTAGCTTGATCTGAGATCAGGATGGCTACCCCTGCTTTTTTGACTTCACCTGAAGCATAGTAGATTTTGCTCCAACCTTTTACCTTTAACCTGCATGTATCTCCCCGCTTCAGGTGTGTTTCCTGTAAACAACATATTGTAGGATTCTGGCTTTTAATCCATTCTGCTAACCGCTTCCTCTTTATGGGGGAGTTTACCCCGTTCACGTTTATGGTTAGAATGACCAATTCTGTATTACTTGCCATCTTGTTAACCCCGGTTTATGCTTTTCTCCCTTCTTTCCCCTTTCCCCCCCTTCCCAGTATTAAGCTTGTGAGCACCACTTGCTTCTCACAGCCCTCCCTTTTTAGTATCCCTCCCCCCGCCTTAGAGTTCCTCCCCCTATCTTACCCCTTTCCCTCCCAATTTCCGTATTCCCTTCTGCTTAGCTTATTCCTTCCCTTTTCACTTTTCCCTTCTCACTTTTCAATGAGGTGGGAGAAGTTTCACCATAGATTGAATATGTCTTAAGATTTTTCACTTAAAGCCAATTCTGAAGGCAGTAAGATACCCACTATATTCATCCCCCTCCATTCTTTCTCTCAGATATAATAGGTTTCCTATGCCTCTTCATGAGATGTACTACCCCCACTTTACCCCTTTTCTGGTACAATGTCCTTTCCACATCAATTTCTAGAACAAGATATACATGTATTCTTTATACATCTATATAGTCAAAATATAGTTCCCAAGATTAATCTTTACCTTTTTAGATTTCTCTTGAGTTCTATATTTGTAGATCAAACTTTTTGTTAAGTTCTGGTTTTTTCATCAGAAATAGATGAAATTCGCTTACTTCGTTGAATGTCCATCTTCTTCCCTGGAAAAAGATGCTCATTCTCGCTGGGTAAGTTATTTTTGGTTGCATACCAAGTTCCTTAGCCTTTCGGAATATCATATTCCAGGCCCTTCGATCTTTTAATGTGGATGCTGCCAGATCCTGGGTGATCCTTATTGTGGCTCCTTGATACCTGAATTGGGTTTTTCTAGCCGCTTGCAATATTTTTTCCTTCATCTGAGGGTTCTGGCATTTGGCCACTATATTCCTTGGTGTTTTGATTTTAGGATCCCTTTCAGTGGGTGATCGATGAATCCTTTCAATGTTTATTTTTCCCTCTGTTCCTATGACTTCTGGGCAGTTCTCTTTGATAATTTCCTGGAAAATAGTGTCCAGGCTCTTTTTTTCATCATGTTTTTCTGGAAGTCCAATGATTCTCAGATTGTCTCTCCTGGATCTGTTTTCCAGGTCTGTTGTCTTCCCCAGAAGGTATTTCACATTCTTTTCCATTGTTTGATTGTTTTGGATTTGCTTGACTGATTCTTCTTGTCTCCTCGAGTCACTCAATTCCACTTGTTCAATTCTGATTTTCAGTGAAGTGTTTTCTTCACTCACTTTTTAAAAATCTTTTTCTAATTGTCCCATTGAGTTCTTTTGTTCTGTGGAATTTTTTTCCATTTTGCCAATTTTGTTTTCCAGTTCACCAATCCTATTTTTCAAGGATTTTACTTCTTTATCCATTCTCTCTTTAACTTTCTCCAGGCTCTTTTGCCAAGCCTCCCTCTCCTTTTCCCATTTTTCTTCTAGCTCCCTTGTGAGAGCCTTTTTAATTACTTCTATGAGGTTCATCTGTGCTGAGGAACAGATGATCTCCTCCTTTGGGGATTCACCTGGAGACAGTCTGTTTTTAGTCTCCTCAGGATTTAGAGTCTGCTCTCTATCTGTATAGAAGCTGTCAAGGGTTAAAGTCCTCTTCAGCTTCTTGCTCATTCTGTCTAATAATCAGAGAAAAACTACCAAAGAAAAACAGAAAAAACTGGAGTCTTTCTTTGGGGGAGGGGCTGGGTATGTTACCGAGCTTCCTCTCCAGACTGTGGGGGGCAGCAGTGAGGCACTAGCAGGACTGTGTGTGCGTGCGCTCTGAGATCCCAGAGCGTGCTGAGTCACTGTGGGGAGGGAAAGGGGGGGGGGTGGCCAGGTCCCGAGAGACTCCAGCTGTTTGGGGTTGTATTCTTCAGCCCCGGTGTTTTTAGCTTCTCTGCTGGGCTGCTGACTTGCTGCCGGAGCAAAGTATCCAAACCTGTAGCGAAGCTCTCCCCGCAGAGACGGCTGCGATCACTCCCCACCCCCTCTCCAGTCTGCTCCCGTGCTCTCACTGCCGCTGCCCTCAGCCTGCACCCGATCTAAAACCGTCCCAGCCCTCCAGTAAAGACAGACCTTTCTTGGCGAATCTCAAGGATGGCTTCTCTTGGTAACTATTTGTGGGTTTTTTTTCAGTCAAGCATTAATTCAGAGGCTCGTAATGAAATGGATAGTGAGAGAAAGTGTGGAGCTTATGCAGCTGTGTGCCTCCTCTCCGCCATCTTAACTGGAAGTCCCCATGATATTTAATTCTCAAGAACAAGGATGAAACTGGTTAGTGAGGTAGACATAATGAGAACCCTGAAAGTAATGATCAAATCATCTTAGAGTTCATAATACCTGAAGAAAAGAATATGATATATTTGTTCATGAATCCTTGATTTTGCAAAATCAAATTTCCAAAAAGTTCAGGAAAAAACAAAGATAAAAGGTCATGGCCATGACTTTGGTAAAAAAAAAAAAACCTAAAGAATACAAAAAACTACTTTTAAAAGTTAATACAATTAAAAATGGTCTCCATGAAAAGGAAACTAATAAAGAAAAAAATTAGGTATATAGTTCTGTGACTAACAGATATTTTTAAAAGATGTAAAAGGCAGACAGTTTTGAAACAATGTTCAGGGGGTAAAGACAGGATAGAGAAACTTTTTAGAATAGCTAGAAGAATGTTAGGAAAGAAAGAGAAAAAAAAGTAACATTACAAAATATAAAGAGAATATGGCTCTTTGTGACCTTGGGAAACACATTAACATCCCCTGGGCCTAATAAGATTAATCAGTTATATAATGAAAAGAGTAGACTAGTTGGTCTCTAAGTTTTCTCTTAAACTTTAAATTCTATGGCTCTATTCAACTCTTGCTTCACTCCTGTCTTTTCTTAGCTGGAGAATAAGGTTCAAAATGTAATGGTAGAATGAAAATGATTGAAGAAATAAAAACTAAATGTAAATGAGAAGATAGCAAAAGCACATCTATGTGCATTAAATGACTATCTCTACACCAATCTGAAATCACAAAATCAGAGGTAGAAGGTACCTCACAGATCAGTCAGTACTCCTAGCTATTCTTGACTCTCTACAATACTTTTGACAAGGCATCCACCATTTTGAAAATATCCAGCAAAGAGGAATCCACCACCTTCAAAGGCAGTCCAGTCCATTCTTGGTTCAAACTTTGTGAAAAATTTCCCATAAGAATAAGTCTAATTTATTTCTTACTTATCAGCTTTTCAAAAACATTCAGATGCCTTTCCAACTCTTTCAAATCTTTTCTTCTTCAGGAAAAATATTCAGAGTTCCTTGAAACTTATTCTTTATGTCATGCTCTCTAGTTTCTTTCCCAGTACTGATCATTTTCTTATAGCCTCCTAAAATATATATAGATATGATTGCAAAACTATTAAAAGTAACATTTGGACAATAGAACTTTGGAGAAATGCCAGAAGATAGAATATGACTGATAATTTCAATATTAATTCCAGGCAAAGTTCTCTAATAGTTATTAAACAAATGTTTGAGCAATTATAAAAGAAAGAGGTAATCATTGGCACATGGATTCACTTTAAAAAAATCATGACAAATTCATGATATTTTCTGTTTTTATGACAGTACTATAGTGGCATCTTGATAAAAATAAACATTTAGTTGGACTTTCAGATAAGTAGTTAGAGGAAGCATATACACACATCACCTAGGGAAAAAACTCAGAAAAAGAGGCTGTCCATCAAATGTGCAAAAACTTTCTAACCCAGACATGGATATTCAAAATGCTGAAGAAAACTGTATTTTTATAAGGTAGCTGAATTGTAACCTGAGACAACTCCTTTCCTCCTCAAAACTATTACAGAGAGTGCAGGTATAGATTCAGCATGAAGACATAATTATATATGTATCTAGGTAACTATTAGATATTGCTCAAGTGAAATATGCCTTATGTATAATTGCATATTTTTACTATATATGTGAATTACTGCATCTTTAAGCATACTCATACTTTAAAAATCTGTTATATTTATTTGAATATATTTGAGTGTTTTGTCTTATATGCACCCTATAGCAATGCTTGTTAATTATTTTATGTATACACTATAGTTTTATTTTATATGTAGGTTTGTTGATAGTATTATTGTCGCAATTAGCTAGCTTTGCTCTGTTTGTTAAGCTATGCTTATTACTGCTTTTGATTGATTGCTATTTTACAAGGAATATGCGTGTACTTCTGAAATGGGCATGTGGCATGTCCTATACATACATAGTTTTAGGCATGTTGTCACTGTAGTATCTTCCCAGGTGATCTCTAAATATCTAGGTCTACTGCTTATACTATTAATATACCTAACCTGTATTTCATTTTAATGGTACCAAAGGTTAGTTATCTGAGACATCAGAAGAATTACCTTTGTTGTTTTAAAGTGCTTGTGTTTTGGATTTACTCCAACTGATTTTTGTATGCAACTGCAAAGAGTTTCAGCCCAGGGGAGGAATGTAACCTTCCTACCAAAACCAAGATCCTTTGATGAAATCTAGGACTCTCACAGTTGAGCTGAGTTACCTTGCTCTCAATGGGAGAGATTATATAATTTAATTGGTAGTGAGAATTCTCAGTGTGGATATTTCCTCTATCAATCCATATTCACAGTTCTATAATTTATAGTTATACAGATTTGTCTGGAGTTCAGAAATGTTTTAATTTTCTAGTTGTCATCCAGTTACTATGCTTTTACCTGCTCTATTTTCTGAACTGGCCTGTTTTTACCTCTCCTTAGGCAACCTGGTGGCTCCCTATTATCAGAAGGTCACCTTATTAATGAGGAACTTAATGTAGACACCTGATCAACATTATTCACTAAAGTTCCCTGAGCTCAAAAGATCCACCAGCCTCAAACTCTCTAGTAGCAGGAATTATAGTTCTGTCTTAACACATTAAATGAAGCTTCATTTCTATGATACTATGACATTAGAGATTATTTAGTCTATCTTCCATCCCCTGACAAACTTATTTGATCAATGCAAAAACTAAATCCCAGCGAAGTTAGGTGGCTGTCCAAAGATCATACAGCTTATTAGTGCCAGTTATAACTAAAGAAACAACACTGTTTCATGTTATTAAAAAGGTCATGTACTCATCTTCATGAAGTTGAAATTAGTTCCTTCCTTAGAGCCTGACCTTATATGTTGAAGAATTTAGAGACCACCAAAATAGATGCAGCTAGGAAGAATTGAACTGAATATTTAAAAATAGTTTTTATGACAGGCATAATGGACCCATGATTGTTAAATTCATGGCTCCAAAAATCTTCCTACATCCAGCAATATTGCTTGACCTTATGAAGATGCATGTCGGTACTTATCATTACCATCATCAGCACTTCAGTGTATTATGTGACATTAAGAAGCTATCAATGTCTTATTTGATCATGGATATGGTCAATTTGGCCACTATCAATATACATGATTATTTGTAGGGTGTTTAGGGATGATACTGGAAAATTTGGTATAAATGGGAAGAATGAAATGATGTGAACAGATAAATATTAAAAATAGTAAGGAAGTTATATTTCAAATGCTATAAGTTTTGAAGGACTATTATTCACATTCCTTTTATTTGCCCTTCAAGTAGAGATATTCCAGTATCAGTTCAGGGTTACCATGGATAAAATGTCAGTGACTTAGTTTTTATGTCCTTTATGCTCCAGAGAAATAAGAAAATGGCTATTCCAACCTCCCAAATTCTAAGTACACACATTCTTCCCCTAATTTGGTCAGGTACTAAGGACACAAGACCATCCAACATCTCCTACTGGCCAAATATTTCTTGTGAATAAAAAGAGAAATTAACACCCCTAAAACAGCCTAGTGCTCCAGAGTTCCAAAGTATGATTGGGGTAGGGTAGATGATAGGACAAGAAGATATTTCTTAAATAAAATTGGGTTAAAAAGTAAGAAGGAAATCTTTAACAACTCATAAAATTATGGCCTCAGGCTACAACTAGTATTTTTAATAGTTGTGAGTTAGAAGCCATCAATCCTTGCTACTTTAGAACAGAGTAATAGTACAGAAGGCTTAAAATATAAATGTGGGAGTTTTTGCTGTTGGGATAAATGCACTGGAAGCTCTGGATACATCAGTACAATTTAGAAAAAAATAAGGTTTTTTTTTTTTTTGCAGTATGGAAATAAACTTGAGGCTCACAACCTAGAATAATCTTATTAATACAAATCAATAAGATTGCTTCAAGCAAGACCTGCCAAGGAAATTGACAGGGACAAAGTCCAAAATTGACATTTGACTAAGAACAGATTGTAAAAAGGGTGTCAGTTAGAACAAGCCCTAAAGTGACTGGTCACTGTACTGAAGGATAATTCCATTATTTATAAATTTCTTAAGCATAGTGGTATTGAAATTATTATAGTGGAATAGAAAAATTTAACTTTGGACCTCTTGGTGAACAGCAACTAAATGTATAAAGACTAGGTACTGTTAAGAATCTATTATTCTCCCAGGCTACTTCTAACTCATGTTTCACACCAGTAAGTGAAACTTGATAATAATAACTGACAGAGTAGCTTTGGATCTTCTTTTTCTATATCTTCTAGTATTTCAAATTATTGTCCTTAGTTAGGAACTAATTAATGTGAATAGTGAATTGTGTGAAGTGGCCCCATATATCTGAATTCATGTCTTTCAATATTACATTTATGTAAAATATGGTAATTGATTGCAGTCCAACAGAAATATGTAGTATGAATTCATTAGAACCTCTTCATGGGACATATCTGCATATACATTTTTGCATCCATCTCTCCATCTATATGACGAGTTTTGTTTAGCAAAATTAGCCCCTCCTTCCTTCACTCTTTCTCTGAGGAACTTAAGAGCCAAATGATTATCAGGAGGAGGCCCAGCTGGAATGAAAATGATAGTGTGGGTGCTGTGTGAAGTGTTATTAACACTGTGGGCAGAAGTAAAAGGATCAGAGTAAAGTTTCCTTCCCAGGAATAGCTGCTATAGCTCTCCTCCACCTATTTTACACTTCTAGGTGTTAGTCATGTGAACTCTACCAGAGAATGACTTTAAAAAAAATATTTGAATGCCTCCTACTAAAGACCACCTTCTAGTTAAAGTATCTCCTAGCAGACTGAGGACATTCATACAGCTAGGTCAATAACCACATGTTAGAAATTGTAAATTGCCATGAAATAGTTTAATTCTCTGATTTATGTTTAGCTTTTGTGGTGTTGGATTTCATGTGACCATTTGCCAAAATCTGCCCCATATTTCCTATAAATTAAGAATGATAAGGGCCTTGGGTTGTGAAATATTTTCAATTTAATTGTCCAATTCAATTGGCATTTTAAAATTTATATGATATTTTGCAGTGTTTTTTTTATAATGAGTAGATGATTATGTTCTCCATTTTTATTTATCTTGTCTTTTCAACACCATAATGTTTCATAGTCATTGGTGTGGCCTATTCCTAATGGTACCACATTTTCTAGGCCATTTTTATTCTAGCCTGAAATTCCCAAGGATATCCTAAAACCAATGCAGCTTTGATGATTGGCCAGAAAGTATTTCCTTTCCCTTGTTATTTGTCTAAAAGCTTTGCTCACTTTCTTCACCAATTTATGTATCTAATGGGATTTTATTATATTCATTTTTAAACAATCAGACCTAGAGAACAGCCTTATTTCTTTTAAGTCTGACAGACAATGATAATGATCATTAACCTTTCTTGTAACGCTAAAACGTTTACAAAGTACTTTACATACATTATTTCCATTTGATCCACACAGTAATTCTGGGACAGAGTTACCATAGATCATACTGATAATGCCCATTTTACAGATGAGGAAACTAAGGATCACATAGGTTAAATGACTTCCCAATCCTTGCAACCATATAGTCAGTAAGCAGAAGAGGGAGAAAAATGTACTTAGGTCTCTCTTGACTAGGATCATGGAATAACAGATTTATTATGAAAAGACATCTTACAGGTCTTCTGGTCCACATATCTCACTTTAAATTTAAAAGACAGGTCTAGGGGGTTAAATGACTTGTCCAAATTCATTTAGGTACTAAGTTTCAGAGTTTGGATTCAATTTCAGTATGGTTTTCACTATACCCTGCTGCCTCCCCACTCCAATGCAATCTGTTTTTGTACTATCCTGTCTCTCAATTTTTACCCTGAAAATTAAAAGTGAGAAATGATATTTACCACTCTCATCCAGGTTTAAATGGAAGAGTGATTTTCTGTAAATGATGAGATTCTCCAAATGTTCTTCTTTGCAAATAATGTACCGATTACATTAAGGTGTATAATATTATATCTCCATTAATGAGACCCATAATCACTGAAAAAGGTCACTGTCCACTTACAAAAAAAGCAATTGGATGGAGATTGCATATTGTATAGAACATGACAATATAGTTTACTGGGCAAGTATTGGGTTAATCCTTCAGTACATAGAACTCAGACAGGCACTATAGACAAACAATGAACTTGACCTACAATTGAACAGGAAGAAGAGAAAAACTGGTTAGATTGCATTTTAAAAAATATTCAAAACTCTCAAAGGGCCAATAGTTATCTGTTATAAAAGTTTATCTCTCTTTTTCATTTAATAGTATTTTTTTCTAATTACATGTAAATAGATTTCAAAATTCATCTTTGTAGGATTTTGAACTCCAAACTTTTCCTTCTCCCTTCTCCATCCTTCCAAAGTCTATTTTTAAGCACAAGTATTCTTTCAGTGATGCTATATAAAATTTCACAGTTTCAGAAGCATCCCAATTAAAAGGACATCAGAGAGGCATATGGTAGTTATAAGTTGACTGCCACAATCAATAAGTATATAGCTGGGGCGGGGGGGGGGGGAGTAGGGAGCAAAGGATGACAGATGGATAGTACTCCACTGATAGCCACAATACATTAAATAACACAGAGAAAGGACTCTAATACTTTGGGTAGATTCTCTGTAGTGGACGACAAAAGTCATTGACAAAAATTATAGAACATGAAAAGCCATGCATTTGAAGGGTTCAACTTGCTCAGATGAATAGAGCACATCATGGATGAGATCACAGTTTCATTGAAAACTTAAAATTATAAGGACTAAATATTTCACTTAGATCTATAAGCAATTATAGAGAAAAGATGCTGAAGGGTCACATAGGAAAATAAGAAAAAAGGAACCTAGAAAGGCTATATACTCTGGGTATCAAAAAATTTAGTGGTGTATATAGCCAATTCTATATCATATAAGTCCATATTCAGGTAGACATGCTTAAGTACATTTCTGATAGTAGCCTTTAGCATTAATTACAATTTCAAGATCTTGTTTTTGATAGTCACCAATGAATAATAAATAAAAGAAAACACTTTCCACAGTGGCTATGTTCTGGCCCAATTTCAGCTCATAGTTAACATAAAAAGGAGAAAGGAAAAAATGATAAAGCAGGGCTTTTAAGAAGAGAGCAATGAGGCAAAAACAGAATGAGAGCCAAAAACTATAGTATGTCTCCCAGGGCCAAGAATTAATTGAATGCTTTACTTCCACACCACCTACAAGAAAATAGTCTTCATTCATGATTTAATTAATCAGATTAAAGTATGGACTAGTTGGATGGAAAAAAAAATTGGTTATTGCCATTCTTGTGTTATGATTTACTTACTGGTAAAAATGACTTAAATTTCAAATGGCTAGAGGAACAATTTAGCTTATTCAAGCATGTAGGCAGAACTGGTTTCTGCTAGAAATGTTTAGTTACATCTCAGAGCATGACTAAGAGAACACTACATAGGATAGATCAGTGGGCGAAATGGGGAAAAAGCAGGGAAGGGGAAGCCCTAGGCTAAAAAATGAGACCTGGGTCCCATGGAGCTTTGGGCAGCTTACTGAATCCCTCTGGATCTCAGTTTCATCATATGTAAAAAAAAAAAGACATTGGACTTTATGATAACTAAAGCCCTGTTTAATTCTGGTATCCTAGTGATCCACTATTTTGTTAAATGGAGCAAAAATGTCTCCTTGAAAGGAGATTCCTCACAACTTAGAAGTCATTGAATTTAAGAAGCACACTGTGGAAAGGATTTTTAAATTTGTAATTGTTACAATCACTATTATTTCAAATCATAGCAGGTGCATAGATGCAAGTTAAGTATCAGAAATCTGTATCATCTCTTTTGCTTAAAACAGTGGATCTAAAGAACAGTGTAATTCATTGTTATAATGGTACATTTGGCAGAAATTATAGTAAATGAGAATTTGCTGAAAAGAAAAGATGTTAAGAATGGGGATTGATGAAGAGTTTAGAAAGAGAATTAAGTGAGAGAAAGGATTATTGCAGTTCCTAAATTTAAAAATGCTACATGGTTTTTACTTATTTGTTGTTTTTTTAACCTGTTGACCCTTGGTGACCATCATAATCTGATGCATAATACAAACTTTATTTTCAATTAAATCAATAATAACTCATATTTACATATCACTTTTCATTCAGCAACCTTGTAAAATTGGTAGTTTACAAATAATTATCCCCAATTTATATGAGGAAGCTGAGGGACAGGCAAGTCAAATTACACATCTAGTCATGGCCCTAAATCTATGTTTTCTGATTCCAAGTCTAGTTTCCTCATCATTATACCACTGCTGGACAAGATCTTTTGCCTGTAAATAGTAGTTATATTATGGTTTCCTGCTGCTTGGGACTGGTACTTTGCTTTTTCCTTTCCATGAATAAATCCTACTTAAATCCAAATTCTGTACCACACTCTCCATGAAGACTTCATCTACTACTACATCTCAAATTATGCTCTGTTCTCTGAATTCTTTTAATTCTTATTGTTTTCATCATTCATTCCTACATTTAAGTAGCAAGATGAAGCTCTGTATAGTTAATTATTTGATTCACCTATGTGTCTTGTCTGACTAAGCTGTATGCTCTTTGGGAGCAGAGAACATGTTTTACATTTCTACTCTATTCCCCATACCTCCTGTTACAGTATATAGTGATCTCCATTCCAAATGAACTGGAATGAGGCTGATAACAGGTTACAGAATTCTCTCTATTTTGATTTCCTATAGTCAAAACCTCAGTAAGTCAATGTCATCATTGCATTTTCCCAAAGAAATAATGAGATTCAATTCAGTAAACACTTATTATGCATCTGCTATATTCCAGGTACTATACTTAGTATTAGTAATAAAAATAAGAAAAAAGAAAGACAGTCCCTGTCCCCAAAAAGCTTATCATCTAACTGAAATAAAATAAATGCTCCCTAGATGGGGCACAAGCTTTAAGATGCTAGAATTATGAGCACCACACCAGGAAAGGATCTGGGGGCCTAACTGAAAGATAAATCTGAGAGGATGATGAAAAATGCAATTCATTTCCAGAGAAAGAATTGATAGAATTTGAATAGAGCTCAAAACATTTTTCACTTTATTTTTTCATGTTTTATTTGGTTGTATTTTCTTTAACAACATAACCAATATAGTAATATGTTTTATATGATTTTATACATATGTAACTTATGTCAAATTGCTTGCCATCTCAGGAAGAGAGAAAGGGGATAAGAATTTGGAACTCAAAAATAAATTTAATGAATATTAAAATTGTTTTTACATGCAATTAGAAAAATATTTTTCAATAATAATAATAAATACCAGTAAATGATGCTTCAAAAAGAAGATAAATCAAGAAAAAGATGTCTAGTAAGCCTCTTCCTTTTAATCTTTGCACTACTAGTTTATCCAAGTCAAGAATAAATAATCTTACCTCTTATATCTGATTCTCACTTCCCTCTGTGGATTACATACTTTTCGTTTTCATTTCAAGCTTTAGTCCAGATTTGAGGGTCATTTGAAATTATTTTTATTATTTTTCCCTTTCAATGGCTGTGTACACTTGGAATGGAGATCAAACAGCATTAGCAACAGAAAGCCTCAGATGAACCTAGTTATCTTGCCCTTTAATGATGACTGTTTTTAATATAGTTTTTTATTTTCAAAATAGATACAAAGATAGTTTTCAACATTCATCTTTGCAAAACTTTATGTTGCAAATTTTTCTTCCTTTCTTACCCCCTCCCCTAGACAACAAGTAATCCAATATATTTTAAACTTGTGCAATTCTTCTATACATATATGCACATTTATCATGCTGCACAAGAAAAATCAGATCAAAAAGGAAAAAAAGAGAAACCAAAAAAGTAAGCAAACAACAGCAAAAAAGTTGAAAATACAATGTTGTGATTCACATTCAGTCCCCATACTCCTCTTTTTGGAACAGATGGCTCTCTTCATCACAACTTTATTGGAACTGGCCTGAATTGTTCCTTTTCTAAGACCTATTTTTTTTTACTGTGTATTGAGAATTTTCCCTTTTCAAATAAGTAAATAAGAGGCTTTTTAAAAAAAGGAAGTAAATTTCAAAAATTATTATTGGGATTTTCTTTATATCACACATAGCCATTTTGGTACAAGAATTGGGTTAACATCAAGTACACACTAAATACTAGCCCTGAGGAGATTTTTGTTTGCCTTTCATTCTCAAAGAGGACCATGACATCAGGGAGGTGATGCTATGACATGCAAGTAAATTGGATTTAAGTGAGGAAGCGCTGTGCAAGGTCACCTGCCTTACATTTCCTTGTAGTACCTTTTGGGTCCAGTGACAAGATATAGATCAAGAAGACTGAAAATGGCCTTGATGAAATGAAAGACCTTGGCCTTTTAAAGCTAAGGTCTTCAACAGACTAAGTGATTAAGAATAGGTAGCAATTGAGACAAAGAAGCTCCTCTTTCATTTAGTTTTAAAAAAAAAAGAAAAAAATCTAAATAAACAAATAAATCTGGTAGGGGAAGATCCTCAAGGCTTCTGGTCAAAGCAAAAATGATTGCTATTTACATTCAATCTGAGTCAACCAGGACCCAAACAATGACCAAATGGGGTTTGGCCTAGGACCTATTTGTTTTGATTTAGTCCTGGTCCTTAAGAAAGAAATCTAGCCAGTAAAGCCCAAGATGTCTTGGGAGGATTCAGAGGTACAAAAGAGAAAAAAAAAATTTTTAAGAGCATCTATAAGTATGGATATAATATCCTATTTCCTATTTTTTTTAAGGGCACTTCCACCTTTCTGGCCATCCTGCTTCCCAAAACCAAAATCAAGTTCGTATAATTTGATGCACCCATGGTCTATCCTAATGTATTATACATAGGGTCCTTGATGATAGCTTATACTTTTACTCTATTCCCTGTAGCATCTGGTATAATGCATAGCATATAATGAAATGCTTAACAATATTTATTGAGTTGAATGATGTTGATCTAGACTACAAAATAGTCTATTCTAATCTTTTGCAACCAAACTCTTGAAGGCTATGCCATGGGCATCATTGCATTTTCCTTTTACTCTCCATTATTTCATTTCACAGGCTAATCAGTGTCTAAATTTTGTTGATTCTGCAAAATCTCTTGCATCTGTTAGCATTTTTCTACATGTTAAATTTAAGTTCTGGTCACCTCTTTGTCAGGTTAATAAAATAGCTCCCTAATTGTTCTTTCTACTATCGGACTTGCCCCCTTTTAATCTGTCATCCAGATACCTGTAAAAATAATTTTCTAAAGTCACAGGTACCACACTCTAAAGCAAAAGTCTTTGGTGTACACTTATACAAGAAACAAACTCAACAGACTAGAAATGAAAGCTTTTTATTGTCTGGATCCAATTTACCTTTTCAGGCTTATTTCATATTTTTTACTCTCTTTTACATTGTGCTATATCCTAGTCCAAATGGAGTTACAAAGAATCAAACATGATTTAAAGGACTCAACAACAAAACATTCTGATTGGAATGAGTTGTGGTCTTATTCCCAAATTCAGCACTTCATCCCAGCCTTTTCACCTTCATTCCATCCTATGATTGGAATGTCTATCTTTTTTACCTCTGCTTTTCAATAGCTTCCTTCAAGGTTCAGTTCAAGTATGATCTATGAAAAGCCTTTTTTTTTTTTTTCCATTGCCTCACAAATTACTTTTAATCTATTTACTGGGCACAGGTATATGTTGTAGGAAGAATTATTAAATTTGTATTTGTTACAATCATTATTATTTCTTTTAAAAATATTTTATTTTTTTCCAAATTCATGTAAAAATAGTTTTTTATTTTTCTTCCCCCATGAGGGTTAAGCATGTCTGAGGCCAGATTTGAACTCAGGTCTTCTTGACTTCAGGGCCTGCACTCTATCCATTGCACCATCTAGCTGCCCCAAACATTATTATTTCAAATCATAGCAGATGCATAGATGCAAGTTAAACTGTGATGACCACGTATTTAAATCAGCCAGAGTCAGGAATTCAGGTTAAGGGAAAAATCTTCAATCTTTATTCTTTTTGAGGTGAGGGGGGATTGCAATAGCAATATGGGCAGCTGCGACAGGAAGCCAGCCAGTAGAGGTGAAGGGGGATTGCAGGTGAAAAGGGGATTGGAGGTGAAGGGCAGTTGCGATAGCAATGTGAGCAGCTGTGTCAAGCAACCAGCCAGCAGTCTCTCTTTCCGCTTCCCTTTCCACTCTCCTGCCTCCACCCACCAAAAAACGTCATTTCCTACACAACACATCAGGACTTGCACAAAGTGTGGGCGGGGGCCATTCTTTCTCCAAGCATATATATTAATAGAGTATGATCCGATTACTATTTAGCCTCACGTGCTTGGGACCTCAGTGCAACTCGAGCCTCAGCCCATTACATCAAATATCAGAAATCTGTATCACCTCTTTTAGTTACAGCAGTGAATCTAGGGAACAATGTAATTCACTGTTATGATGGTACAGTTGGAAGAAATTACATTAAATTACAGAATTTGCTGAAAAGGAAAGAAGTTAAGAATGGAAAATGGTCAAGAGTTAACAATGAAAATTAAGTGAAAGAAATTATTATTGCAGTTCCTAAATTAATAATTCTACATGATTTTTCACTCTTTTGGATTATTTTTTGGTTTTTGACCACTTGACTCCTTTTTAGGAGATAAGTATTGTTTCACTTTTGTCATTGGCATTTAATAAATATTAAATTGAGTTGTTGCTGTTCAGTCTCTTCAGTATCCAATTCTTTATGATCTTACTTGTGGTTTTCTTGACAAAGATAGTGGAATAGTTCACCATTTCCTTCTTCAGCCTATTTTATAGATGAGGAAATTGATATAAACAGAGTTAAGTGACTTGCCCAGGGTCACACAACTAGTGTCTCAGGCCCCATTTGAACTCAGGAAGATGAGCTCCTGATTCTAAGCCTAGTAATCTATCCACTATTAAATTGAATATAATACTTTAAAACTTCAAGATTTTTGTAATATGAATACTCTTTCCTCCATCACAGATTGCAACTCCTTTGTGATTTAGTAAGCCTTCAAGAACCAGTGTCAAAAAAAATCACCCTGAGGCTATAGTCTTCTCTGAATTTAATTAGATGTCTGTTCAGACAACAAATATTAAGTTCATCACTAAGAGGATGTTTTCACTGTAAGTATATAAACCTGAATTGTTGTTATATTATCATTATATATTATACATTATTATATAATATTATATTATTACTACCCATGCTTGAATTGCAAGTTCTATATATACATAAATGATTATTACTATTGTATTCAAAAACATTACTTATTTAGTAGTTATCATAGGTTAGGTACTATCTTAGGTTCTGGGAATACAAGGACAAAAAGAAAATAGAGTGAACCTCCATTTTATTGATTATTATTTGAACTGTAGTCTAAAGCCAAAGATTTTTATGTGTAATCATACTGATTCTTTGATTCAAGATATTCCATATATTTAGATTTATGGTACTTAAATCTCTTTGGGACAGTTATTTTTATAAAGTATAAATTAGTTTTCTCCAAAAAAGGTTTCCAACCATACTTTCAAGCCAATGTTTGATTAAATAGATATTCGTTTCAACATCTGCTAGGAGAGTTGTCAAAGTCTTCCTAAATTAGTCTCTGTGGTATAGGGTGTTATGCCTCCAGAGACATGTTTCAGTCCTATGATACCACCTTCTTCTACATGAGAGTTCAAGGCCTTCTGGAAAGCTTATTGTTAATTCCTGTCAACACCCCTTCTTACACCCTGGATTTTTTCTCACATAACTGTCATGGAAATAGGAACAGGTTTCCAACTTCTGCCTTCTCCTTTTTTTTTTTTTTTTCATATGAGTAGACAGTTGCTAGGCTTTAAAAAAAATGCTCAATATATTGAGGAGTTTTTATTTTCTATCTCCTATAATAATAGGATAGATTTAATAGATAAATCTTATAGAGTTATCTGAGGCTCATAGGTTCATGGCAACAAAATTAATCAGGTAGAAATTCTAAAGGAAGGCATTTGAGGTAGAATTTGAATCTATATCATTCTCTAACCATTATACTACATGGTCTTTCAGGGTTTTACTCTCAACATTAAAAAAAAATTTAAACTTTTTACAACAATAAAGAAAAAAACCAATGTAGCAAAGCATTAAGAACTCAATTTTTTCAAAGTATGTATTCATATTTCTTCAATAAAAATAAAGAACGATGTTTACATCATTTTTATTTTCCACTCTTTACTGATTCCCTCGATTTTATTTTTAAAATTATTATTTCTATTAGGTTCTTACTTATATATTTCATGACTTTAGGTTAATAAGAACACTGAATAAAGTTCCATTCTTGTTCTGCCCCTCTATTTACCATCTCCAGGCAAAATAAATATGGTAGACCCAGGTTTAGGAAAATAGGTGTTAATTGGCTGACTGAGGCATGACATGATGGAAAGAATGAGAAAATATTATGAGTTAGAAGGACCTTAAAGTCCAAAGAAACTTCTCTATGTCCCTATCCTAACCCTCAAAATGAATTGCTCTTACTCTGTGAGTGTGATTATACTATCATTACTTCTAAAAATGCCTACCTCCTGGCAGACCTTAGGCATGAAGAACTTGAGTAATCTTTTCTGTAGCCACTTTAAAAATAATAAATAAATCACAAATTGAAGTTGGCTAAACAAACACCTCTTTCCAATTGATTATTATTAATAATCTAATAAATTCAACCACATAATTCACTATAATAAATGGAATGGATCTATATAAAAAGGTCCAGCTTATTTATAAAGGCCCAGAGAGAGCATTATCAGATATAGACTTGCTTTCAGAAAGCTGCTTCATTTCTAGCAGTTATAGTACTTGTATTCAATTACAAATCTGTTTCTTTAAATAGATGTCTCATCTTTATTTGGTTTCACCACTTTGCTCTCTCCTAATGTCTAAGACACTGCCTGGGAATCAGGCACTTAGGAAGGTGCATTAAGGCCTGAAAGTGATTCATTTAAACTTCATTATTATAAATGATACCAAGGAGCTCTGAAAGACATGTAATGTCACCTCAGTACCCAGTGATGTCCATAACTTCTGAAACAGATAGATGGTTATCTTAATTTTCTAGAATAGATTTCACTTGTTATCCATACCTTCATATCTTATAGGGTGGAGTATTGCATGTAGAGTAATGCAATACTCTACCTGGACCACTAGATTACATATCGAACCACAGTTCTGTAGAAATAGCGGTAGAACTTCCTATTTCTTTTACTATTTCTCTATTTTTAGAATTCATTTAAAAAAATTAAATTTCAAATTTTCTCCCTCCCTATCACCCTTCTCTTATCCATCGAGAAGGCAAGCAATATGATATCAGTTATGCATGTGAACACATGCAAAACATATTTCCATGTTAGTCATGTTGTTCCCCTCCAAAAAAAAAAAAAAAGGAAAAAATAAAGTGAAAAATTATGCTTCAATGTTCACTCAGCATTCAGACTCCAGTTCTTTCTCTGTATGTGGATTTTCAGCATGAGTCCTTTGGAATTGTCTTGGATCACTGTATTGATCATAATAGTTAAACTTTTCACAGTTGATAATTGTTATAATATTGCTATTATTATGTACAATATTCTTTTGGTTCTGTTCACTTAACTTTGTATCAATTCATGTAAGTTGCTCCAGGTTTTTCTAAAATCACCCTGCTCAGCACTTCTTATAACATAATATTATTCCATCACGATCAAAAACCATGACTTGATAAGTCATGCTCCAATTGATAAGCATCCCCTCAATTTCCAGTTCTTTGCCACGCAAATAAGAGTCCTATAAACACTTTTGTACAAACATATATTTTTCACTTTTCTTTGCTCTCTTTAGGATACATACCCAGTTGTGCCATTGCTGGGTCAAAGAATAGTAATGATTTTATAGCTCTTTGGGCATAGTTTCAAACTGTTTTCTAAAATTGTTGAACTGGTACACAAATAACAAGAACATATTTAGTGAACATATTTAGTAAAATTGCTGGGTCAAAGATTTTATCATTTTTTTTCTAGAAGGGATGAGGAAAAATAGACACAGTGCATCACTAAATATGTGCCATACATAACAAAATATTTATAGCAGTACCATGGTAGCAGAGTATTGAAAACAAACTGGGTTTCCACCAGTTGTTGAAGAACCCAACAAACTTGTATATGAAAGAAATGGAATATTATTCTGCAGTAGGAAATTACAAAGAGATATTTAGATCAACATGAAAAGATTTGTATGAGCTAATATACACCAATGAAATAATCCAAGCAAAGAGAACAATATTCACAAAGATTATGTATAATAAAAATGAAAAGACACAAGTATTTTCAGGTTTCCAATATGTTTAACCCTCAAATAGAAGATGAGTTTGACTGGTATATAGAAATTAAAGATGATGTAATTGAAAAAGGTAACAAACACTGAGAAACAATCCATATTTATATTGACAAAAATTCAGTTTGGGCCAATGTGCATGTGAAGTGCCCCCTCAATTTCTATGGCTATTGCTATAACAAATGCATTATAATTTGCTGATAAAATGATTACAACAGCATATGGCCCTCTTTCAACTCACCACAACCTCTTCTCTAATTCTATGACAGCAACATATCTACTGATTCCTGTTCAATGATGAAGAAAGATTTAGTACCTTATGTACATTGCAAAGAACCAAAAACCAAATGGGTTCCCATCAGCTGTGGGAGAAACCACAAACTGGTATATGAAAGTAATGGAATATTACTCTGTAGTGGGAAATGAGGACAAAGGAAACTGAACAGTGAGTAATTGTAATGACCAGTTTTAGTCCTGAAGAACAGATACTGAAACATACTTCCTATCTCTTCAAAGGGAATTGGAGGATTTACTGAGACAGTGTTATACTGCAGCTCTATCAGTTTTCTATCTGTTTTTGCTAAACTGCTCCTCTTTGTTACAAAGGAGGTTCAATGAAAGGGAAGGGAGAATTTATCCAGAAATAAAAGTGATGTTAAAGTGTTGTCTGTGAGGGAAGGGGTTGACTTAAAGAGAATACCAAGTTATTTTCTGGTGTCCAACTAGATCTATAGCTAGGAAGTCTAGGAAAATATATCTTTTGTAAATGCTTCATACCTGCCACCAAGCCCTTAATAGCAGGACATTCTTTAAACAAAATTAAATTGTTTCTTTGGAGATCAACAAGATTTTTGACTTTTAAAAACATTTAATATAATATAATTTCATATATAACAGAATGAATATTTAATAACAAATATTTTTAAAGTCAACACTAAGCAGTATTATTAAAAAGGAACTGATGCTTATTAGAGAAGTAGTGACATCTTTGTTGTAGAACTATTGGGAATGAGTCTCATCCTACCTTATAATGTACAGTGAATGTATTTTATACAGTGAAGTTACTTGACTACTATTAGAAGTTGGAAGAACTCTGTTCTTCCAAAGGAACAAAAAGCAGCAGCAAGTATAAGAAAAAAAGACAAAAGGACTCATTGATGAGTTGCTGCATTAAAAGCTAGAAAGACCAATCATGGGATAGCTAACTATATTGGAGTTTGTAATTTGTTTTTTTTTCTGTTTCATTTTTTGCCCAGAAGAATTTAATGAAATTTCCCCTATTATTAGAAAATTAATGCCATGTTGCAGTTCCTATTGAATAATATGATTTGTTTAAATTTAAATTGTTTTAAAAATGAGATATTGTTTGGCATAATGGGAAGAGATAGTAATTGCAATGCCTGAAATCTAGTTCTAATTTTTAAAAATAATAATATGATCTTGACTTTGTACTTTGGATTTCAAATGTCTCTTATAAAAATTAAGTGGGTTAGTCTCACTGATTTCTTAGGTACCCTTTATCTCCACTACATTTTATAAAATTAAATACCGCACCAAATTGAGTATTTCTTCCTAAATTCTTTTCAGCTTTGGGAAGTATGATGTCATTCTATGAAAACATCACAGATACTGGAACATCATAATTTTGAAAAGTAATGAAGAATGATGTGGTCATTTAATTCATTTTTTTAAAGAAAATGAAGAGCAACCTCTATTATTGTCAGCATCAAGTTAATTATGATGTGTCTGAATAATGAAAATAATAACTGACATTTTTATAGTATGGTAAGGCTTACATATTGCCTTATGTCCATTCAGTCCTCATAAAAGGTGGGACATATAGATGTTATTGTTTTTTATTTAAAAGGGTAGAAAGCTGAAGGTCAGAGAGATTAAACAGTTTATCCACAATGATGTAGCCATTAAGTATCTAGGCTTGTATACAAAGCAGGCCTTTCAACTCCAAGTCCATGTGTCCTTCTACTACACAAGACTATACATATTAAAGCACAGCACACAATTCAAAATGGCATTTCTTAAGACACAGGAATAATGCAATGCCAAAGTCTTATTGCAAGTAAGGCTATGGGAATATAAAATTTCCAGTAAAATAAATATTTTGGTTACATCAAGTAAATCTGTGGAGCTTCTATATAGTTATATCACATCCGTGATGAGAATTCACTGAGGTGGAATGATTGTGGCAGGGATAAAATGGGGGAATCTCTGGTTCTGCTTGTCTTTCTGTCATTTGGTCCTGTACACTTTGTAAACAAAATTGATGACTTTGTAATTACTTTGTCTTTGTGGGTGTTGGGATACTTATTACTGAGGCTCTTGAACTTGAATTTTTAACTGCTATCTTTAGGTCGGCTAGGACACAATGAGTCCCCTAAAAGAATTTTTTAAAGACACAGAACAATGAAAAAAATAATGATATACATTCTTTGGAAAAATAAGAAAGAAAAGTAAATATATAAAAATCATTGAATAATAATGAAATTGCAAATCTAAATTTATTTGAAAAAAAATTCTAGAGACAGAGGCATAAAGGTGGGATGTAAATCTTAGTATTTTCCCCAAAATTATAATTTATAAAGGTAGGAAAGATGGGAAAACCATCCATAAAAGAAGGTTTCATAACTCCCTGAGAACGCATTTGTTTTAATTGGTTTATTCTATTGGTTTATTGCATTATCTTCAATTGATAGGGGTTTTTTTTGATATTATGTTCCTATTCCAATCCATACTCTAGATTGTTGCTACAGTATAGTTCTTTATCTATATATTTGGTTTTATTTATTATTCAGATTACATCATTGAAGAGCCTTCAATAAATCTCCACTGCCTATATAATACAGCCCAGATTATTTCTCCTAGTATTAAAAGCACTTGATCATCTGATTCTTTCTAGTCTTTCTTATGTCACTAACCACTGCATGTTATAGAGAAGTTAAACTATTTACTATTCCTTGTATTTATTCCAAATTTGCTTGCCTTTGGTTATGCTTGATACATTTTTGTACACAACATACACAATTACCTGATACCCTCATTCCTACCTGTTGAAATTCTTATTATCTAATCCGTCTCCTTCATGAAACTATCCTCAATAATCTTCCAACTTTTCCCTCCCTTTTTCAGATATGTCAAAGCATTTTGTTGCTACTTCTTGGATGAACTTATCACATTCTTATTCACATTATAGATATGTTTTGCCTGCTTTATTTCCCCTTTAGGCACAAGGCTAAATTCTCAAAAAGGAATTTTGTCTTATTTTTCTTTGTATGAAGTGGCTAGAATGTTTTAAACTTAATTAATACTGATAATTTTTATTTAAATTGAATGATTCTGAACAAAAAGAGTCCTTTGAAAGATCTCAGGAGGATCATTAGAACAAAGAATGGAAAGGTCTTTGGAGATCTTGAAGTTGATCCCCATTACTTTCTAACTAAGGAACTTCAAGTTGGTTGGAGTTAGAATTAAAATCTGTTCTCCTAGCTCCACATCCAGAGTTCTTCTCACTATATCAAACTGGATGACCTTATTTGACATTCCCTGGGTAATTTTGCAAAGTTTTCTAAGAGAGGCAGCCCATAATAAAGGATACCCAGATATCTAGAACAAGGCCAGGAGTCATATAAACTCTGGATTCCAGTTCTGCCTCTGACAAATACTGGCCTGCTCGAGGCAAATCTTTTTAGCTCTTAATACCTCCAGAAGCTTTTAATACCTTTCTAAGGCTTTATACTACAAAGAAGGTTCTGATCTGCACTGGAAATGAGAATTTTCCTATCAACAATTCTTTTCTCCAAAGAAATATGAGGCATGAACCAAAGAAAAGAAATATCTAAAAGCAATGATAAAATGTAAATTTGAAGTTTGAGTGAGTTGTCTTCAATTAAAAAACGTTAGGAGAAAAATATTCTCTTGTTACTATAAATCTATATTTATCCATATACCTATAGATATATAATAATTATTAACACATAAATGCCTATGCTATGAAAGTCTTTTTGTATATGTAAATTTATATAAGCCATATTTATATATTTAACATTATATGTATCATAAATATATATTTATAAATATATATGTGATGTATATATTTCCTCCATGGTTTCATGGTTGTCATTGAAACACATTAAAAGAATGTTTCACAGCAATGGACCTTTGTGTGATATTGATTTTTCTGAACTGAAGACAGGAGGTGGTGTTCTGCAATACCTCAAGATATCATTTCAATTTCCAAAGAAATGTTACAAGATTTTTCTGAGGTATTTCCATTTCTTTGAAAAAGAATAAGATAAACAACTTTTACTTATTATGCTTCGTTTACCCAGTCGTACCATCTAAGTTAAACAGAAGTTATTTACAAAGACATTTTAGAAAAGAGGATTTTCAAGAAATCTTTGCTACTGGGGTGATAGTTTCCACATAAAAGGCAGTGAAAGTATTGTCCCATTAAAACGATTTCCATTATATACCATCTGATTTAAAGTAACATATTTGAGAAGCATTTTTTCAAGTCAGAGGCATTTTCAATTTTAAGCTTTCACTCTTAAAATATGAATCTATTCAAATTCATAATGCCCAGAAAACTCTTTAACATTTTCTCCTTTCTTTTCTTTAAAATATTTTCATGCAAGAAAGATTAGAAGGAATGAATTAGAAAAATTTGGTTGGAAACTTAGAAGAAAACCAAAGAGGAATAGGATGCCCAAAGACAATGACACACAAACAAAAGAAAATTATTGTCAAAGGTCCATGTTTGCTAGGCACTACAAAAATAACTTAATTTTAATAAAGCTGTCATCAATGACTTCATTTTTCTTTAAGACTGGACCTCACTATCAGACCTAGGCTACTTTTAGGTCTACTTTGATTGGCACTTAATACAGACACCACGTAGGGGTACATCTCAGCAGCCCCAAGCTTGAGATGTATCTGTCTCAGCCTTCTTAGGAATGAGAATAATATGCATGCACACTAGGCCTGCAACTTTATTGCTATATTGTCCACCCTTTTTATTGGGTCACCGATAGGTGTTAGGATTTTTACAAGGTGCTAAGTCAGTGGAATTGATAGTGACAATAATTATCTAATTTAGCATGGTTCAGTATGATTGATCTGATCCTACAAGGAAATGTTATGGGCCAGAACCTGAAACAAGTTATTAAATGGAACTGAGGAGACAATGTTTAAATCTAGTTTAGAATTGATTTAACCCTACAATAAATAATGGTTTCCTAGTGATATAATGATTGGTTTGTACTCTCCATTAAAGCTAACCGGACCCCAGGAAAAGAGACAAGGCTTTGAAGGAGAAAATAAAGGATTTGGACTTTAACTCCTACCTGCATTTGGAGTGATTATATTGAACTGAAACTAAGGCTGCCTCCAGAAGTCCCCCCAACTTGCTCCTAGAGAAGATTAAATTTTAGAAAAGAATATTACAGATAGGAAGTAGCACAATCCTATTTTTTAAAAAAATGCATAAACCTATTCTGTAACACTCCATTTTAAAAATATTTGAAGTCACTTCCTGATGTTCCCTTACACTTAAGTAATCTCAATATCTTTATCTCTTCCCAATTAATCTTATGTTTTTTTATTTTGTAACTCTACTTTTTGAGATCCCTGAAAATTCAGTAAGGACTTTACAACTTTAGACACTCAAGTGCACCCTTGAAAATTTCTATACCATTGAAGAGACTACTTTCATATTTGCCACATGCTATAATTTAGTAAGACAGTTGCTCTCTTTTCATTTGGGGGGAATGTCAAGATATTTGTTGCCATAAACAGTATACCCTACTTTGTATTATTCTCTTTTCATTTTAATGGTAATAAAAACTTAATTATCTGAATGCTCCCAAAATTATTCCATTTTCTCATTTGCTGAATCATATCTCTAGTTAGAAAGGTTGATTTGCAAACTTGCAAAATATATTACCTTGTCCATCATCGAGAAAATAATAATTTCCAGTGTTTCTATCATAGCGATTCTAGTCTAGGAAATTTAATGGATTTCCCATGATTTTTTTATGATTCCTTAGATTAGTCCCTTCATCTTTCATTCATGCATCAAATATTAATGGGGTGCTATTAGGCACAAGGCACCAGGCTAACATCCTGAGTGATCGAAATAAGAATAAGACTGACCTTCATGGAGCTTGCAATTCACCAGGATAGATAAAGCATGTCCACAATAGAAGCACAAGGTGTTTAAAGCAATGAGGGATTCCCATCTCCCGGATAAGAAAAGACAGAGCAGGTTTCATAGGGAAAATGTCATATGAACTTTTGAGATTAACCATGAATTAGTCACTGGTAGAGGAGAAAGAAGATTATAAGAGAAAGTATAAGGAAAGTCTGGACATTTTAAAGGAATGTGGGAAAGTTTGATTAGACCAGATATAGAGGAGTGTGAAAGGGGAATAATAGAGAAGATTTTAAAAAGTAGGTTGAGAAAAATTAATGGAGGGCCTAGAAAACTAGAAATTTATTTGTAGGTTATCAAAAATCATGATAATTTGTGAGAATATCTTTCTCTCTCTCTCTCTCTCTCTGTGTGTGTGTGTGTGTGTGTGTGTGTGTGTGTGTGTGCACCCACATCTACATGCAGAGGGAGACTTCACATCAGAGTCATGCTTTAGGAAGTTCAATCTGACTATGGAGGAGACACGATGAAGATTAAAGGGCAGGACTTTTGTTTGGGGTGCAACAATGACAATGATAAAAGAGAGAAATCAAAGGGTAAACAGCATTTAGTATTCAAATGGAATAGAAGAACACAAAAGTAATAGATTTTACAATTTCATACTGAGAAAGGGTAGGGGAATCTACAAGTGGGATAGCTATAAAGATATCAAGAGAGAGATACCAACCTTTTTTCTTGGCTTTTTCCAATCTTCCTAATGTGAATGAATAAAGGCTAACACACACAAGTCTTATTTTTCCAGGTGAAGTGGGATCCTGTTGATATAATTATTCCCACAGAAGACTCAATTGCTTTAGAAAGTTCTCATATTTCAAACAAATTTCCACCTAGGGTTATAGGCCTGAAGAACAGAAATGATGGAAGCAAGAGTTGAGAGATTGACTGGAAACATCACAAGCAAACAAATCTTTTCTTAGGGTCATCATTTACTTTTTTAGTAAGATATTTATTGTTTGAGTACTTTATAATTCAATTAAAAATTCAAATTATAATTCAATTTTAAAAATTCCCTTTGTTATGAACTTAGGAAGAATGCTTAGATAGCAGCAAAGAAAGAAACTTAATAAACAAACAACAGCTTTGAAGTTCAATAAAACTGCATCTTCATTAGGTAAGTATACATCACAGCTCTTATGCATATTCTAATCTTTTTTGTGACAAAAAAAACCCAGGCAATTTATTAAACTTGATTTCACATAATTTCCATTCTGGTTAGTCTGATGTTATATATTTGTTAATGTTCATGTTCTGTAATCATAAACTATTTTCTTATTTTGATTGAAATCATAGCCATTAAATTCTTTCTAATTATCAATCTCCTTTGTACATCCTAAGGTCCAGTCATGCTATTTCCCTTATAAAACAATTTACTTCCTGTCTCCATATTTTTTCATGGGCTATCCCTCCAAGCTTGGAATGCTCTCTTTTTTCACCTCTGTTTTCCTGAGTTTCAAGCTCTCTTCAAGAATTAGCTCAAATATCTTCTCTGAGACCTTATATAATTATTATAGTTGTTAACACTTCCCTCTGAAAGTAACTTGCATTTTTTCACTTTAACTTTATGTACATGTGTTATCATCCCTCCTCCCAAGAATTAAGCTTCTAGAAATCACAAACTGTCTCATTTTTGGATCTTGTGTCCTCAAAGCTAATCTATAGCGGGCACTTAACAAATTGAATTAAATCTATTTGAAAAAATATATAAAATCAGTTATATGGAAGTAGCAGGGCAATTCAGTCAAGAATTAGTTATATGTGCAGTCATAGCCTTATAACTCAGTATTTCTGGAATTATACAACATGACTTCTTTTCTGCTTTCTGAGTAGATAAATACCTCCTGGATTTTAAGTGATATAAACCCCCATCTGATTATTCTCTGTAACTAAAAGGGTATTTATTTTAGATTGATTAAATTACATTTGGGAATGTAAAATATTAGAAACATATACGTGTATATGCCTCTGAAAAAAGTAGTGATGAAGAAACTGCTTTTTTGATTTTCATGTTTATTTTTCTACATCTGTCTCATTTATGTAACTGGTCAAACTGGTCACTTTATTTTAGGTCTTAATATTTAGGTATTATTAATATTAATTTAATATGTAGGTATTATTAGCTACTTACATATTCTACATTCTACAAAATAAAATTCGAAGATTTTTTGGAGAGTTGCTGAGGTGTTTGTTTACCTATAGCAATAGAAGCTTTGCATTTTGGGAAAATAACAACTCACTTAACCTTCTTGCATTGTTGATTTGACAGTCTGACAATGCCACACTAATAAAGTTTGTGTAGGAAAAAAAAAGCCTGTTGCTTAGTCACAAAGCCCTAGAGTAGAGAGGCTTGTGTACACATGTGTAAACAGTTTATTCACCTATGGTCTGAGAGAATCAGAGAGGTGGATGTGTCAATAACTGCCTTTATCTGTTTTGCCACCTGTCTCTCTTCTTAGTAAAATCCAAAGGTAAATACTGAATTTAGCAAGCATCTAAGAAGGTTTAGTCAATTATGTTGCTAAAGTGGACAAATATTTCCACTCTCAAAGGTGAATATAATGTAATGAAACAGTGACAATTGTTATTATAACAATAATAACTGACCATTATGTAGACTTGAAAAAATATTTTCATATATATATTATCCCATTTGATCCTCACAATAATCTTATGAGATAAATAGATGTCACTGATTCTATTTTATAGATTAAGAAACTGAGTCTAAGAAAGGTTATGTGGCTCTCCTGGGCTTAAATAAATAGCAAGTATCCAACATGGACTTCAAACACAGGTCTTCCTGACTATATGTCCAATATCACATCCAAGACTTAGTCAGGTGGTTACTGTTGGTAAAAAGTCATTTGATAATTATAATAGACTATTGTAAGGAAACAGCCTGATTTAGTAGAAAGCACACTGGCTGTGACACTAGGAAATATTT
Organism: Antechinus flavipes; assembly: GCF_016432865.1. Classification (NCBI taxonomy): domain Eukaryota; kingdom Metazoa; phylum Chordata; class Mammalia; order Dasyuromorphia; family Dasyuridae; genus Antechinus; species Antechinus flavipes. The sequence continues at coordinate 427,523,507 of NC_067400.1, forward strand.
AATAAATATTTATTAAGCACCTTTTATATACAATGAACTGTACTTGCTACATCTTGGTAGACATCTTGGTAACACAGTTTCTTCAAGTGTATAATAAAAGAGTTGACACAGATGATTATTTCCATTTCTGTCTAGTTTAATTCAACAATTCTTTTATAACTGATATAAAATGATAATGGTTTCTTTGTTGTTCATTTTTCTGAATAAGAGTGATTACATATAATAGCATGGATTGTGAACTAGAAGGGATCTCCAAATTTATCCAAACCAGCCACTTCATTTTATAGGTGAAGAAACTAAGATTGAAAAAGATTCAATTACTTACCCAAGATCACTCAAATAAACCATAACAGAGTTAACATTTGTTTTCAGGTCTTCTGACTTCAAAACAAATATTCTTTCATGATGCCAAGTTGCACATATGGGATAACAGTTTAACCGGCAGGAGAACTGAATCATAAACATGTGTAAATACTGGAAATTTAGTGTCCCAAAAATCTTACTTCAATTTTAAGCTGTTAATAATATATGTGCATATTTTAAAAGCATAAAACTCCACTAAGGTTTTTTGGGACATTCTGCATATATGTGTGTGTATAATAAGCACCTGTATATTTATCTCTATATATTTTTATTTACACACACAGATTTTTTTTAGAAACAATATGTTGCTATTATTCTATAGGAGTGATGTAAAATTTAAATAGAAATGGGACCACTAAACCATTCAGTACGGATCCCTATAAGTAACATATTGACTGAGAAAATTACTCATTAACAATTATCTATGTGCTACTGCATTTTTATTTATTTTGCCAAATATTTTCTAATTACATTTCAATCTGGGGTCAGGAGGCATTCAGTTGTGGCTCGCATGTGGCTGCATGTTTTAAATCTTTATTGCATTATAATAAAATTTTATAACAAAACTTTAAAATACTAAATTAGTAATCACACACACACACACACACACATATATATACATACAATTTAAAATCTAATTATTCTCATTGACTCTTAATCTTAATCTCTTCCTTTTTATTACCTCCTTCTCTGTTATCTACAAACACTCCATGTCTCCTCTATCACTAAAAACACTCTCTTTATTCTACCATCTCTCCAGGTTATCATCATAGATCTTTCTTCCCTTTTCTGCTAATCTCCTTTAAAAGTCATCAAATTTGCTAAAATCCCCTTTTTTTAGGATACTTTTCTGGTATCCCTTAATCTTAGTGTTTTATCTCTGATTGCTCCCCAACTACCTGGAATATACTTTGTTTTTATATTGTCTGCTTCTTTAAAGCATGAGCTCCTTGAGTGCAGAGATTGTTTTTGCCTCTATTTGTACACTTAGTGCATGTAGTAAGTGCTTAATTGTTGCTTGTTGTAATTATTTATGATGCTTGTTGACTATTATCATAGTTTTCACTTCCCTACTTTTCAGAGTCTTTCAAAAACTTTTCAATTTAGCTTCCAACTTCATCATTTGACTAAAGTAGTTTTGGCCAGTTACCAGTGATCTCTTAATTGTCAATTCTTGTCTTTCTTAACATCTCTGAAGGATTTGACAGTAACAATAATGATTATTTTCTCTGCTTAGAGACTTTTTCCTCTGGGTTTTTGTAACATTGCTCTTTTTAAATTTTCCTTCTATTTGTTTGACAACTCCTCAGTTTCTTTTGTAGCATCTTCATCCTTGTCGTGGCCTATGAGCTATGAGTGTCTCCAAATACTTTGTTCTGTGTCCTTTTTTTTCTTCTACTGTTTTTCTTGATAAACTTAACAGCTATACTGATGATTGCTAGATCTATATTATCTAAACCTTGTCTGTTTCAAAGAGTCAATCTCCATCTGCCTATTGGATTTTAAACTGGATGTCCCAAAAACATTTTAAAGTCAATTTGGACCAAATATAAGTAATTTTCTTTTCCTTTTAAACCCTCTTCATTTCAAAACTTTTCTATTGTCCATAATTGCCCAAGTTTCCTTGATAATCCTCACTTTTACATGCCCCACATATGCAGTTTATTAATAAGTTTTGCAATGTCTTTTTTCAAAATATCTCTTACATTCCTTCCTTTATTTTTATTTACATAGCCACCAGCTTACTTCAGCCTCCCATCACTTCTTGCTTAAAATACTGCATCTTTGCCTCAAGTCTCTCTCCTCTTTAATATATGTGCTGTAAGTTGTAAAGGGCAGGAACTTCGGAGAAATATACTTAAGGCTCAGTATGATTGATTTAAACAAGATGTTAACTCAGTGGAATTGATAAGACAATGGTTATCTACTTTAGCTTGTGAATTCTCTAGTTCAGTATGACTGATTTAATCTTATAACAAATAATGGTTCCCTAATGATATAATGATTGGTTTACTCAGTATGCTGTAATGATGTAATTGTAATAGAGCATATAAACTGGGACAAACTCAGCCAGAGACAGACTCAAAGAAGACAGAGGACTGGAGGCTGGAGGTCAAGCTCTTGGATTCAGAGAGACTTCAAAATAGAGACCATCATGGTGGCTCTCCTGCATTTCTCCACTGAAACTAAAATCCATTTCAAAGGGCCTCCAGAAAGCTAGCCGAGCCCCAGGCAAGGAGACAGACTGTGAAGGAGACAATAAAGATTTTTGGACTTTATCCCTGGCTATTCTCTGGTGATTACGCTGCTGAAACGATGGCTGATCCCAAGCCTCCAGAAAGCTAACCAGAACATTACAATAAGTTATCACAGTGATTTTCCTAAATCATATGTTTGACCATGTTATCCTAACTCTCATTTCAAGAATTTCAATGGCCCCCATCACAGGATCAAAATTAAAATCTTCTGACATTGTAAGCTCTTAATAACATATTACCTTTTTACTGTTCCAATAATCTCACATTTTATTCCCCTCCAAGTAATCTATAAATTCATAATTACCACCATGTTTGCCATCCTTTCCATATATATTCTATCTTCTCTTTCCATGCCTTGGCACTGGCTCTCTCCTATGCTTGTAACACCGTCCCTCTTTTTTCTCTGATTTCCTTCAAGAGCAGCTCAAACTCCATTTTCTCAACGAGACCTGTCCAGTCCCCCTCCTCCCCCAGCTACTTGAACTTTCATAATTCTACTTTACATATATTTTTTGCATCAAGTTATTTATGTGTTATGCATACAAACATAATGTGGTATAAGAATATAATAAAAGAAACTGTTTCTGCTTTTTTTCCTATCTCCAGATCTTATTATATCATAATTTTATAAAAGGTTACTAATTGATTGACTGATTGATTGATAATGATACTAATAGTAGCTGTAGTGGGGTTGATGGTGGTGATGGTGGTAGGAGGAGGAAAAGAAGGAGGAGGAAGAAGAAGAGCTAATATTTATTGAATTGTGATTTGCAAAGTACTTTGTGAGAGTACCAGGTTGAAACTCCTTAAGAGAAAGAATTTCTTTGTGCTTTGATTTCTAGCATACAGCAAGGTCGCTGGCATATATTACTTAGTTGATTAATGATTACTGATTAAAGGGTGTCATGAAGTCTAGTTTTGAAATACTATGTATACAAGAATCTGTCTACTAAAGGGATGTTAATTTGGTAGTTAGGAATTTGGATTTCTAATGTCTTCTTTACTGATTCAATGTGTATCATTTTGCAACTTATTTGACTTCTTGGTGACACTTTCTCTACTTATAAACTGAAAATAATAGCATCTGGATTTCCTGATCTTCTGGTGGGAAGACAGAAAAATAAATGTATTTGTAATCATAACCAGGAGTAAACCCTAAGCAAATTCCTATGAAGAAATAAATCAAACAACTGAAGTATCCTCTGAAAACTTATTATCTAAGATATAAAATAAATGTGCAAAATATTGACCATATAATATTAGAACTGATTTTTTCTTTAGAGACTATCCAGATTACATTCTATATAAATCATATGTAACATATGTGTGTATATGCACAAATCTTCCAATGACATCCCATTCTTATGACAGTAGATTTGGAGTGATAGGCTCATATCTGGAACTAGAAAGGACTTAGATTATCTAGTCCAAACTCTTTGTTGTACAAATGAAGAAACTGGGATCCATAGAGTTTGTTACTTGTATAAGGCCATGCAGGTAATATATCAGATGTGTGATTTGAACTTAGATCCCGTGGCTCTACAGCTGATGCTCTTTTCATTACATTATGTTCTAAACATGTTATAAAAATCTATGTGACATTCTAATTTTTAATAAGGAAAGGATTCTTCAATTCAAAAATCATTTATTAAGTAGCTTCTATTTTCAAGACATTATATTACATAGTCAATAAGGATATAAAGACAAAAAGGAAATTATAAAAAGCTTAAAAACATATTCAGGTAAATAAATACAAAGTATATGCAAAGTCTATAGTTCTTGAATCATTTCAGTAGTGTCCAACTCTCTGTGACTACATTTGGATTTTTTTTTTGGTTTTGGTTTTGGTTTTGGTTTGGTGTAATATTCAGTTCAATAATCACCACAAATTCAGCCAGGGAGTAAAGTCCAAATTCTTTATTGTCTCTTTCCAAGTCTTGTCTCCTTTCTTGGGGCCCGATTAGCTTTCTTAGAGGCCTATCTCTCTCCTTGCTTTCGAGAGTTTAAGCTCCTGCCGCCAGTCCTTTGTCTTCTGTGCTTCTGCCAGTTTCTTAAGGTCCTCCTGAATGGGTCTTGGTTTCAGTGCGGGAGGCAGGAGGATCACCACCAGGGTCTCTGTCTTCCAGTTCTGATTCTGGCTGAGTTTGTCTGAGCTTATATGATCTCTTATCAAAGGTGTGAATCTTGTAGAACTAGAGCAAGTACTAAGTACATGTTCTGAACTAGAGAACTGTTAAGCACAATACTAAATAACCATTGTCTCTATCAATTGCACTGACTTAGCACCTTGTTTTAAGTTCTGGCCCATAACAGTTTGGTAGGGTTTTTTTTTGGCAAATATATTGGGAAAGTTTGCCATTTTCTTCTCTAGCTTATTTTATAGATGAGGGTTAAGTCATTTGTTCAGGGTCATACTCAGATCCTCCCGACTCCAGGGAGAGCAATTTTATAGAGGAAAGAATGCCAGTAATTGTAAATGTCTGGAAAGGCCGTATGTAGGTGATATGGAGTTGTATTTAAAAAAAAAGATTAGGATTCCATGGGGCACAAAAAGGGAGAATGTCTTTCAGAGTGCAACTTGTACAAATGCATGGAAGGCCAGAGATAGAAATCTGGGGCAGTAATAGAGAGCAGACAGTTTGAGTGAAATGGAAATTACATGAAAGTGAATAATATGAAATAATTTTGAAAAGGTAGGGGAGAAGCAGTATGGACCCTATGACAGACTCTCATGTCTTTTGTCTTAAGACCAGTTTAGCTAAATTTATAGTGAACCATTAGAGATTTGGCCACCAGTTTGAGGTGTTTCGTGTATTGGTTTGGTTTGTTTAGTTTGTCCACTGCCATTCAGTGCTTTCTTCTAAACTAGAGATACCTGCCATTTTTGGAAAGAGAGTCCATGTTGGTAAAATTATGGATTCTTAAAATAAGGCAAGTGAACCATACAAAAAGCATGACATTAAGTCAATAATGTCCTGACTTTTGAAAATCTAGATTCACATTCCATTTCTGATATATAATAATTGTGTGAACGTAGTCAAATAATTTAACCTCTCAGTGTACTAGATAATTCTTTAATTCTAAAATTACAAATAAGCTTGTAATCACCATCAATGGAGTTTCCCATTGGGAAATTCTGATGCTAATGAAATCATGAATCTGGACCAAAATCAAAATTTACAAGTGCAAAAAGGTGATCTTTTTCTTTCAGTAGGAATGATAAATAAAGATTTAAGTGTAGGAGTGAAAGAGTGGGGGAAATCCCTGTCACTTTTCAAATTAATTGGAGGTTTCTGTAGGAGATAGGAGTTTGGAGAGTCAGGCTATTGGTGGGGGAGAGGCATTGCTAAATTAGGTCTAAGATATGGCTTGGAAAAAAAAAAGCTTTATACCTACAAATTAAACAGTTAAGGGGTATATTGAACAAATGCAATGTGGAGAAGTTGAGAATATGTTCAGGCTAGTGGGTAGAGTGACTGTAAATCAGATTATGATGAGATAGAAATCTATTGCACTAAGTTATCACTGCCCAAATTTTTCATTAGTAAATCATGTGATCAGAAACAAATGTTTCTACATCACACAAATATAATTGTATGATCAATTACATTGAACTTTAATTACAATTGATAATTGATCCAAGCCTGCTAGATTGATTCTTGGTAAAATTAATTTATATAATAGTAGCAACAATGGGTAAATTGTGGTATATGAATGTTATGGAATATTATTGTTCTGTAAGAAATGACCAGCAGGATGAATACAGAGAGGACTGGCGAGACTTACATGAACTGATGCTAAGTGAAATGAGCAGAACCAGGAGATCATTATACACTTTGACAACGATATTGTATGAGGACATATTTTGATGGAAGTGGATTTCTTTGACAAAGAGACCTAACTGAGTTTCAATTGATAAATGACGGACAAAAGCAGCTACACCCAAAGAAAGAACACTGGGAAACGAATGTGAACTATCTGCATTTTTGTTTTTCTTCCCGGGTTATTTATACCTTCTGAATCCAATTCTCCCTGTGCAACAAGAGAACTGTTCAGTTCTGCAAACATATATTGTATCTAGGATATACTGCAACATATCCAACATATAAAGGACTGCTTGCCATCTAGGGGAGGGGGTGGAGAGAGGGAGGTGAAAAAAATCGGAACAGAAACGAGTGCAAGGGATAATGTTGTAAAAAAAAAATTACCCTGGCATGGATTCTGTCAATATAAAGTAATTATTAAATAAAAATTAAAAAAAACAATATTATCTGGTATTAATATAAGAATAGAAAGCAGGTGGTAGAGCTTATTAATCTCTTTTGACACATGCGCTACTTTACAAAAGTGCTAAATAATGATCACTTATATCTATAACCCTCTTCGCATTTTCCTCACAACATCTCCATGAGGTTGGTTAGAACAAGTATTATTATTTTTTAAAATTTTTAATAGGATTTTATTTTTCTAAATACATGTAAAGACGGTTTTCAACATTCATTTTTGTAAGACTTTGTGTTCCCAATTTTTCTCCCTTCCTCTTTTACCCCCTTCCCAAAACAGCAAATAGTATGATATAGGTAAAATGTGTACAGTTCTTTTAAATATATTTCCATATTTAAGACAAGTATTATTGAATATTTTTTTCCATTTTAATAGATAAAATAAATCAAGACATGGAGAAGTAAAGTCACTTGCCTTATGACATGTAAGTGGGCTAGGACCACATTCTGAAGCCAGGACTGCTAATTCTAGTCTAACAAACTCCAATAGCACATTAAGAAATTTCAGGCATGCCATATGTGGCCCATGGTCTACACATTGGTTACTTGTGATGTAGATGTAGGTTTTTTTTAAAGATGTGTAAGCCATAATAAGAGCATTATCAAAAGCCCTAGAGGAAATAGGATATAAAATAAAACCCTCAGAATATCTGGATTCCAGTCCTCAGTCTGCCAATTATTAATGCTGTGATCTCAGGTGAGGGATTTAACTATTATGAATATTAATTTCTTCATTTCTTAAGTGATGAAGATCACAGGGTCATTGTGAGGAAAACACTCTGTAAACTCTAAATGCTATATAAATGTGAGCTATTAATAAGAATGCCAGCTCAGAACCTGGGATTGAGAATTCATTTGAATATGGATATTTTAGAAGTAGAAAAACTGGAGAAAAGATTGTAAAAATCTGGACATTAATGAACGGGACCAAGACTACACCAGTGGCTTTAAATAGAAGTGTCACATAGGATTAATAGATGATATGAAACAGAAGGATTTGCCAATGAAGTCTATAAAGTTCATGGGTAAATTTATCTATAGACATGTAAGCATTATAAAATATAAAGATGGAAGAAATCTATGAAAATAACTCAAATTATCATATTCTGGTAAGTATAACAAAGGTACTTTTAGAATGTGATCTCTAAGAGCCTGGTTAAATAAAGAATAAGCAAAAAATACCTACTGTAGAGAAATCTTCTGTCTAGCAAAGCCTTCCTTTTGAATGTTTATGGATATAAATTGTGCTATTTGTTCTTGCATCTCAGAGGACCTTGAGATCCATTTTCCCTCTGCAATACAGAAAAGGCAAAATGCCCCTTAGAGACTTTTGAAAATCCTTAACTATGCTTATTAATGAACATACTATTAGTTATTTGTTTTCCAGATTCATAAACTTAAAGACAAGACCATTAGGTATAAGAAATATAAGCTAGAGTATAAGTATAATTCTTTTTATTTAAATAATTGTTTCTTCAGTGGTCACCTGTTGTGTCTCTTGACTATAAGATACAATCAGAAGCTCTTCGGAATGATTGACATAGTAAAAAGTAGAATCTAGATATACTGATACTTATTAGTGAATAAAATTAGTATAAATAATTGGGATCTGAGGATATAGTGAACATAAGAGTTGTGAGAGGAGAAAAAAATAGGGTCTAGATGTTGAAGAAGTTTGTAGACAAAAGAAAATCTATCATTTACATGTCTAGCTTTTTTTCCTAACAAACATCATTTTAGCTTTTCTATCCAAATTTTCTCCCTTTTGAGAAAAAAATTAATTTGAATTAAATGAGAACATGAGAAAGACATTCTGAATTGCTGAGTTGAAGACACAAGAAATTTAAAAGCAAGTTTATTCAAATCAACTAAGAAGCACAATATATAGAATACTAGAGTAAGTCAGGGAGACCCAAATTCAAATCTTGCCTCAAAGACTTACTTAACTATACGATCCCAAAAAATTAAGTTCCCTCAGTCTAAGTCTCCTCATCTATAAAATGGGTATAGTAGTACCATGTACTTTCCAGCATTATTATGAGATTCAAATTAATGACATATATAAAGTTTAGTAAATCCTTTATATCTATATATTTATCTATCTATGCAAAAGATGATGAGGGTCGAAATTACATTAGTGGCTACACAAATAGAGAGAAGAGAATATATACCAGATAGATTGTGGAAATAGAAACAAGATTTGATAATGAATATGTATGTGTGTGTGTGTGTGTGTGTGTGTAAGAGAGATAGACAAAGACAGAGACAGAGACAGAAATTGAAACAGAGATAAAGAGACAGAGAGAGACAACAACACAACAAATGTAGGAGGCTAGAAGGATAATGGTTCCATTAACAAAAACTCAAGTTAGAAAGGATGGCCATTTTGAGGGAGTATAATGAGATAAATTGAGTTGATATGTTTAAAGGACAAAAAAGGATGTAGTAGAGCTGATTTGAATAGAGGTTATAGGGTTAAATGACATGCCCAGAGTCACACAATTAGGAAGTGTTAATCACCTGAGACAGATTTTGAACTCAGGTCCTCCCGACTTCAGGACTGGTGTACTATCCACTGCACTGCATAGCTTCCCCTTGAATAAAGTTTAGAACAGAGTAAGAATAGAGGAATTAATGGCACTAAGTAGAAATGATTTTTTTTTCAAGGAGTTTAGTTTAGAAGGGAAGTGACAATGTACAATGATTGCTAGTGGGGTTAGGAGATCAAATGAAGCTTTTTTAAGGATAGAGGAGACAAGGGTGCATTTGTAGCATGAACTACTCCTTTAACAGAGACTATTAGAATGGAAGAGAAAACAGTGAGAGATTATGTCAGAAGAATGTGAAATAAAAAGGAAAGGAAAGTATAATCAACATACGGATAAAAGTCTAGTAAAGTACAGAAAGGTGAAAAGATTCTAAGAGGGGAAGCTCAGGTAGGATTAGGGGTCATAAAACAAAGATACAATGATTAAAAATTATTATTAGATAGGAAAACAATCAAACTAAAACTAAATAGTATTATATTCCATCAATTACTAACAATGTACTACAATACATTTCATATAGTTAAAGTAATCATAACTTGTTTATTTTCTTAAGTATTTTAATATATCCCCTGCAACTTAGAAGAGATTTGTTAAGCAAAGATGCACTTCAAATCAGGCTCAGGTCAAATGATCACAAGTTTCACATATGTGCAATGTAAGTTAATGAGATGTAATTTTATTGTAGATGATTTTTCCATATTCAAATTCTACTTCTTTTAGACATGGCACTTGCAAAAGGTTTCAAGAGATTATGAGTGAAAAACTATGTTCAAAATGTGCATGTATCAGATGCATGAGATTTTCCTCTTGAGTAACTCTCAATAACTTCAAAGAGCTTCCAGAATTATATTTAATACCTTATATTTAATAATTTGGGTCTCCCTGACTTCAACTCTAGTATTCTATGTATTGTGTTTCTTAATTGCCTTGAACAAACTTGCTTTTAAATTTTTTGTGGTTTCAACTCTGCAAATTCAGAGTGTTTTTCTCATATTCTCATATAATTCAAATTAATTAGATTTTTTGAAGTAAGTTCTGAAAACAAAATTAATAAGTAACAAGTATGAATTTTTAAAAAATCTGATTGCATAAGGATACTTGAAAACTCAGATTTTAAAATGAAATTATTTATTTTATTATTGGTATTTAGGAAGTAGTAGTATAGTATAGCAAGAAGAACCTTGGTCTTAGACTTGACATAAGAATTAGCATTCTATGTCATTTCTTTTCTTATTAGCTGTGTAGCTCTCATTAAATTGTAAAATACTTGTACTACCTATCTACCTCCCTGACATAGTCAGAATCCTATATCAATTTATAAATATCAAAGTATCACATGAATTTGAATGATAATTTTTGGATGAAATTGTTTTTGAAATCTAGAATAGTATTTGTGATGAGTAACAAATTACACCAGAATTAGTGTATCTTGGGAAATTCTTTCCTCTATAACTCAGTGACATTATATTGCTTATATTAGAGATAGAACTGTTGAAAGGATCTTAAGAGTCATCACAATGGTCAAATATATAGACTGTGTTCAGGATTAAATTGTAATTGGAAAATGTTTAATAAAGGAAATTAAAATACAATATAAATAAAATACAAAGTAAATAATGTTCACTTGTTTTCATAGTCAGGATGTGACCCACAGAGATCATTTCTGTCCTAGTCTGACACCACTGATTAAATCCAAGTCTTCTGTCTCTAAGTCTAGCATTTTTGCATTACACAATGCATTACTATTGATGAGGATGAACTGAGTGTAAACTCACTGCTCAGGTTGGGATAAAAAAAATGAACAGAGATGGTTCCCAGTTCCTTTTATTCTGATTGTGACCAGTAGATGGAGCTACTTGTTAGGTAGCTACTCGCCTCTTTCTATTCTTTCTTTCTTCCTTTTTTTTTTTTTTTTCCCCGAAGCCGTTTTCTGATATATGTTGGGTACCATAGAGTGAGACTCAGAACAGGAAGCGGAGGCAGAAGCAGAGAGGATTCTGGAAAGGTCTCTTTGTTTTCTTGTCCACAGAGAATGCAGAAAATTGTAATTAATTTGTAAACCTCTGTGGCTAAACATCTCAACAGCTGCCTTTGAAGGCGTATCATCCTCTAATCTTTTTGGATGCGGGGCTTTGTGCTGAGATTTGTAATTCTCTTTTTATCAGGTAAGCTGAATAACATTTAATCATATGCATCATAGGCTCTAACAGAATGGTCATTTTATTATTTAAAAATCACCTCCGTGCTTGTTTTTGTCGAGTTCATGTTGATTTAAATGTAGAGTCGTTGTATTCAGTGAAATGCTCTATTGTTTTATATCTTCTAAAGGAAAACTAGCTTCTGCCTATAAATTGTGAATTATCATAGAGACTAGGTGGTATTAGTGGTCTGTTTTTTCAGGCACTTAGGGGCTGGAGGTTCTATGTCATTCAATGACTATTTCTCTGGAAATTTTGAGGTTTCCTGATGAAGCTCATGTTTATATTAAATTTATTATTAAATTAAAAAAATTTAAACTGCAACCTAAAAATGACAATTTTTTTTTTTCTAATGAGACTGGAAGTATCATTGTCGTGGCTTAGCTTCTCTTTTACAGCCTAATATAGGCCATGCTTATACAGACTGCTCAGACTAGCAAGATTATACTGATATATTTGTCTACTTAAAAACACACCTTCAATTTTCTATTAAATAATATGGTTATAAAAGATATGAGACAATTTATTGATCAAAGAGAGGTCTGATTTTTTGAGAATATGATGATTATTATATAGTCTAAAATCAAAATACTATTTTGGTGCTGCTCAAAAACATTTTTAATATCTATTTGCTGAAATATAGCTAGTTAATTGTATTTTTCTTCATATTTTTTATGCTAGATTATTAAATAATATTCATCAATATTAATTATAATGATCACCAAAGGCCATTACTTGAGCCAGAAAACAATGTCATTTCTCTATAGGTATTGATAGTTTCTTTAACATACATCAATATTAGAAATCTGAAATTGTTTAATATGTTGCTAGAAACAATAGTTATCTTATATAAAGATTATTTTTAAAGGACCTTAATAAAAATGAAAGAAGAGGTTTAAGAATTACGAAACTGTCCATTGTTTGTACAACAGGTGGTGTAATGTAGCTTGTGAGGACAAGGATATAAACAAGAAAGTGTGGGTAAAATTTTGAATAGAAACATTTAAACACATTTGCCTTAATTAGGGTATCACTTTAAGTGATTTTTGGCATAGGCTTTCAGTAGAGTTTGGCAGAAAGAATGTTGTAAAAGAAAGGACTTCTGGGGTCTGCCTAATTGCAAGGTTTTTTTTTTTTCTTTTTTAGTGTTATTGGAAAAAAAAATTGATATCTAAAAGTTAGTGTTTTTGAGTATAGTCTTTAAATAGCCATATATTAAAAAAAAACTAGTTTTCCGAAAATGACTGTCTTAGATGAAAGCTAGACATCTTAAATAATCTTTACTTTAGTATGTGAAGAAAACTGATTTTTTGAAAGAGGGTTTCATGTATATTTTGAGAATGTAGTATTAATTGGCCTATATATACTATGTGAAAAGCCTATTTCTCTACAGGTGATTGACTATGAGTAACTCTGTCCTTTGCAAATACTAGTTCTTATGTTGGCCGAGTTAGTTTACATTCATGAATGGATGCCTGTGTTTGGACATTAAACATCAACAATTTTCCCCAAGCTGGTATATTTGTTGTTAACAGCTAGTATTTGGTCTGCAGGTGCCACTGGTGTACTTTACAATTCTTGAAAAGTTGTCTGTAAATCATATAGATACCAATCAAATTACACTTTAAATGAATGATTGGGATGTTCTATTTAAAAGAGTTCTACAGTTAATCTTTTTGTGAAATGATGACTCACTTCCTAATTTGCAGCTTTGTGGAAAGAGTACTGACCTAGGAGCCTACAGGCCAGGGGTCTAGTGAGAATTCCATGACTTTCTATATGACTTGAGGCAGGCAGTAAATGTCTATTTAACTCAGTTTTCAAATCTTTAAAATGTGAGAGTTGCTCTAGATGATTCTTAAGGTTCTTTTCCCCTCCAAAAACCTATGATCCTATGAAATTTGGTTTTTTCACAGAAGAATTTTGTTGGGAGGAAAAAAGGCACACCCACATTCTAGTTGTTTACATTAATATAATAACCTTTAGGTCATCAAGAAGTTTCTATACATTATTTAATTCTTGAAACAACTTGAAACTTGAGGTTTTGATTCCGAGTCCAAGGTTCTTTTTATCTATTATTCATTGCTATATTCATCTCAGGGCCTTCAGGTACAGCCTCCAAGTAAAAGAGTGGGTATTTCCCAACCCACAAACACTAAAATTGTCTCCCAAATTGAGATAGAACCCTTGCTGAAGTACGAAAAATGACTTACATTTACATTGTGTTATAATTAAGAAATGTGATCACATAACGTTGTCTCATTTGGTGTTCACAAAAACCCAATGGAGTAGGGAATAAGGAATAAGTTTCTTATGTGCCAGACATCATGCTAAGGACTTTACAATTATTACCTCATTTGGTGTTTACACAACTACCCCGGGAAGTAAGTACTACTATTATGTCCCCATTTTATAGCTGAGGAACTGTGGAAAATAAAGTTTCAGGGACTTGTTCAGGATCACACAGCTAATAGTATCTGTGGCCAGATTTGAACTCATCTTCTGATTTCAGGCCCAATAGTACCTCTACTGTACCAACTAACTGCTTAAATAGTACAGATATAACTATTCTCATTTCACATATAAGGGACTTGAAGTTCAGAAGAACAAAATGACTTGCCCAAGATGCCATGGTTAGCAAGCAGCAGAGTTTGCATTTGACATCATAACCTGTACTTCTAAGCCAGATTCTACTATTATTTATGAGACTCTATGGATAAAGACAGAAACTCTGGTGATTTCCTGAACATAAATAAGGATACAGGGTCCCTTGAATCTGAGATATTGACTAGGAACTTGCTATTCTATCCTCACAAACAATGTGAATCAACTAGCTGGGTGGAGCACCTCTAGGTTGCTCCTTTTTTCCATCAAAAAGATATACTTGAAAATCTTTAAAATATACACAATAATCATATTTTTCACTGGGATCAGACTTAGATACCCAGCTATTCCTTATGATTCACAAAACTGAAAAGCCAATTTTAAAACTAGATAATTTCTTTCCTTTTAAATCCTCCATATTCAGGATCATCAGAAGGAGAGCTAATAACCAAAAAGAAAAAGAACAGGGAAGGAAATTGTTTGCAAATTGAAATAGCATTTCTGAGGCAGTATGGTATATTTGGGAGGGGGAAAGGCCAGACTTAGACCCAAAGGACCTAAATTTGATTCTGGGCTCCTCCATTTACAACTTATGGCAAATTATTTAATTTCTGGGCCCTCTTGTCTTTATCTGGAAAATCAGAGACTAGATGATTTCAAGGTCTTTTTCAGCTCTAATCTCTGATCTTATACCATTTTCTTCTTGAGGGTCAGAGTTCAGTTACTAATGGGATGGCTATCTTATCAGCTGCTGGCATTTAACTGCTTTGAGAATTAAAATTTAATGACCTTTGGGTAAGTCTGGCTTTCTAACACTTTTCTTTTCAGCAATCCTTAGACTAGTTGTCAATCAACTACTTGCTTTATTTTCATGAATTCTTGACAAATCTTAGGTAACTGGGGAATTGGAAGACTGGAAAATTTGAGGAGAAACCTATATTACCTTGGAGGGCTTAACAAATAAGATAGTAATTTCTATGGAATGATTAGTGTATTCCCTAACTTTTAGAAGACTTCTAGGCCTGTAATCATGGATTTTAGGATTTAATTTAACTGAAATCAATCTTTTCAAAGTTAAATATATACAGGGGGAAATTTTCTTATGGATATACACAGTCATGTATATAAATACATATTAATTTCAAGCAACATTTTATGTTTCCACTATAGTGATCACGGTTCTAATGCTTTCCCTCTACTGATCAACCATGAATTGAAGCAGTTCCATTTAACAAGTATTTATTGAATATTTACTGGGTTGGTGGTACTGGGCTTCCCATTTAAAAATACAAAGGAAAAATGGAAAAGTGTCCCTATCCTCAATTCATAAATCCATTTTGCTCTTATCTTATAGAAAAATAGAACATTTCATTCCACTTAATATTTGGAATAGGTTAATAGTTGATTTCAACTAGTTGTATTAAGCACACCCTCCTCTCAGATGCACAGGCCCACCCATAATGCTCTTGTTAAGCCAATGTGCTATTTTGTTTTAGGCGCTTCTCTTAGATTTTTACCTTTTATCACAACCAACTTGAAAGTCCATGTATATTTACAGCACAGAGACTTAGCTCTCAGGTCTTTAAAGAAAGTTTTTCATATTTTGAAACTTAGGAAAAGATATGCCAAAAAGTTTTTCACTCTTTTTCCCTTGATTAGAGATCCATATCTACATCTTAATGCTCTTTTACACCTCAGGTTCTTACATTGGAGTTAATAAACTATTTTGAAAAATATTTTGATAACTGCATTTCAAAATAATTGATTTCCTTTATAGACCTGTGCATTTTATTTTGTGCATTTAAAAAAAATTGTGAAAAGGGATTCATAGGTTTCAACAGACTACTAAAACTGTCTATGACACAAAAGAGGGTTAAGAACTTTTGCTTTCTATTGTTTCTCATTCTCTGATAAACCCATCATTTTGCTGTTCTCTCTCACATACTGAAGTATTACCTAATTAAAAATCCTATTCAAATGCCTCAAAATGGGATGGAGAGCCAGATATGGTAGAATACAGTTGTAATCCTTACAGCCAAGGAAGATGAAGCTAGCTTATTACTTCAGTTCAGGAGGTCTTAGCTGCAGTGGGGCCAAAGCTAATTGGATATCTATATTTTTGGAATCAGTATGGTGAGCCTTAGGAATGGAGGGCCATTGGGTTGCTTAAGGAGGAGTAAACTAGCCCAGGCTTGAAAAATGAAGCAGATTAAATCTTCCATGCCAATCAGTATTTGGATCTGACATGTATGTGGCTGCTGTTTTTCCAGCCTGCATGACATAGGGAGGCCTCGTCTCAAAAACAAAACAAACAAACCAAAACAAGTATATAACTCTGGGTACATGAAGATTATGCCAGTGAAAAACAAACTCTTACTGATTTTGCCAGTATGTAATGATTTAAGATATGGGCCATTTAAGAAAATGGAGCATCTATTTCTATAATTTAAAGACCCAATAGAAATAATTACAAAGAGGTTTATCATCAATATATTAGACATGGATTGGTGAATTTTGGACTCCAGAAGCACACGAAAACTGTTTATCAAATTGTAGAAGAGTTGTGATATGTTTCAGTGATGGAAATACTCATATTCATGAAATCACAGATCCTTGAAGTAGTAATGTGTTGAAGTTTAAATAACTGATCCATCTGCCAGTTTCAGAACATATTGATACAAAAAGATGAACAGTTAATAGTAAACAAAAAAATCTTTCTTCTCTAGGAAACAAAATTGTTTTTTTTCTTGCCTCTTTCATAGGTACCATGATATAATGTACCATAGTTACAAACTTATACTCTCAAAATATGAGACAAAATAAAATATATCTACAGTAGAAATGCTCATTTCTTAATATTTAGGCAGCCTAATGTCATTAACAGAAGCTTAGTTTTGGCATCATAAATATTTGAGTTAAGACCCATTCTCTAATATATACTATCTATGTGATTATAGGCTAGCCACTTAAGTTTTCAGTTCCTAGGCAACTCTATAAATTGCAGACAAATTGATCTGTGAAGGATTTCTGTCAAATGTTAAGAATTTTAATCTTTCAGTATTCATATTCTTTATTCTTTTTAGGATATCCAGTGACATACATTTTGTCTTTTTCCTCTTTAGGCTTCTGTTCACTAAACCCATCCCTTAATTTTCAATACTTATTTCTCATTAAAGTAATATCACATTTTATGAGCTATTGCTTCATGGTGAGTCCGAAACTGACCAGATGAATATGACCTAGTGTGATGTTCTGTTCTTTAAAATATAATGTGCTTTGGGAGCAGACTTCTTGCGGGGCTTCTGGAGGCAGCCTTCGTTTTAGTTCTGGGTAATAATCACCTCAAATGCAGCCAGCTGTTAAAAGTTCAAATCCTTTATTGTCTCTTTCAAAATAGCCCAGTTAGTTTTATTACAGACCTATCTCTCTCCTTGGTTCCAAGAGCTCCTGTTGCTAGTCCTTTTGTCTCTGCCAGCTTCAGCCTCCAGTTCTCTCTGAATCCTTCATTCTGTCCAACTGAAACCTGGCTTCTCAATGTCCCAAAAGTGTCTAGTTGGCTTGTGAGAGTTCCTTATATATGATCTCTTAAAGGTGTGAACTCAAAGGTTGACTCCTCTTCCAAGAGTGGGATTGTGGGAGCTGTGACTTGTGAATCTCCTCCACTGAACTTGTGAATCTCCTGGATTTGTGAATCTCCTGACTGAATCCTGACTTGGGAATCTCCCTGAGTGCCTATCAATTCCAGTGACGTAGCACCTTGTAAGAATCCTAACAACTTATGACACTTCTGGTCTTAAAGGAGATATGCCCTGACCCGTTCTGTTCTGATTCATTTTGTGAATTTTGGTCTTTTTAGGCTAATACTCAAAGGGTGAAACCTGCTTGGTTAGAGGAGCTTTAGAGATAATCTAATCCAATGTCCTTATTTTTATAGAAGATACAATGACTTACCTAAGATCATACAGGCGATTAAGTAGGAAAGATAGTGTTCAACTCCATGGCTTAATACTCCAAATTCCATATCATTTTGGTTTCTACCCATTAATATTTTTCTTCTATTTAGAGATTCATAACAGCATATTTCAAGATATTAAAGAATTTTTTATGTTTCACTTATGAATGTTTGTGTATCATATGTATTATTTCACATTCATCTGTATTTTCTTTTGATATCTGCATTGTTTCTCTTTGGCCATTGTCTCATTTAAGATGAACATATTGGGTCAAATGATCCCTTCATATCTATGGATTCTATGAAAGTTTTATGATTTCACTTTTTTCCTCTCTTTTTGAGTGTTGCTGATTTCTCTTTCATAAATCAAAACTTTATTCACTTGTTAGTATCTTACATCACATTTCCTGGCTTTATGAAAGCTGCCCTTAATTTTTAAAATCTAGGAAAATATTTTCCTCTTAGCATGCAATATTGTCATGGGTGTATCTATGTGGTTTAAAAATCATTGTTGCCTTTTAAAGTTTCCTTTCATTTATTTTGTATATATTTGGGAATTTTTCTACACTCAATGACAATATCTATTTTCTCATCAGAAATTGCCTTAGATATTTCAGCATGAGAGACCCTTAGTTGTTTTAAACTCA
The DNA here is from genome assembly GCF_016432865.1 of Antechinus flavipes. Taxonomy (NCBI): domain Eukaryota; kingdom Metazoa; phylum Chordata; class Mammalia; order Dasyuromorphia; family Dasyuridae; genus Antechinus; species Antechinus flavipes. The sequence goes on from NC_067400.1 coordinate 427,542,361, forward strand.
TCACATCTCCAAGTGACCTCATTGTGTTTTCTGTAATCTGACCCTTTCTTCTAAACTTCCTTATTTCTGTGGAGGTCACTATCATGCCTTCCAATCATCCAGTTTAGAACTAAAATTTCTAAAATAGAAATAATAATTTAAGGGTTGATTATTGTACTTGCAGATATTTTAGCAGCCTATAAGATACCTTCATATCAAGATAGTAAGAATAATTAATTAAAACAGGAATGTTGCAGGTCAGTTGAACTCTTCTCTTAGTTTGACCTAATTTTCCTTGGCTCATGAAGCAGACTCTGGCTTCATTCTTTCCAGGGTCCCTGACACTTTATAGTTGTGTATATTTTTTTTTCCAAAAAGGATTGCTTGAACAAAGAGTTCTATGTGAGGTACTTGGCCCAGATGTAAAAATTTCTAGCTACAACTAAAGAAAAAAGGAGAGACCAAAGGAGAAAAAAATAAAATAAAATATCAACATCCACACATAAGAACACAGAAAATTTTTCAAGAAGATAAGGAATAAACTTTACTAAAGTCATGAAAATGTATTAAAGTAACACACAAATATAATGAAGAAAATACAATAGCAACAGTGTTGTTTTCTCTCTTCATTGACTGACATAGTTCTTCATTATACTTTTCTTTTAATAATCCATACCCAAGCAATTTTTTTCAGACTATTCATTTCTTTCATTTTTAGTATTACAGACTTGATCCTTGATCTCAATTCATATCTAACAAAAAAAGACATCATAATTTTCCATTCTTAGCAACAATCATTGACTTTAATTTGTAAGATACACCAGAGGCTCCTATACTTGCCTACTCTTATAAATTGATCTCTTGGGATCTGAAGTTTCAAATGATCATGTGAGAGGTTTGTCTGAATGTCACAGGTAAACTATGATCTGGTTAGCCCTACAACTCAAGGAGTAGGGAATAAAATATTTATTTAAGCTTTAGAAATCAAATTAATAGATTCAGTTTTGTTTTTTTTAAACTATATTGTAGCAGCTCTAGGAAGTTAGAGATTTAATATACTTTTGTAAATCAAAGACTTTTTTAAAAGCTAAGATTCATTTTAAATTTTCCTTGTTCGTGGCATTTCTGAAGAACAAATGACTTAATACAATAGCTAAGAAGAATTAATAATTCATTACATTTCTTAAGAGTCATTTCATTGCAAGGTGAATCATGTATTTCTAGGCAAAGCTAGGAAGCACTCTCATTATATTAAGAAAGATGTAAGGGAACAAGCATTTATTAAGTCTACAATGTGCCAGGCATTGTGCTAAGTACTTTTACAAATATTATCTAATTTGATCCTCACAACTACCCTGGGATAGGTAGATATTATTATTATTATCCCTATTTTATTTTGGAGGAAACAGAGGGTAAGTGGCTTGAGAAGGGTCACCCAGCAAGTCTGGGGCAACATTTGAACTAAGATTTTCTTGATTGTTTAATGCTAATGCTGAAAGTTTAATGCTAAGAAAGAGGCAGGTTGGTGGTGCACTGAACAGTGCTGATCCTCAATAAAATACAGCTGCATGTTTTCCTTTGCAGATTATATTATGAAATCTCAATGCATCCTAATATTGGAAGAGGATCTTTCTTTTGGATATTTCCTTTAGTACAGCTAGCATTACTCTTGATCATTAGGATCACCATCATATGGAAAAATCCAAATATATAAGTAGTCTCAGTATTAGATTGTTCATGATGGTCTATTTGCTTTCTATAATAAATTTATTTGTGAAAGTCTTATGTCTCTGGGTATTTTAAAAAATGTTTTAACTTTCATATTTCAAGCATCTATTATTTCACAGAAGCATGGTATATTATTTGGAATTAGAGGACCTGTATCTGCTATGTTGTGCTATGGCACAATCTCTGTAATCTTGAGCACATTACTTGCCTTCTATTGTCCTCAATTTTCTTAATTTTAAATCAAGATGGTAAGAATAGGTGGTCTCTTAAATCCCTTTTAAAATCTAATCACAATACCTCCACAACTTCTTTATGCATAAGGAGATGTTTTTCTTAAATAGTTATGGCTAGAAAAAATTCATTCTTGTTGGCCAACTTTCTGGCAATCAGCACTTCTGAATGTCCTGAAGATCATCCATAAGTGACAAGGATCTAAAGGACCATAACAGAACTTGTGCTCTATTAGCAAAAACCTTTGAGAATTTAAGATTACTTCCACTGCATCCTCAGGCATCAAAGTGGGACTCTAGTGGGAAAAGACTTGAGTAGCCTAGTTAATTTATCTCCTATCTCCTATATCTAATGTTTAATGAAAGTTCACTCTGCTTTGTCTTTATAGTAGTATTAAAGACCCAGAGATGAAAAGATTAGAGGTCATGAGAAGTCATCCAGTCCAAATTTTTTATTTTATATATGAAAAATCTTAGGACCAAGGAAGTTAACTATTCAGTACAGTTTTAAAGGCTATCCTGCTGAGACTCACAGACTATGCCATTGGATGGTACCACCAAGGAATAGGAGGAGAGCAACTTAATACAATGTTAAGACCAGATGTTTGTTGGATATCCATGCTACAAGATCTGAGGTCTCCCAAGCTAGATGAGATATTGTATAAGTAAAAACACCTCTTGATTGACCTCTCCATCATATATGATGGAAAAATGAATTATTTATTTTTATCATATCTTTTTATTGTTGTCCTGAAGATCTACTTTGGCAGAATAATTTTGATTTTTTAAGCAAGTGGACATCAATTGTTTAAGTGATCTATAGAGTTTGCTAAATTTAGAATAATGCTTTCCCAGTGAGATGTTTGGAAGTGCAACTAACAAGGACCTGAAATGACAGGAAAAAATGAAAGAAAAAAGAAAAAGAAAGCTAGTTATTTAAAATGTAGATCAGTCAAAATTAACATAGAATGATTAAAGGGACGGTGACAGATCCTACCATCCTTATCTTAATCACACTTTTTCCTCTGTTATTTTGAGCTAAGGATTCAGCCAACCAAATCCTGGAAAATCCCCATCTAGTATTCCATAATGATACAGATCATTTTACCAATATCTAGTGTGATCTTAAGAGCAATACATGATTTTTCAATGTACTTTTATCCTTCATGAAAGCTAGCTATATGCAATCTTCATGTAAAGTCAAGTCACTTCAACTTACTTTCCTAGTTCTTATCAGAATTTCTGTGCAGAAAAACAAATTGACATTCTTCAAGCCTTAATGTAGTCAAGAGCTAAAATGTGTGTGTGTGTGTGTGTGTGTGTGTGTGTGTGTGTGTGTGTGTGACAGATTTTCTGGATTCTGAATCTATCGCTTTTTTTTTTTTAACTTTCTCCTCTGTACTACTGCCTTTTGGGAACCAGTTTTCTCTTGCTTTACTTGGTCAGAAATATAGAATAAAGGAAGCAACTATCAATCATCCTAACTAAAATGATCAGGTAAGAGGTTGAGAGATGATGGTGGGGGAAGATTTGTGTGTGTGTGTGTGTGTGTGTTTGTGTGAGAGAGAGAGAGAGAAGAAGAAGAAGAAGAAGAAGAAGAGAAGAAGAAGAAGAGAGAGAGAGAGAGAAAGAGAGAGAAGAAGAAGAAGAAGAAGAGAGAGAGAAAGAGAGAGAAGAAGAAGAAGAAGAAGAAGAAAAAGAAGAAGAAGAAGAAGAAGAAGAAGAAGAAGAAGAAGAAGAAGAAGAAGAAGAGAGAGAGAGAGAGAGAGAGAGAGAGAGAGGAGAGAGAGAGAGAGAGGAGAGAGAAGGAGAGAGAGAGAGAGAGAGAGAGAGAGAGAGAGAGAGAGAGAGAGAAGGAGAGAGAGAGAGAGAAATTTTCTGAATTCTGAATCTACAACATTTTTTTTTAGTTTTTTCTCTCTACAACTGCCTTTTTTGTGACTAGTTTTCTGCTGGCTTTACTCAGAAATATAGAACAGAGGAAGTGATTATCAATCACCATAACCAAAATGATCATTTCAGAGGTTCAGAGGTGGGGGGGAAGAAGGAGGAGTGGGTTTGAAATTCTTGTCTAGAGAAAAAGTCTAAATTACTTACATTTTTCATTTACCTGTGGTAGTCTGCTCACTCTTTCTTTAGTTCCAGAATAAAAGGAAGCTGAAAGGCATTTCTTCCTTTACCTGCTGAGAGCTTAAGCTTCAGTGTTTTCCCTGCTGCAGTTTGATGGCATCACTAACACCTAAATCAGGACAGTGAAACAGCTCCTTGCTCTATTTTGGGGTTAATGATGTTCTTAGCTGTTGCTGGAAAAACACAGACCCCACTTAGGTCCTTGACTTAGTCCTGAGAGAAATATTTTCCCATATTATCTTAAACATATATTCTATTTTTTGGTGGTTTTTGTCTTTTGTTTGAGGAAGTGGACTGAAATTCAGACAAAGTTTTTATTTAAGTACATCATCAAAAATATTTTATTGTTGTTGGTAGAGATTGTCTCAAATTTGAAAATTGCTGATATTGCAATTTATTTCATTATGAATTTAGAGCTAGAAGGAATAACTACAACTTAACTATTCAAGGCAGATGGTTCACTATCTTTAATTAAAGATTCTCAGGGAACAAACCACAGTTTACCTTGGTAGTATAATTATTTAATTACCTTTGCTGTCAGAGAGTTCTTATTTATGTCTCTTTTAAACCTTTTACTATAATATAGGGCATTTCCTCTTGTTCTAATCTGGCTGGCTGTTATATTTATATATACATACAATACTTTATACACTTGGGACAATGGTTTAACCTGGGACTCTTGTACATAATAAAAGGTATCCAAATAGGAATGGAGGAATGGTTTCTGCTTCATCCTTTGTCTGAACAGTGACAGATAACCTCAGACAGATCTAATTCCTTCTAAGATTTCTAGAAGAACATCACTAGGGGATATGTTCAGGGGATAAGAATCCTTTAGTTTGGAAAGTTTGTGGCAATGTGCAACATTCACTTAAAGAGGATCTCTAGATCCACACAGATCAGCCTATGTCTTAGTGATGTGGTCTACTTAGAACTGGTAGGGTCATATCAGTGCTTGGAGACAGTTCAAAAAATGACCTTAAAGTCTTTTTTTAATAAATAAAAGCCAAACCTTTGCTTCCTTAAGAAAATGAAATTGACACCAGAATTCATCTATGTAAATTATATTAGCTTTGAGATATTCAAGGTAATTTTATTATGATAAATAACAAAATTCTTTTAAAATCTCAAATTGAAAGAATAATAAACATTTAACACTATATTTATAAAACTGGAACCTATCATTTGATTACAGTTAGTAAACAGGCCAAGTCTATCTGAAGGAACTAACTTAGGAATCAATATTTAAGTGATTTTTGTGAGAAATGCTTAAGAGGACTCTTAAATTCAGCTAACAATGCTGATACTATAGTGAAATAGTTCCCCAAAGCTGGTCACTGAAGAGGATATATGTTTTCCCATTGACTATAAGTCAAAAACTCTCATACATGTATATATGTTGTATGTACATATATATGTATTTATGAAACACAATCCTGCTTCCCTCAAGAAACAGTATATTAGTTTTCATTTTTAGGTGAATGTTGTCTAAAAAAATCAGCTAAGTGTACATATTAAGTAGCTAACAGAGCTCTGTTAGCTCTGTAGCAATGCTCTTCCCTAGACACATACACATATATATATAGAATACATATTAGGTACTATTTTAGATCAATAGTTTCTTTCCTTAAGAACCCAATATTTCAAAGGCAAAACAAGAGGATAGCTAATAAACATAATTTCTGATAGAAATACTTTAAGTAATTATACCCAGACCCTTAAAGTAATTATACCCAGACCCTTAATTAGCAAATACCAGATTGAAATATAGCTGTCTTTTTTTTTTGAATTAGACAGTAGTATTTTTGTGCTATATCACCAATAAAAAGAATATTAGGGCTCACATATATACATATATATGTTACATCATTAATCAATATCAATGTACATATGTTACAATTTTATAAAATATGTCTAATGTATAGACATATAAATTATTGGCTTGCAAATATGCTATAATATGACTATATAAATATGACTTACAGCTTAGTATAGTAAATAGAGAGCTAGCTTTATAGTTAGGAAGACCCAGGTACAAGTTTCAGTTTTGAGATATATTTGCTGTGTGACTTGGCTAGTCACTTAAACTCTCAGTGCCCTAAAGTAACTTTAAGTCTACAAGTTCCAGAAAACTTGTGAACTTATATTTGCAGGGAGAAATTCCTTCCTGATGACCTTTTTACATCAATGAAATCACAGGTATAAACTGTTCACACAGGGCTATCACCCTATTGCCTTTACTTATCATCTCTTGTCTGTGTTGGTGTGATATATCCAAGATGTTTATGCCTCAAAATGTGTATGCATTGTAGAGAGAATTTTTGATCTCACATCAACCTTTTCAGACAAACCTGTGTGAACAATAATCACTGATGTATTAAGGGTCACAGAAAGGATCAAACACAATCTCATATATCTGCTTCTTTCCCTTGTCTACTACAAGGTCATGTTGTCAGATTTTACCTGGGTGCTTAATGCTGCTTGGATATCTTTATTTTCATTTATTTTTGATTCCATGGGATATCTATCCTCTATAACACCACATGTTATGTCCAAGCTTGAGAGCCCCAATTCCATTTCCTTCCATTATTACCAGTTCTTCCTCCCAGCCAATTCTTCTAAGCATCAACCTCACCACCAAGATAATTTTCCTTTTTTACTTTAAGGAAATAGAAGCCATCCATTGTGATGAATTATCTTACTTAAACCATACTCTTGAATTTAACTTGTTTTGGCTCCTACAACCCATTCCCTTCTATTCTTCTCTAGTCTGAAGAAAAAGCATTATTCATATTTACCCACAAGGGTATCATAACTATAACTCTGATTTTATTCTTTCCCAAAAACTATGGTATCCCGATGTCCTTTATTGCTTTCCTTCTTGAACTTCAATCACAAAGGAATCTCTCATTTTTAAATCACCTTTAGTTGATTCTGCTCAGTTCATATTTATTAAGTATTTACTATGTGCCAGGTACTTGGTAAATAGTTGGAGGTATATAAAGATAAATAAGGTTAACACTGTAATTTTAGGGAGCTTACTTTCTAGTTGTATAGATAAGATAGGTGCACTTACATAACAACAATATAATAGCTAAACATTTACATGCTACTTTAAGATTTGGAAAGCACTTAAAAAATATCTTATTTGATCCTCACACCAACAATAGATACTATTATTATCCACATTTTAAAAGTGAGAAAGTATTTAAATGAGTTGCTTAGGGTTACATAGATACTTAATATCTGAAGATGAATTTGAATTTAGATCTTTGTGATTCCATTCTATCCAGCATACTATCTACTTTCTCTTTCTCCCTGTCTCTGCCTTTATCTGTGTCTCTGTATGTGTCTCTCTCTCTCCCCACCATTCCAACTATATTGCCATTCCCTTCATTGGTAATTGGTAATTCCCTCAAGTGGTTGTAATTTCCTCAAGTGTTGGTACAAATGATCTATCAATGCCTTCTTATCCTTTTTGATCTTTGACAATGTCATTCTGCAAAGTATTTATCCAATACACTGGAAGTTTTCATTCAAGTCTTGTAACATTTCATAGACATCAATGAAACATTCTGACTCCCAATTTGTTTTTTCTCAGATTTACTATTCAATCAGTCTGTCCCCCTTTCCCAATATATATGTTCTAAACTCAAAAAATTATGTGTAATATATAGAAACTATTCATTATAGCTCTCACCCTGTACCTCTTCATTTCGCTTTGAGCCACTTAAAACATTGCTTCTTCAGAGACTGTGATGTTGCATAAATAACATCCATAAAATATTCTTGGGAGAATGCTAGGGTTAAAAGCAAGGGTTATTGAGTCAGGGAGCAGCTTGGTATTATTAAAAGCATTGTGCAATTTGTCAGATGTAACCCAGACTACTCTCTTCTTCCTTTTCCACTGGGACCTAGATAATTTTCCCTCTTTAGTGACAAGAAGATATATGTATTAACAGACCAATTCAATGTATTTGCCCTTTGAAATGCTTATCATAATCTGGGAATTCTATATTCTTTTGATTTTTCCTGTATGAATGACCAGGCCAGTTTCTTTTGGATGGTTGTGAAAGTGTCCTATTGTTTTGTGGGATTTGATATAATTAATATGTGATATAATATCTCCCACAGACAGGAGCACTTGGGGGACTTCACTGTCTAAAATGGAATCTCTTGCATTTGACCCCTACATAGTACATTCTCCACAATAATGACAAATGCTTTTAGTGAGCATATTGTCCCTCTTTTTGTTTGATAATGATTATTAGATCTCAATTATTAGGAAATTGTTGGAAGAATTTCTCTTCAATGGAATCTTGTTATGGGCCAATTCCCTGAGATAAAAAAAAAATTGTTAAGACTGATGCAGGACTTCAGAATCTGCAGGAATCACTGGATTTCCTGAGATGATGAAAAATTGTTGATGAGACTATTGCAGGATTTCAAAACTTGCAGGAATCATTAGATTCCCTACACACATGAAGTAATGGACAATATATTGGTTTTGGACTATTTCTAGGACTTATGGACATGTATAATTCCTCATGTTGATTCATGTTATTTGTCACATCACTACTAGCCTGTGTTACTATGTGCTTAAAAAATGTGTGTAATTATGTGTAATACCTCCCATGTTGATGGATTTATTATGTATACCTGTTTCAAGTGAGACCCTTCAGAAACCCACTTATCTGATTTAGTTCCCCATTTACTTTGGTGTTTTCATCTTCCTTCCTGAGATGACAGGGATCACTTCCTTTTTTGAGTTCTCACCTCCTTGGGAAGTCAGGGAGAGTGACCACTCTATGTTCTAAAACAAAAAAAGCAGGACATATTATAGGCCAGAACTCTGAACTTGAAACAAGGATGCTTATAAGGTACTAAGTAGAATTGAAGAGACAATGGTTATCTAGTTTAGCATGGTTCAATATGATTTAATCCTATAACAAATAATGATTTCCTAGTGATATACTCAGTAGAGAGCATATAAGCTAGGAGCCTCAGCTAGGCTGATTGAAAGATTCAGAAAGGCAGAGAAGACAAAGGACTGGAGGCAGGAGCTTAAGCTCTCAGAACCAAGAAATTCAATTTGATCTTCAATCTTCCTGGTGGCTGGCCTGGCCTCCTGCACTTCCCCCACTAAGACCAAGGCCAGACTGAAAGGTTTTCCAGAAAGCTGCCCAGCATCAGGCAAGGAAACAATAAAGACTTTTGGACTTTAACACGTGGCTGTCCTTGTGGTGATTACTGAACTGAAACGAAAGCTGCTCCCAGAGACTCCGAGAAAACCAAACCAAGAAAAAAGCATTCCAGAACCTGTCAAGTGATAGTTATTATCTTAGCCTATTCTTGGGTAACATGCCAAGGAAAGAAAGTAGAGCTATGCACTGTTTTACTGAATTAAATACATTTTTAGTCTCAACAAACAATGGTCATCGTGGGATATTTTATTTTCTCCCCCTACCAGTCATTGTCATGTCTGTGGTCTACTAGAGAAAACCATGAAAAAACCAAAGATAACCTATTCCTTTCTCATATTTTCATCAAGATTATTCTTGATATGTATACAGATTATGTTTATAATCTATAGAAATGAGAAGTTGGCATGTTAGTAGGGAACAAGAATTTATTAAGTTCTTGCTATGTGCTAGGCATCGTACCTAGCACTGTACAAATGTTATTTCATTTTATCATCATAATAATCCTGGGAGGGACAGGCAGTGGTTTAATGACTTGTCCAGGGTCACTCCATCCAATGTCTGTGGTCAGATATTAACTCAAGCCTTTCTGACTCCAGACCCAGTGTTCTATTCTCCAGTTTCTCAAATGCTTTTTTTGTTGTTGTTGTTGATCCTGTATTGGGTCTTGTAACTGAATGCAGGGGTTGTGAAATTTTAATTTATTATCAGCAAGTGTTTGATTTGTATACTTTTTTTATATATCTATATACTCAGGATCATATAAAAATTTCTCAGGTGAAAAGGAATCAGAAGCAGAAAAGTTTAAGAAGCTCTGCTTTTTCTAAAGGGCCACCTATAGTAGTTACTATTTGTCTACTGGCTGCCTTTTTAGTAATCATACTGTCCTGAGATTTTTAACCTTAATTCTACCTACTGATTTCCTTGGTTACCTTTAAGTCTCAACTAAAATTCCATCTCTTATAGGCAGTCTTTCCTAACTGCTCTTAATTCTAGTATCTTCTCTCTGTTAATTATTTTCTAGTATGCTTTGTAAATGTTTGTTTACAAATTGTCTCCCTCATTAGACTGTAAGCTCCTTGAGTGTAGAAGGCCAGAACTCTGAAAAGGTATACTTAAATACTACTGAGAAGTCAGGGAGGGTGTGATCACTCCCTTTTTGGTGTTTTCATTTCCCTTCCTGAGAAGTCAAGGAGGGCATAATCACCTCCTTTTTGGTGTTTTCACCTCCCTTCCTGAGAAATCAGGCAGGGCATGATCACTTGTGTCCTAAAACAAAAGAAAGTGGGAGTTGTAGAGGGCCGGAACTCTGAAAAGGTATACTTAAGACTCAGTATGATTGATGAGATAATGATTCTCTAGCTAAGTCCATATTTAGTATGATACTTAATGTGATGTAATGATGTAACACTCTATAGCTGGCACATGCTCAGTATGGTGTAGTGACATAAATCAAACTGAAATATTTAAGGGCTGAGGGAGGGACACAGAGGCTCTTGGCCACAGCTCTCAGCCACAGCCACAAGAGAAAACACCAGATTCCAGACTCCATCTTTGACCAGCCACATGGCCCTCTTGCCTCCTTTACTCTCTTAAAACCAAGGACTCAGACTAATTCCAAGGTCCTCTAGACAGTTAGGTTGGACTTTATACTTGAGGGCAGCAATTTTGTCTTTTCAGTGCCTGGAAAGTAATAGTAGGTGCTTAATAAATGTTTATGGTTTGATAGAGTCATAATCCTTAAAATTGCTTATCTTTCCTTCTGTGAGATATTTTGAACATTAATCCTTCAATATCTTCAAATTTGTGTTACTTCCAGCATGGATTCTTCTGGTATTCCTGATTTTTCTTTTTTGTGTCATTTCCACTTTTTCAGTTATCACATTGGATACTATATTAAGGTTTTTCTTATTGTCACTAATCCTGAGAATGGATCACTAGAAATATTTTGGATAACAAAATTTCATTTCCCAATCATTATTTACCATCCACTTTCATTTATAAATATTTTGGGGATGAATCTAATCTACTTAAGGTACTGGGAATGAAGTACTTGGGTTTTCATTGTCTTGATGGCTTTCTATTGGTCAAACTTCTTTAAGATAATCATTTTCACTGTCAATGTCTTTGCTTTTAATAGATTTCCTATATTTTGGAGGAAATGACTTTTTTGAATGTTAATTTGGAATTTTATTTTTATATTTATCCTTCTGCTAATTTTCTATTGATTTTTGACTAATGTCACTGGTTAATGATTTGCCTGTTCTCGATTATTCAGATATCACTTCTACATAAGTAATTAATTGTTTCTTGTCCACCAAGATTTAGTCCATGTCTTGTTTTGGGGTGCTTTTGTTTGGTGCCAGCTATGCCCTTGCTGTAACTTTCTAATTTCTCATTACTCTGAAAGCAGAAGCTTTAGATTTATCTATTATTTCCTATTTTTCCTTTGTGATGGAAATCATATAACTGAGTTCAGTTCTTCCTGCAGGGACTTATTTCTGCTATTACTTCCTAAGAATTCTACTTGAGCCCTGAATTAAAGATACTCGGATCTTTTATTTTAAGGCACCACTCACAAAATGTTGTTCACAAATCATCTGAATTTCTTTTAAGATAGTGAAAACAAAACTATTTCAGTCATAAAAGCATAGTACCATCAATAAAATATATTGGGGAAAACAAGCATGTATTAAGCAGGTATATTACAGATGTTATTTCATTTTATCCTCACAACCACTCTGGGAAGTAAGTACTGTTATTATAGGGAACTAAAGCAACCAGAAATTAAGTGACTTGTCCAAGTTCATATATCTAGTATCTGAGGCCAGATATGAACTCATCTTCCTAATTCAAGGCCTAGGGTTCTATCCACTGAGCCACCTAGTTAAGCAAGCCCTTCCAATACCTGTGAAAGTTGCCTTGCTTCTTTAGGCAACAGAATGTTCTGAGTTCTGCTTTTTCTAGCCATGAAATTACTCTAGAGAAGTTATAATCATTAGGATAATCTGTTCATCACCACAGATATCAGTTTGCAGGGTCTGAAAGCTGTGACTGCTATGTGACATAGGAATCTACTCTTATAGAGGAAACACAATTTATCTCAGAGCTGGAGGGATAGAGATTATGACTAGCAGTTGTTCAGAAAGCTATTGCTATTCTATCTGGTTGCTATGTGTTTCTCAGAAAGGAAAAATAAACTCATTATCTACACCAAAAGTTGTTGGATAAATATGGCTTATGAAAACTCTAGCCATTTAAGCTGTTGTCACTTTATTTCCTTCTTTCCAGGGTTCATATCTATTTTGGCATCTCTTTTCTCCCAAAAGGGTCACTCACCAATGAGAATGTTTTTCTGATCCCAAAATCTCTGTGTGATATGTAATTTAAACTTTACTCACAAGAAACTTACATCTTTCCCTCCCTTTAAGCATTCTAAGAGTAAAGCAGATCCTTACACTGATTTCATAAGAAGCCACCACCAAAGAATTCATTACCTATGGCTAATTTTCTGTTGATGAATCTCACATTTTATTTGTGTTGTCCTGAGATAATAAATATTGTCTGCTATTATAATAGTAGCTGAAAGTTTTCCAACTTTGGAGTCTGTGCACCTTGGTAGATTTTGTATTTTTAGCATGGACTTAAAAAACCCAAGGTCTTTTCTACCCTACAAGAAGGTATTCAAATAGAGTTTTTGTGATAGATACATAAAAAGCTAGAATACAAAAATACATTAAGTTGAGGATATAGAAGAGGTATAAACTGCCATAAGGCCCATTAAGGAAAATTTTGTCTTGTGTTGCATTTTTCTTTTCTTTTTTTTTTTTTGATATCTTTGATTTTAATAAGTAGAGAGATTCATTTTAATCAAAGTTTGCAGAGTCAGCAATTCCATAGAGAAGGAAAAACAACATGATGTATGAAACAAATGCATGCATTAAAATATGAGCATTCTTATGTCACAGAAGTATAGAGAATAAGAAAGGGAAAAAGTGTGGCTTAAGATGGCACTGATATTTCAAATTATCTTATTTCATTTCTCTGGCAAATTTCTTGAAAGAAAATTCTATACCAACAACCTTAAATTCAGCCTCACAGAGTCCTTTCTTAAGACTTTGCAATCATTATCCCTTCATATCTCCATCAATCTACTGAAACTGCTTTCCAGGTTACTAATAATGTTTTTTGTTGCATTTATTGAACTTTTTAGTCTTTTTGATCCTTGAGCCCAGCAAGATTTGTCAATGAAACCTACCCCATTCTTCTTGAAACTCTTGTTCTCTCTTAGTTTCCATGTAGATTTAGTCTTATCCTATATGCATATATATATGTATATACACACACACACACACACACACACACACACACACACACACACACACATATACAAGTGTATCTATGTACTCTTTACCTTACTTAATGGATACTTGATAGCTTGCTGCTATTATGATGACTACTTAAATTTCTCTGGATTTAATTTCTTATTGAAATTTCAATATTTTATTTCTGCAACCTACATAGCAACTCCCCTCAGAAGCTTTAATGCTACTTCCAATTTAATGTGTTCAGAATAGATTTTATAACCAGAAAGGCAAGGTCATCTAGCAGAAACACTATATCAACTCTGCTACTTACTATCTGAATGACTGTGGGTTTGTAATTTAGGCTTATATGACTTTTGTTTCCTGTTTTCAATGAGGCAATTGGAAAAGATGATTTCCAAGACTGATTCCAGATCTAAATCCCATGATCATTACAAATGGTTGTCCCTTCTACCTTCCCTAATTCTGTCAGTAACCATAATTAATGGTCAACAAACATTGAAAAATGTTATTATAAATCTATTTCTGTCATTCCTTAGAATCTATCAGTCAAAAAATCCTGTCTTTTTTCTTTGCACTGTCTCTGTCATTCCCTTTTTTTGAAATAAAATTTATTCATATATTTTCTTTTTATATTATATTTATAGATTACTTCCACTTCTTTTTTTAAAATGTATTTATTAATTTGGAACAAATACAAAATAGGAAAAAAAGATAGGAAAAAAATTGTCAGCTGAACATGAGAGTAACATAATAAGTAACAATAAATTTCCATGTCCAAAAAAGGATATAGAATAGTAGGACACATTGTATCCAGAACAATCCATCTTTGCTTCCTTTTAGATTTTCTTTTGTTCTCTGCTATACATTTTTCAATTTGTTCTTTTTTTCCCCTCTTTTCTCCCTTCCAACCCCTCCCATCCCAGCAGGTACAGTTAAGCACAGATATATTTATGTGGGTGTGTGTATACACACATATACATACACATATACATATCTACATGTGCATATACACATACTTATACATAGATTCTTCTTATCATACCCATATATACCCATATATATTCATATACATCTTAGGTAAGGTTGTACTACACTTATTTATCCTCTATTTCTCTGAAGGTAGATAACATCATCCTTCTTAAGTCCACGTCTTTACATATTTTTCTAAATTCATCTACTCATTTCCTGTGCCATAGCAATATTCTAACCTCATACTATCTAGCTATTTTGAATAGTGTAAATTAATATTAATATGACTGACATGTAAGGTAGCTTCCTTCTTTTTCTATTTTGAGTGAATCTATTTCAATTTTAACTTTGAAATCAGTTATTTCTACCTCTAATTTTTTCCCTAATAAAGTCTACTTCTGATTATTATTATTATATTTGTGTGGATCTCTTGTTTCTCATTCTTGCCTGCTCTTCTCCTTTTACCTTCTGGCTTGCCTAGGTATTACTTAGCCACCTCCTCCCCTAAGGAACCCATCTTTATCTATTTCTCCCATCTTTCCCTCCCTCTTTTTCCCATTTCCATTAGTTTACACATTTTATCCCATTCCTGTTAATCTATAAATCTTTCTGTACCTGCCTTATCCTATTCTTTCCCCCTCTTATTGTTTTCTTTTTAACCTATTCCTTATGTGAGTAGGATTTTAGAACTACGAGCCCTATTCCCCCATCTAATTCCTTTATGTCAGTTCTTGCCCTTGCATCTCCTTTGTATAACCTAATTATTGTTTTTAACCTTTTCCTACATGATTTTGTTTTTTAGAATCATTTATATTCTGCTCCATTACAATCACTGTTTTTGAACTACCCAGGTATTAATGACTGTCTCAGACATTTATTTCCATGTATAAAACATAAACAGTATATCCTTATTCAGTCCCTTGAAATTAGTCTTTGCTATTCACCTTATATTTCTCTTAACTCTTATGTGAAATTTTCCATTAAGTTCAGGATTTGTTTTTTTTAAAATACTTTTTTTATTTTCAAAATACATGCAAAGATATCAGCATTCACCCTTGCAAAATCTTGTGTTCCAAATTTTTCTCTTTGCCTTTCCCCCAATCCCTACCCTAGACACAGTAATCCATTATATAGTAAGCCTGTGCAAATCTTGTATACATATTTCCACATTTATCATGCTGCACAAGAAAACTCAGATCAAAAAGGAAAAAGTGAGAAAGAAAAAAAAAAGAAGTAAACAACAAAAAAGGTGAAAATACTATATGTTGTGATACACATTCAGTCTCTACAATCCTCTTTTTGGATGCAGATGGCTCTCTCCACCACAAGTCTATTGTAATTGTCCTGAATCACCTCATGGCTGAAGAAAAGTCAAGTCCATCAGATTTGATCAACACATAATGTTATTGCTGTGTATAATGTTCTCCTGGTTCTACTCACTTCACTTAGCATCAGTTCATTTAAGTCTCTCCAGGTCTTTCTGAAATCATCCTGCTGATTGGTTCTTATAGAACAATAATATCCCATAACATTCATATGCCGTGACTTATTCCGCTATTCCCAATTGATGGGGATCCACTCAATTTCCAGTTCCTTGTCACTACAAAAAGGGCTGCTACAAACATTTTTGCACATACGGGTCTTTCCCCCTTTTTAATGATCTCTTTGGGATAAAAATTCAGAGATTTTTATTGTTGTTGTTGTTTTTGTTGTTTTTGGCAACAAAATCCTGAAAGTCTGACAATTTGTTGAATGCCCCCCCCTTTTTTAAATAAGAAGTTGTTAGTATAATCACCTCTAGTCCTGTGTTGGAGGGGACAATGTTGCCTCTGGCCTCAGCTCCTACTTCAGTTCTTCCTTCTGGCCTAGAATCTGAAATTAAGAAGTCTACCCTTCTGTAAATATTCATATTCATTAACTACTCTGCCCCATTGCTTCTTCACTCACCAGATGTATGCTGACTCCCTCTCCCTCTGGCCCCTGTCTATAGCACAGCTGGGTCTGGCTTTGCTTATCAGCAGAGATTCTCTCAATCTTTCTGTTCTCACACAGCACATATCTGACACTGTCTGGAAAGTGAAAGTTCCAGTGGCAAGGGCTGGGGCTGTTCCTCAATCTAAACAATTCCAGGGTTAGCCCCTTTTTATTTCAGTGGAACTAGTGAAGAGGTATTTATATTTTACAAGCTCCAAAACCTCTAATCCCAGTATTTTTCTTGGGATCTTCTCTGGTTATTCCAAGAGGACCTCTGTTCTGCCCTAACTCCTATTTGTTTTTAACTGCTCTGCTTTCCCTGAGGCATGATTTTGTCTTGTTTATGGGGGGTATGGGGAGAAAAATCTGTAGAGCTTGGAATTTTCCGACCTTCTCCACTATCTTCCCTGAATTCTCTCCCTTTACTTCTACTTCTTGATAGTGCTCTTATAACAAATTAAAGCAGTAGAGTAAAATTAATAATACAATAACTTCATTTGAAAATTCATGCTACATTTCATAGCTATAGTACTCCACCTATGTATTTAAACAATAAACAGAAATCTATTCTTTGTGCCTCTTACTTCCACTGAAAAAAAGGGGGGGGAAGAAATTTTTTAAATAAAAATACATAGTCATGAAAAACATGCCAGGACACTATTATTTATACCATCATCTAAATCAATAAATTAACATTTATTAAACACTTATATACATCTACATATGCATATATGGCACCTGAACATGGGGCATAAGAAATACAAGAAACAAAGAAGCAGCAGCACCCAAGAGCTATTCGTGAATAGGATCATCCCAGAGTTCCTTCAGTAACCTGCAGGGAAGGAAAGGGAAAAGAGACCTGGTAAGACTATTTTTTTAGTTGGGATAATTAAATGGGCCAACACAGCAAAGGCCGAGCCAGGAGACTGATGAGAGACTTATAAAAATGCTTGTTCTGACTATAGCCCTCTTCTCCATTTGAAAGTTTGCCTCCATGACATCTCACAAGATTCAACACCTGCTGTAGTGCTGTTTGCACTCCCTAGCATGTGGACTCAGATATTTTAGCATGTGGACTCAGGTAATAGCTAATGCATAAACTTACTGACCATCCTGTGGTGGGGAGGGGGAATAATCACACTCCCATAAAACAAAACGGGGAATTATTAAGGATCATGCCTAGGTGAAGAGGCAGGTCAATTCTCCAAGCACTTCCTCAGCTGTGAATCATAAACTTGAAGGAGCTGCAAAGCAGCCTTCGCAGATGCTCCTTGTAGATTGGGAATGAAATAAATTGGAGGCAAGAGGTAAGAGGAGGGAGGTCAGATAATGCAATTGCCTCTCGGTGGGGAGGTCAGAGAACACAACTGCCTCTGAATCTCCTTGTATCATCATCATCCTCTTATATGAAGAGATCCATTCTACAGCTCCGAGTTAAACCTCCAGCAGCCACTGATAGGTGGCTGCGGCCATAACACATATACATATACATATATATATATATACAACTACATATACATGTACACATACATATATATGTAAGTGCTGGAAACACAAAAAAAAAACAGTTGTTGTCCTCAAGAACCTTCTAATCTAATGGGAGAGACAACATGCAAACCAATTTACACAAAGCAAGCTATATATGGGCAATAATTAATGGAGGGAAAGCACAGGAATTAAGAGGAGTTGGGGAAGGCTTCCTGTAGAAGGTAGAAGTTTATCTGGAAGTTTAGAAAAGCCAAGGAGGTAAATAGCTGGAAAAAAAGGAATAAGACTTGTTCCAGGCTTGGGAGACAGTCAGAGAAAATGCCTAGAGCTACTATATGGGTATTTTGATTCAGAGCAATCAGGAGACCAGTATTACTAATGTAAGAGTATAAGAGTTAAGGAGCAAAGTATAAGAAGACTAGAAAAGTAAAAAGGAGATAGGTTATGAAAGGTTATGACTGTCAAACAGCCTTTTATATTTGTTCCTAGGTAGCCACTGGAGTTTATTGGGTAGGGGCTAACATGGAAGGAACTTCAATTTAGGAAAATCACTTAGATGGAGGATGGATTGAAATGGGGAACAGTCTATTGCAATTGTCCAGCTATTAGGTGATGATGGTCTGCAGTAGAGGAGTGGCAGTGTTAGAGTAAAGAAGGGGGCATATATTCAAGAGGTGAAAACCAAAGGTCAAATCAACAAATTCTATATCTAGTGTGAGAAATAATGAGCCCAGAATTACTCTTAGATTGTGAACTTGAGGGACTAGGAAAATGATGTTGCCTTGAAGTTTAGGGAGGAAAATAATAAACTCTCTCAGACATGCTTGTTAAAGATGTCTACTGGACATACAGTTTGAGATATCTGAAAAGCAGTTGCAGATACAAGATCAGAGGTCAGCAAGCAGGTTGGAACAGGATAGATGTGAGAATTGTAGGTATAGAGATGGTAATTATTTAAATATATGTATATATATACATTTATTATATATATATATATATATAGGTGTATATTAACCTAACTAGATATAGATATAGATTATATAGAAAAAGAAGGATGTTTATGGATGGCTCTTTTCCATCACAAGTCTATTGGAATTGCTCATTGTTGAAAAGAATCAAGTCCATCACAATTGATCATCACATAATCTTTTTGCTGTGTATAATTTTTTCTGGATCTACTTACTCCACTTAGCATCACATAAGTCTTTCCAGTCTTTTCTGACATCAGCCTACTAATCTTTTTCAGCCATCCCCCAACTGATGGGCATCCAGTTAAATTCCAATTCCTTGCCACTACAAAAAGGGCTGCTACAAACATTTTGTACATGCAAACTTTTTTATTATCTCTTTGGGATATGGACCCAGTAGAGACACTGCTGGATGAAAGGATATGTACAGTTTGATAGCCCTTTGGACATAATTTCAAATGTCTCTCCAGAATGGTTGGATCAGTTCACAAGTCCACTAACAATGTATTAGTGCCCCAGTTTTCCTATATCCCTTTCAACATTTATCATAATCTTTTCCTGTCATCTCAGCCAATCTGAGGGGTATCTTAATTTGCACTTCTCTAGTAAATAGTGATTTAGAGCATTTTTTCACATGACTAGAAATGGCTTTAATTTCTTCATCTGAAAATTGTCTGGTTATAAACATTTGTCAATTGGGGAATGACTTGAATCCTTATAAATTTGAATCAATTTTCTATTTATTTTAGAAATGAGGCCTTTATTAGAAACACTAAATGTAATTCCCCCTCCCTTGAACTTTCTGCTTTTCTTCTAATCTTGGTAGCATTGATTTTGTTTGTATAAAACCTTTTTAATTTAATAAAATCACAATTATCTATTTTTCATCTTATAATGTTCTCTAGTTCTTCTTTGGCCACAAATTCCTTCCTTCTTCACAGATCTGATAGGCAGACTATCTCTTGTTGTCCCGATTTGCTTACAGTATCATTCTTTACGTCTAAACCATGAATCCATTTCTACTTTTATGGTACAGATTGTTGAGTGTTAGTCAATGCCCACTTTCTTCCATACTATTTTCAGTTTTCCCAGCAAATTTTTTCAAATAGTGAGTTTTTATTCCAGAAGTTGGAGTCTTTGGATTTATCAAACAATAGATTACTATAGTCATTGACTATTGTGTCTTGTGACCTCTTCCATTAATCCACTAATCTATTTCTTCGACTGCAAAATGGTTTGAATGACCACTGGTTTATAATATAGTTTATATCTGGTACAGCTAGGCCATCTTCCTTTGCATTTTTTTCATTAATTCTCTTGAAATTCTTGACCTTTTGTCCTTCCAGATGAATTTTGTATTATTTTTTTAAGCTCTCTAAAGTAATTTTTTGGCAGTTTGACTGATTTGGCACTGGATAAGTAGATTAATTTAAGTAGAACTGTCATTTTTATTATATTGGCTTGATCTACCTATGAGCACTTGATATTCTTCCAATTGATTAGATGTAACTTTTTCTTTGCAAAAAATGACAAACT
Source organism: Antechinus flavipes (assembly GCF_016432865.1). NCBI lineage: Eukaryota > Metazoa > Chordata > Mammalia > Dasyuromorphia > Dasyuridae > Antechinus > Antechinus flavipes. Next base: position 427,562,892 of record NC_067400.1, read on the forward strand.
TTAGACTATGTGTGATAAAGTCCTTAATCAATCTAAATATCTTTGAAAGCTCCTGGATGAATTGGTTTAAAAAAATTAGTCATAGCTGTTTTGATACGAGAGCTACCTGTCAGTGGCTGCTGGAGGTCTAACTCAGACCTATAGAATAGATCTTTTCATGTGAGAGGATGATAATGATACAAGGACACTGAGAGGCAATTGCATTCTCTGATCTCCCTCCTCTTACCTTTGCCTCCAATTTATTTCATTTCCAGTCCACAAGCAACACCTGTGTCAGTAAAGGCTGCTTTGCAACTCCTTCAGATCTTGTAATTCACAGCTGTGGAGGCTCTTAGAGAACTGACCTGCCCCTTCACTTAGGCATGGTCCTTAAGACATAGCCTGTGAGTCATTATGAAAAGGTGGATCAGTTTGAAACCTGTGAATCTGAATGTCTGTCTAACAATGGAGAGGAAAGAAAACAAAGTCACAAGAAGGAAACTCTTGGAGGAGAGGAACTTTTGCCTTACCCCTTTGTTTTGTTCTTCTCCTCCCTTGGCTGGAGGAGAACCTTAAGAACTTTGAAGGACCTAAGGATTTTCATCAACAACTCAAGTGTCCCCCAAATGGTTAATGATCAGCACTGGGTGCCAAGGACAGACTATATCTAATGAGAAAAGGTAGATTCAAAGAGCCCAGAAAAAAAATATACACTATACCTAAAAAAAAAATCTTGTTTTCTATTAAAGCTTTTTATTTTCAAAACATATGGATGGATAATTTTTCAACATTGACTTTTGCATAGCCTTGTGTTCCAAAATTTCCCCTCTTTTTTCCCATCCCTCCCCTAGATGACCAATATATGTTATACATGTTAAAATATATGTTAAATTCAATATATGCAAACATATATATACAATTATCTTTCTGCATATGAAAAATCAGATCAAAAAGGAAAGAAAATGAGTTAAAAAGCAAAAGGCAAATAAACAACAACAAAAAGAGTGAGAGTTATGTTGTGATGCACACTCAGTTCCCACAGTTCTCTCTCTGGGTATAGATGGCTTTCTTCATTACAAGATCATAGAAATTGGACTCAATCATTTCATTGTTGGAAAGAGGCATGTCCATCGAAATTAATTGTCATATAATATTGCTGTTGCCATGTACAATGATCTACTGGTTCTGATCATTTTACTTAGCATCACTTCATGTAAGTCTCTCTAGGTCTCTCTGAAATCATCCTCCTGATCATTTCTATGGAATAATAATATTCCCTCACATTCATATACCATAATTTATTCAGCTATTCTCCAACTGATGGGCATCCACTTAGTTTCCAATTTTTTGCCACTACAAAAAGAGCTGCCACAAACATTTTTGCAATGTGGGTCCCTTTCCCTCCTTTAAGATCTCTTTAGGATATAAACCCAGTGGAAATACTGCTGGATCAAAGAGTATGCACAGTTTGATAACTTTTTGAGCATAGTTCCAAATTGCTCTCCAGAATGGCTGGATCCATTCACAATTCCACTAACAATGAATTAGTGTCCCAGTTTTCCCACATACCTTCTAGCATCCGTCATTATCTTTTCCTGTCATCTTAGCCAATCTGAGAGGTGTGTAGTGGTATCTCAGAGTTGTCTTAATTTGCATTTCTCTGATAAATAGTGATTTAGAACACCTTTTCATATGACTAGAAATGGTTTTAATTTATCTGAAAATTGTCTGTTCATATCCTAAAGGGAACATCTTAAGGAACACAGGCAAAAGGACCGCTAAGATATTAGAATAGAAAGAGGGAAGGTCCAGAGTAGGACCCTATGATGCAGTTACAAATAGAAGTTCGGACAATGGATTACAAGCAAAGAGACTAAAAAGGAAGAGAGGAATTTAAAAAAATACAGGAAAAATAGAATTTCTAGGAGGGTCAACATTGGCCAATAATGTCAAGACAGATGAAGACTGAGAAAAAGTCATTGGATTTTGCAACTAAATGATCATTGTTGCACTTATGAAAGCAATTTCAATTGAGTTTTGGAGCTCAGGAATTAGATTGTAAGCCCATAAGAAGTGAGTAAGGGAAAAAGAAGTAAATGACAGATGAGAAAGTGTAGGTTATTTTCCTTGTATGTGTGTGTTTTTTAAAACTACTCTCTCTGTAATACATGAATGCTGTTTTTCCCCCTAGGAGTTTGACTGTAAAGGAGTAAAGAGATAATAACTTAATGGGTTTACATAGTTAAATGAAGGATATTTTTTTTAATAATGGGTTGCTCTAGACAACTTTTTTGAAAGAAAAGAAGAAGCTGCTGGATAAAGAAAGACTAAGGCCTGAATAGGGAGAAGGGATAACTAAATGGGATGGGCAAGGGATAGACAAACTCTAGAAGAAAAGAGGGCTAAGGATCAAGGGTTTAAGTAGAAAAGTCAGCTTGCTCAAGGAGAAAAAGCCATCTTCCTCAGAAGCTAAAGCAAAGGATAGACGATAGTGAGGAATAGTGTTGAGGAGAAATGGAAGCCTATAAAGAAGGGTTTCAATTTTATCACTTAAATATGAAGCAAAGTTCTCTGTTGCAAGGAAGAAGAGAGGGGTTGATGTGAGTGATTTAAGAAGAATAAATATTTTAAATTATCACTGCAATAGGGAATAGAGAATCAAGAAAGAGTAACAGAATATGTATGGGTTAAGAAGAGCCCTTTTGACATTAGGCAGGACAAATCTGTAGTGTAGTGAGTATGAAAAGTTTTATGACTTCTTATATCAGTGTTCATTATCACTTCAGTAGAAGTTAAGATGGATGGTGGGGACAACATCAGGATTTGAATTTAGAAAGGGATGAAGTAGCAAGGAACTTGAGGATTGAAGAATTGAAGACATTAACTAAATTTATTATTCCAAATAAAATTGAGGACAGAGCATGGGTAATAAACAGACTGGAAAAACAGGGAGGGATGGAGTGCCTGGAGATTGTGATGAGGACAAAAAGAATATGTTTAGAAGGTGTAAGGTAGAGGGACAGATAGAAGAAGAGACATATGGTTATGGTGAAATAGAGGAATTTAAGAATTATGGATATAATTAAAATGAGACAATTGTGGTGATAATGAGAGGAAGGTTGTGATTATTTTTATTGGACACTGAGAAGAAGTGGAGTATAGACCATCTATAGAATTTGAGGAAGTTAATGAACTAGAAGATGAAGGTCTTTAATGGGACATTAATATGTATATTGAAATCCACAAATATAGGGCATGAATTGCAATCAAGAAGAAAAGCATAAGCCAATTCAAAAGAATGTAATCAAATTCCTTGAAAGAATGGAGAATGACCTGGTGGTTAGCAAATAATTTCCACTAAGATCTACACAGGGTGATATGTTTGGATGGGGTGAATGTTGAAGGAAAATAAATTGTTTAATTATAGTAGCAAGCAAGAAGTTTAAAAGTGGAAGTGATAAGCAAGCAATATGCTTGCTATTCCTGCCTGATTCAAGATGGTTGAAGATAGGTACACTCAGTACTAGAAAAGATGGCCCAGGATTTGGTGTTATCCAGCAAAAGTTAAGCTTCTATTATTTCAAGGAACTCAAAGAAAATTGACTTAGAAGAGATCTAAGTTGAAGGGAATTTTGTTAAAAAATACAATGAAGGCTACAGGGGGCACAACCAAAAGAAGAGTATTAATGAGTGATGTCAAGGGGGAGGGTGTAAGTTTATTGGTGTAAAAGCAAAGATTTATTGATCAAAAAGACTCATCCCAACCAGTTTACGATGTGAGACTCTTGACTGTTGAGTGAAAACAGTCACGCATTGGATGAAATGAAATATACGGGAAATGTATGTAGATTAATTAAGGGATTTGGCTACAACCTGAATAAATACCAATAAGTTAGTTGGAACTGGGAATTTCAGCAAATGCAAGCATAGGAAAAAAAAAAAACCCAGCCAAGTCCCTTAGAAGGAAGCACATTTTAGAAAGAGCAGATTCCCAACCTTTGCCTCTCTCCTTCCTCTGCTTCCTGGCATTTTGGCCAGAGGAGATCATGAACCATGAAAGACTAAAAGGTTTGAACTTTTTTTTATCAGTGTCCTAGTAGTGTTCCTAAGACATCAATACCGGGCTATAATGTCTGAATCAGGAATTAGACAGGAAGAAAAGAGAAAGATTCAAGCTTCTACAAGGAACCCAAAAGAAAAGCTATACTATATTTGAGGGAAACATCTTAAGTACTCCAGAAAAAGAATTTACAGGAGCTGTTAGTTGCCTCTTTGCCCCAAATGCTCCAAAATATAGCCCATTCTCCCTGGACTCTATCTACTTGTTTGAGAGAATGCTGCAGGCAATGGGAGAGAGTGTTTTATATCTCTCATAAAGCCAGAGTGAATATTGTTTCTCTATATGGTATCTAATCCAAGGAAATTTTCTATGAAAAGTCAATCTGTGAATTGCTTGGACTTTGGGTACATGAAACACCAAAGGATTTAATAATGAGTTTATGTCATAAAGCCAATGATAGTCACATCCAATATTCTGTGAACCATTCTCCAGTCTTTCAGGCATGTTTGTGTCAAAGGTTACAGAAGTCTGATTATGATACTTAAATTAATCTCCAGATAAATACCCATATGTCATGGAGTTTTCTAACATTCAAATAAGCATATTTAAAAAATATATCATAAAACATCCCTCATTTTGACTCTTTGTATAATATAGTCTAGGTAAATGACAAACAATCCTCATTGTGTATCTGACAGACCAAAGACTAATATAATTTGAATTAAATGTGGTCTTCTCTTTTCTCACTAAAAAAGTTAAGGAAGAGGTTCTCCTGAGATGGAGAATAGAGAAAGAAGTCTCTCTATCCACAAAGTGAAGGGCTGTCCATATAGATCAGTGCATTTTCAGCAAGTTTTGTTGCAGTGTTGCTAGCCAACTTTTTTTCTTTCAGACTTGGTCATCAGAGAGAGAAAGAAAACATTATTCTATGCATTAGAATAAGATGTCAGCACATAACATGAATACACTGAGAAACACAAGTTACTTAGTCCTCTTGGGATTTGTGTATTTCAGGAGAGAAGAGCAGCCAAATGACTAGTCACTGAAACAAATATTGTTACTGGAATGCAAATCAGGATTTTAAAATATACTATTGTGTTTCAGAGTTAACTTTAGCCAGTATTAAGATATTGTGTACCAAATCAAGTAATTTAATATTTTGATTGTAAAATTAACTATTTTTATTGACTAAATATTTTTTATCAAAAATTGTAATCCTTGTCATCCTTTCCCCCCTAAATATTATTTAATTTTGCATGACTAAGTTTTAAATAGAATGATAAAAAAGTCAATGAGAATTCAGAATTTTCAGAAAAATTCCATCTTTAGACTTATACCAAATCAATTATTTTAATCTATGGAAGAAATGCCTTTATTGATGCAGTTTAGCACTTGCTCTGTCTTTACAAACTTAGAGAACTGCCTTGTCCCTGAAAGGGGAAATGATATAATCCAAATCTTCAAGCTAGGATGTGTCATTTGAAATCTTCTCAATCCAAAGTCAATTTTCTTTCAACAGCCATCTCAAGTCAGAGTTTTATTAATGCATATTTTATATCTATCTATCATTTTTATAATTAAATAAGATTGTTCTTTTAAAAAATTTCTTTGTGCATTTTTATTTGCTAAAATGTGTTTAACACATTTAAATTTGAAGTTATGGACTATTACACTTAAACAAAAAAATAGCAACAACAAAATGCCTACTGTGAAATTGTTCATCATTCATGTCAGTTCTAGGGGCAGCAGTGGATAGAATGCTGAGCCTGAAGAAGGGAAGATTCATCTTCCTGAGTTTAAAACTCAGACTTTACTAGCTTTGTAACCCTGAGCAAGTCACTTACTCCTGTTTTCTTATCTCTGTGAAATAAGCTGGAGAAGGAAATGGCAAACCATTCCAGTATTTTTGCTAAGCAAAGCTCAAATGGGGTAACAAAGAGTCAGATACAACTGAAAAATGACTGAATGACAATAAAGGTGCATAAACCCACAATTATTACTTAAGGTTGCCTTGACAGAGTGTACAAGGTTGGTAAACTTAGGTTGCAAAGAGCCAGAGTTCAATGTTCTCACCAAATTACTATAGCTTTACTTTTAGAAATTGTTAGATAGGCAAGCTGGCATTATCTGGTCATTCAATTAAAAAAAAATTAAGAGCTGGAGAAAGAGAATCATGATAGATATGTTTCCTACTCTGACCCATATATTTGTAGCTATTCTTTGAACATGGAAGATTTTGAAGAAGGGGAAGGAAAAAAAATGGAAAAGAGGAGGAAAGGAAAACAGATAAAAGGGAAAGAATTTTGATGAACATGGTTATGTATTCAGATGAACATTATTGTATGTTCTTTTCTGGCATTGGTCAGGAAACATCAGAGACCACATTCATGTTGATCAAGATATCTTACAAGTACTTCAGGACAATATACTAGTAGAAAAAATACAGCATTTCTTCTAGAGATGTTGTGAAAATAAATGAGCTAATCAAAAAGAAAAAAAATCAACTTTTCAGAAAAAAAAGTACGGTATAAATCAAAGGCACTCTATTGTTGTCAGACATTTTACAATTATGAAAACTGGATTCAAATATTGATTCACTAATCTATAAACTCAGTTATATTCTGATTTTTTAAAAATGTGTAAATGTTCCTCTTTCTCTTCTGTAGTCTGCTTATACCTCTTATACTTTTAAACACAAGCCGGGAGAGCCTTGAGTTGAGAAATGGAATGTTCATGTCAGGAAGAGAGACACCTATATAATTTTTTTTCAGATGTTGATTGTGTGTACTAATTAAACAAAACAGGTTTGTTTTTGGCAAATTGGTTCACAGCTCATCTGGCAGCAGAGAGAGAAAGATTTCTAAATATTCAGTGAGTTGTTGGTTATGACATGGCCTGACTAAGTTTAGGGCCTGTCAGATCTTGTTTGGAAAGACCTCAAAGCTTTCCCCTCTTCTGGATGATGTACTTTAGAGGCTCCAGGGGATGGAGAAAGACGAGGTTTGCCAAATTCTTTTCCTTTTTTTTTCTACTCATGATAGCAGAGAAAATATAAACTACAGTCAAGACTTAGTCCTTTTTACACGGTTAGATAGAGTCAAAAGGCTCTTCAAAATATGCCATCATAAGGTTGTCTCAAAATAAGACTAGACCTAGAGAGACGTGTTTTAATCAGTTTTCAATGTTCCTTATGACAGAGATCAGGGAGGACTAACTTTACTACTCTTTGGCATTTAATCAATATCTGAAGCATTTTTTCTCACCATACCATTTACTAGACCTGCAGTAGAACTGGTTGATTTGAATTCTTTCTCTCTCCCTTCCTTGCTGGTAGGTGATGATAAAATATGAAGTAGCCAAAAGGCAAATAACAGGAGAAAAAAAAGGGAAAGAAACAGGGAGCATGAATAATCCAACTAGCCTTTTCTTGAATAAATGTGAGTTAATTAAGTTCATAAAGAAAATAATTTTATGCTGGATTTTAGTCTAGAATTTAAATTTGCCTTTGATAATCCTCTATCACATGGATAATAATGCATAGGCATCATCTGTACATATGTTTAGCTTTATTCATTTTTGCATTTTTTAAAGTTTTAAAAATCTCATGAAGATGTAAACAACATGAAAGTTAGAATTCACTATCATCATATTTTCAGTTCAAATTCACATGTATTTAATTCATGCTTAGTATGTGCAGAAGACTTGCTAAGTATAGAGGGAAATACAAAGTTCAGGAAACACCCTAACTTACAATTTAGTATGGGAAAATTCAGTATGCATAAAGAGTGTTAAAATTACACTGACAGATATGGTAAGAAAAAATGCTTATTTATAAAATCTTAATAATTGTTACTCTTGTCTCTATACACAAAGGATTCAGAGAGTTTTGTTAACTGATACATTAACAAAATATATGGTAATTTCAAAACCATTTAGATATTTAAAAAACAAACAACAACAAATTTCCTCCCAAGTATGTAGAATAATAGAATGAAGGCTAGACTGGGATTTGGGCCATCTGGCCCATATGGGTTTGCCACTCACTAGTCATGTTACTGTGAACAATTTACATCACCTGAAATGTATTACATGATTTCAGATGTAACTAATATATCTGATATATCTCTCAGCTCTTAATTCGTATGGTTTCCAATAATAAACCCAGTATTTTCTAGGCAGTTTCTGTTCCATAACATTTACTGGGTACTTACCATGTTTCTGTGTTAGGCACAAAGTGTGGAGAGATCACTCTCACTCAGGGAAGAGTGATCCTGAGAAAGCAAACATATTCCTTTCCTCAAGGAATTTAAAATGTAGTAGGAGAGAAAAGGCAAGTATATTTATGATTATAATAAAAATTAAAAGCTTAAAATAAATGAGTCCTATGGGTTATGGGAATATAGTCCTATGAGAAAATTACATTTAGACAGTCAATTTAGAACTAGCCCTTGGCTCACTATTTGTCTTGGGATATAACATATATGACCATGGGAAAATGTTTAGGAACATAGAATTCAGAGATCATCTTGTGCATCTTTCATTTGATAAATAAGGAAACTAAAAACAAAGGAAGTTAATTGTTTTGCCTAAAGTCAAGCAGATATTAAGCAATAAGGGCAGAACTGGAAGCCAGGCCCTCAGACTCCAGATCTCGTGTCTTCATCACACACTAAATTTGAGTTCCTCCTTCAGGTTTACCCTCTTATTTATGCATAGTCCTGGCCAAGCTTCCATTCTTCGAAATGGCAGATTTATAGTCCTTGACATAGCTTTGTTTCCATGGGAACAGACCAGAACTAATCGATTTTGTCTGTAAAAATAATAATAAAAATACCCACATGGAAAGAGAATATTGACTCTAAGACATAATAGATATATTGAATCCACTAGATTTGTGCATTTCTGTGTGGTATGTTGGGAAGAGCTATTTCAAGTCCTGTGGTCAATGGGAGGAGGGGTTTCCTACCTTTCACTTCAGCAATGCACAAAATATCCAGGATTGCATTTTGTCAGATTCAAAATTGGTCTAACATTCATTAACCAAATACATTAATTTACATTAGTATAATCATACATACTCATTAAAATGATGCAAAATATTGTGTTATTTGACTTACAATATGATATCATCGTGCCATCTAAGAATGGCAAAAAGAAAGAAGACATAAAATCCATCTATCAGTGATTATCAGCATACAGCACAGATGCTTTTTAAATGACAAATCAGAGTCTCAGTACAGTACAAAATGTCAACTATAGCCAGGAAAGGCAGGCAAAAATAGAATGTACTGAGTATCTTCCATCAAAACCTGTCTCATTTTCAGTCTGTAGTGATACATCAAAGACCCTGAAATACTCAGATGAAATCTTCATATCCAGTGAATGTAAGGTGCTTAATTGAAATAAAATGTTAAACAAGAATATTAAATTCAAACTGAACTTCTGCTGGGCAGCTAGCTGGTGCACTAGATAGAGTTCCAGGCTTGTACTCAGGAAGATCTGAGTTCAAATTTGATCTTGGACACTTAGTAGATGTGTTACCCTGAGCAAATCACGTGTTTGCCTAGGTTCCCTTATCAGCAAAATAAGCTGAAGAAGGAAATGGCAAACTGCCCCAATATCTCTTCCCAGAAATCCCAATAAGGTCTTGAAGAGTCGGACATGACTGAAATAATTGAACCACAAATCAACCTCATAAAGGCACAGTGGTTAGCTAAAGCAGGGTTTCTTAAACTTTTTCAACTTGCGATCCCAAGGGACCCCAGTAATATAGGTGATTGAAATAGGCAAACATTTACTGATAATAAATTATAATTTCATGACCCTCCTCCCCACATTCAGTTAGGAGACCTCTTTTAGGTTACAAATCACAGTTTTAAAAGCTGGAAATAATACTGTTTATCCAATAATAGTAGTATACTTGGTAAACTCTTAAGATGGAATATATAATGGTGCTTTTAAATGTTTTTTTAAATATTAAATATCTTAATAAAAATTTCATTTACATCCAGAAACTTGTTGTGTAGTTATTAAATGTTACATAATAGTGTTCACAAAATATTCTACAATGAGATTATTTAAAATTATATTACATATATGTATTATACACACATATATATGCCCCATTTGCCTCCTCTGATAAGAATATATTTTTATCAGCTATTGTTGGAAAATTGAGGTTACTAAGAAATGTATAATTAGATTAAGCAATTAAGATCTCTTTAAAGGCAGGAACCATATCTTATTTCATATTTTTATCTAACCCAGTGCTAAGAAAAGTATTCAATACCTTGAAACTGAAATTAAACAAAGGAATTTATAAAATTTGTTCCATTTAGTAAGTTACAGTGAATATTTGTTCACTTTTAAATGGAATATATATGTGTATGTGTATATATATGTATAGTTACTATATCATGACATCAAGCAAAACAACTTTTATAAGTCTTAATGTTTCTCCAAGGAGAAAAGAAAATGAAAATTGAGATTTCACAAAATGTCCAGTCACAGTTCTCAAATTTTGATTTTTAGTAGTTTTAGTGGTGTCTAACTCTTTACATCCCCCTTTCCCTCTAATTTGTAGATTTTTGGCAAAAATACTGGAGTGGTTTGCCATTTCTTTCTCCAGTTCATTTTAGAGAAGAAAAAACTGAAGCAAACAGTTAAATGCCTTGCTCAGGGTCACATATCTAATACCTGACATCAGATTTGAGCTTAGGAAGATGACTCTTCACTCCAGGCCCTGCACTCTATCCACTCTGCTACCTAACTATCCTCATATTTATTAATACTACATAAATGAATCTGACATGGGTGAAATTTACTGCACTGAAGCTTTGAAGTCAAAGAATTTGCCACCTCTAAAAGCAAACTGGAATTTAAAAACAAAAAAATGCTTTATGACTACTTCAAAATGAACATCAGGAAAACACAAAAATCTAAACAAACACCTTTTCACTAGTGTTTACTAATTTTAAAAGAATTCTCTCAGACTTGCACATTATGTAGATCCCATTTAATTTCCATTTCTTAGCAATATTTAGGTGTTTTGACAAAATTTCTGCCTCTTCTTTTGGAGAATATGGCCATTCACTTTTGCCTGCTGATTTTGGTCCTGCATGTTTAAAGTTTTAATCCACTAGCTGAACAACTGCTGAATGTTATTGTGTTTCCAGTATGGGTTAATAATGTATGAAAGGGTAGTCCATCAAGGAGAAGTTCAAAGTATAGATGAGCCAGACTCTTACTTAGGTCATCCCAGTGCCCAAAACATACTCACCACATGTGATACATCAAAAACATGTGTTTGGGAGGGACTGAGTTCAAATGTGACCTTCCTTACTTTTCCATGGAAAAGTCACTCTCTATTTGCCTGAGTTTCCTCATCTATAAAATGAGGATAATAATAGCAAATAATTCATAGGATCATTGTGAGAATCAAATGAGATAATAGTTGGAAAGTGCTTAGCATAGTATCTGGCCCATGGTAAGTACTATATAAAAGTAAGCTAATATAGTTATTGTTTTCCTTTGAATTATGATATTGAATAAGAATAGGAGTTGAATTTACCATGTGAATTTTTCAATGCAAAGGATTTCTTTAAATTGAAAATTATAAACCTTTGAGTCAATCTATTGAAAGAGCCTTCAAAGAAATACATTATATAAATTTTTCATCAAATTCTCTAACCCTGCAAAACTAGCTACATTGCAGTGACACACACGACTACTTATAAAAAGAAACATCAACGACCTAAATACTTAGATGTGGCTAGGAGGGTAAAGGTACATTTCCATTCTAATAAAGTTGCTTGGGAGGCACATAAAGCATGAGTCTACTCTTTATTAATCATTGAGAGCTTTCCAAATTGGATTCTTATTTTATTAATATTCTAGGAGATCCTGGTTCAGTGAAGAATGATATTTATTGTGAAGAATTATTATGAATGAATATTCTAGGAGATCATGGTTCTGTACTCTTGCCAGAGTACTTTTGCTTGCATTTTCTCATTAGATCCTTACAAAAGCCTATGAGCCAAGAAGAACAGCTATTATAATACATATGGTTAAAATATAATAAAACAAAGTTTCAAATTTGTTCCAGGTCTTGGTCAAGGTCATATAACTAGTTAGTCATGACCTGGTTTTAGTTCCTTCAATTAAATATGTGGATACTTGAAATGTGCAAATCATACCAAACTTTCATTTTAGCTTCTGATACTAAAAAAATGCCCCATAATCAAATATATGAAAGTCATGTGTATATAACCCAATTGCCAATTTTGGTCTGTTGTGCATCAGTTTGGTTTGAATGTTAAAGCTAACTGAAAAAAAAATTCATTTTATGAATGAATGTGTCCAAGGAATATTGCAGAGATGTAGTAAAGAATTGCTAGATTTCTGATTTGTTTTTGAAAGGTAAGGCCAGTGATCATCTAATTCTTCTACTTCATCAATCATTTTGCTAAGATAAAAGCTTCTTTTTCAATCATAAAACAAAAATTTCTAATTAGAATTAATGTAATATAAAATAGTATTTTTGATGTGGTCATATCTAGTTTTTAGCAAAGATTATATTATTAAACACATGCTTAGGCCATAAACTAAAGACAATGATTTAATATAAATATAAATTTTTAAAGAAACTAACTTGCTGACCCTTGACCTTTCAGAAATATTGATTTCAACATTGGCTTAATCAATTCAGTGAGTAAAGTCACCCATATAATTTCTTCTTGTGGGGAACTATTGATCAATGGGGGAAATAATAATTATAGTAGTAATAATAATAGCTCATATTTAAATAGTACTTTATGGTTATGAAACAGATAATAGGAGTTGGAGTCTGAAGCGATTTCAGAACTCAAGGAATCCAGTCTTCTTATTTTGCAGATGCAGAAATTGAAGCTCTAGAAGAGATCTGCCAATAGAAATACAGGGAATAAGTAGCAGAGCTGGGATAGGAAACCAATTCTGTTTCTGAACTCTATGCTATACATATAACCTAATGTGAACAGAAGATGAAAAATAGGGGAGAAGAGGAGAGATAGAGGTGTCGTCAAAAATCAAGAATTGGCTCTACTTATAAGGCTTATGAGCACATATCCTTTACCAGAAGTAAATAACCATATTTCTGTGTTTCTTGGCTCAAAAGTCAAGAACAGATGTCTTGTGAAGTTGATTTATGGAGAATCAGATTGAACAGTAATAATGTTTACAAGTTAAAATTGTGGCACAGCACTAAATGCTCTACTTAATGTTTATAGTGACTATTTTTTTATTTACTGGCAAAACCAGATGAAGCATTAAATACCATCTTGGTTGAATTTTCCCCCACCCTTTTTCATTATTTTTCTCCTAACTGGTATCTATTTTCCCCGTTTTTATCCCCATAGGAGATTCTTATGCGAGAGGCTAAACGAAATTAAATTTGCAGGATGAAAAGATGGCACAGGCACTGCTGGTACCCCCAGGACCTGACAGCTTCCGCTATTTTACTAGAGAATCTCTCGCTGCTATTGAAAAACGCTCTGCAGAAGAGAAAGCTAAGAAGGCCAAAAGAGAACTTAAAGAGGACGATGATGAGAACAAACCAAAGCCAAATAGTGACTTGGAAGCAGGAAAATCTCTCCCATTTATTTATGGAGACATTCCACCTGGAATGGTGTCAGAGCCCTTGGAGGACCTTGACCCATACTATATCAATAAAAAAGTGAGTCTTTGGGAAAGTTATCCTTACTAAACCTTGCAGTGCATATTGCCTATAGCATTCACTTGCATTGACTATTTATCATGTGCTTGCATTTGTCAGCTCTGCAAATGCACTATAAGTATTTTTCTTTTGATAAATAATTAGCTTGTAGGGAATTTTCATGAGAAGATTCTGGAAGCAAAGTATAATAAAAATAATTGATATAAAATAACAGTCAGATTTTGTTTCAGCAAGAATTATAGACAAGTATAAAGTTTCTCCAAAATATACTGCTTTGCCTATATGCATTCATAGCAATTTAAATAAGTGTTAAATTAAGGTTCATAAGTGGAAATAGCAAAATGCATTTATTAGTGTACTTACTAAGTTAACTCCAAAATATTTAAGTATCTCACGAGCAAAAAGAGATATTTCTAGCTCTAAATATTTCTATATGTAAGTATTAGTTATTTGTCCAGAAATATATGCTTCTCATTTTAGAGTCTGAATTTTTTAAATGATTTCTTTGCATTAGAAAACTGCTTTGCAGTAGAAAACTACTTAACATTATAGACACAATTTATGCCACCCTAAATGAAAATTTAATAACATTTTCTCAAAGGTATTTTTTCAACCTAGAATATATATTAAGGTCTGCAACATATGACTAGACTGTCTCTAATATCACTTTAAAGGAAAATATGAAGGAAAAATTAACTAGAAAACGAATTTTTAAGGAATCTAAACTTTGTTATGCAATAATTATTTCTCTATGTAATGCTGAAACAATCACATAATTTATTAAAATAGTCAATTAAAAGAAGAAAAAAGGTTAAAGTAACAGTTTGACATTTTGCAAGAAAAAATGACCACATGAATTTATTTTTCACTTTGAAATGTTCTGACATTATTCAGATGAAATTTATATTTCACATGTGTTTGCACACATATAAAACAAATCTAGTCATAAAATGAAGATAAAAGAATAATTACAGTTACTATCAGAGGTCTAACCATTAAGTACCTGCAAAATAATGGTAGCCATTCTGTTTACAACACATATAAGAGAGGAATTCACTAAACATACAAATAAGTGAATAAATATACATTATAATATATACCAGTGTTGATGCTGACACCTCATCGGCACATTCCTTATGCTTCAGCCCTGTGTTTGGAGAGCTGACATCCTGAAATGCTGGAGTGCATAGCAAAGAAGCTGGTTTGAACTGGTTCTATGTGTTCTAAAACCATTTTAAATTGGTTCACCTAATTTCAAACCACTTTAGTCCAGACCACTCCAATCACTGATACAACTCATCAGTACTTCAGTATACTTTAATCATCTGATTAGAGTGCTGAGTGGAAAAAAAAATCCATCTAAAGCCAGGATTTAAAAAGAATTCGGGATATCACTCCTTTTATTTAATTCCACTGCTCCCCAAAAAATTTATCAGAAAACAGATAGCAGTTATACCTGACTTTCCCCTAAACATTAAATTGCTATTCCACTTAGGAACTTTCAATTTAGCTTAATTTTTTTTTTGGGGGGGGAAAGGCAACAGCAGCTTGTAGTATAGTTTTTCAAACATTTTCATTTTATTTCTTCCTAATTTGAATTTATTTTCATAATTTGCTCCTGAGAGATAGTGCAGAAGAGTTTGTTGAGAACACTGAGAAGCTCGGATAGCCAGCATGTATCAGAAGAAAAACAACCTAGATTTTAGGTTAGCACTCTTATTTATCACATGAATCCCTCACTTTCTCCACTTTCTTCCAGTAATAAGAGATGTCTTCTAGTTTTCATTAGCACTTGAAAAGAGAATCTCTAGCTTTTCCTTTTCTTGTCATCTGGAAATGCCTAGTTATGAGCTAGTTAGGATAAAACCCAAAAATTTATCCAGAAATTGTCTGGAATCCTTTTTAAACATGTAACAAATTTTTCCCTTTCATAGACTCAAGAGCTGTTTGGTTTGTTAATTTAAAATCTTGGCTTCATAAGATATGATCAATAGAAATAACTTATAAAATTCAACAAAAAGTGTCATTGGAACATCAAATTTGATTCCTTGGGTGGTTCAGTTGATATTGAAAAAATTTTTTTTAAATAAAAAATAAAAAGAATAGTAAGCATAAAAGAGAGAGGAGGGAGTTGCATTCTATTTCCTTTTTTGGGGGGGAAGAGGAAGTAGGTAGGAATAATATTAGGGATCACTGTTTAAATTCTTTCTTAATGTGGCAAATGGCAACTAATTAGTGGATTAAATTATTTCTTCATAGCCATTTATATTCTCACCCTAAACTCAATTTGATTAACAGTGAATTGTATATTCAAATGTTCTACTTAAAACCTGGAAAAACTGACTTAGGTGTTTAACTATTAATATTAAATTGCTAATATTATGAATTTTGGGAAATCATTTATCAGATTCTCAGTTATAATATCCTTTAGAGTTCTTTGCTACCTTAATAAAGTTGATAAATGCCTTTTGGATAATCTCTTCACTTTTGAAGAATAGTTTATTTACCCTTGTTACATAATTGTTCAAACGTGAGGTGGAATTTATACAGAGCAATTTATTCGGCACTTTGCCAAATAGTATGGTCTTTAAACACAAAAGGACATTTAAAAGAGAAACTAGAGAGTATGAGCAGAATATTACATAATAAATGAGGAACTTCTAAAAAGAATAACAGCAAAAGATGCCATCAGAGAAGTAAGTATATGATAGAAAAAGTGGTCATGAGTTGAGACTGAGGGAGAGATATTGATATGGATAATCTAAGATCTTATCTATTAGATTGTTAAATCTTATTTTTTTTGTAAATAAAGCTTCATACTATTATAAAATTGTAAATTGGCTAACATAAATTGGCTATATACATTTTTCTTATGCATGCCTATCTTCAGTTGTTTATTATTATAATTCTTACATTTTCTTTTTTTTTTCTTTTTCAGACTTTTATAGTATTGAATAAAGGAAAGGCAATCTTTCGATTCAGTGCCACATCTGCCTTGTATATTTTAACTCCTCTCAACCCTGTTAGAAAAATTGCTATTAAGATTTTGGTACATTCATATCCTTTCAGAATGGTTGTTTTCTATTTCTAAAAATCTGTTTTTTTTAAAAAGAAAAATGCATTTCTACATTAAATATGTAGAGAGTGCCCTTGAAATCAATGGCAATTTGTTGGTTTAATTTGTACTTCAATTCTTTGTTCTTCTATTGATGCATAGAAATGTTGACTGCTGAGATTATTATTGAACTACCTTTTCATGTACCCAAGTAAATAGTGTTATTCTTCATGTTTCCTCATTCCACCAATCCAGTAAGTTTCCAAGTCTTATCTACCTCCACATATTTAGCATCTTTCCCCTTCTCTCTATCAATTTGACTATAATCCCAATTATGTATGATCACCCACAATTACATCCTACTTGGCCTCCCTACTTTAAGGCTATTCCCTCTCCAATTTGTTTTCTACACAACTGCTAAAATTATTTTTTTTTTTAAGATCTGATATAACCATGTGAGCCTAATGTTCAATAAAAGCCAGTGGCCCCTTGTTATCTCTAGGATCAAATACAAACTAACATTTAAAATCCTTCACAAACTAAATCCACCCTAACTTTCCATGCCTATTATATATTGCTTCCCTTAAAACACACTTTGAATCAACCAAATTGGCTTCCTTAGAATTCCCCTACTTAACCTTCAAGTTTTGACTCTGTACCTTTGCACAGCATGGAGAGAGGGACACAGAGAGAAGGAGTTGGGGAAAGAGAGAGGCACATATGTATGTATATGCACATGTACATGTATATATCTCTATCCCTAGCTATATATGTGCATATTTAGGCAGTATATATCCCATATAGTTTTGTGATAGTCCAATGAGTTTATCTAAATGTGGTTCATGGAGAGGCTTTATAGATATCCTTGGAATTTTTCTAAGCTCTTTCCAAGGGAAACTTTTCTCCCTTTCAGGAAAGGAGTAGTAAAAGGGATTATAAGGCTGAATAGTCTGCTCTCCCAAGGACTAGAACCAAATCTTACCTACCTCTTCTAAATATTGCTTGCAGATTCAAGCTGCTTTCCTAGTCACTATTCCTTGGAGAAAAAGGGATACAATAAGCTTTTATCTAAATGCCTGACCCTTTAGCATTAAACGCTGTATATATAAGGACTATCACAGAGTGACTAAAGAGTAAAGCCATTTATTTAAGCAGACAGCAAACAGAAAGCAGAGAAGTTATACAGATTAGAATGTATGAGACAAATAAATTCTTTCTTTGGAAGCAAACTCTCAGATAATCAAGAAAGAAAAGTCTTGATCATATAGAAAAATTCCCAGAAGTCTCTAAGGAAGCAATCTGAATATCAGGGACCTGTTGTAGATACAGTTTTTCCTTCTCTGTTTATGAGTTTCTTCCTTTGTAGAGAAGGAAACTACCTGTGGTCCCTCTAAAAGTAGGAAGGAAGGAGAATTTTCTCCTCTCTTAATCTTTTACAATAACTTTGCCTCTTATATAAGTATACAGCATCAAGTCATCATTCTTGCCGTCAATAAGGAGAGTCTTATGCATAGGTCTGAAGCCAAATTTATACTCATGTTTATATATTGTCCCCCCTTACTGAATGCAAGTTCCTTGAAGGCAAGAATTTTGTTTTTAAATTTATATCTCCAGCATCAATCCCAGTACCTAGTATGTAAATGAGTAATTAATAAAGTTTTTTAAATAATTAGAATGTATTTACTATCCTCTATTTATTCAGTGATGTTGCTACACCAACCTGCTTGTTGTTTCTCTTTTACAACAGGACATCTCTAAAGCTACAGGTTCAAAAACAAGAGTTAGTTGATATTAGGTTATATAAGTGAAACAAATCAGCTAAGAACAATACTAGTTTGTTTATACCTTTTTATTACCTGCAATAAAATCTTTAATGAAGTATTACTAACAAAACAATCAGTCAATTAATCAACAAGTATTTATTCAATACTTGGCATGTGCCAGGCACTGGGATAAGCACTATGGATTCAAAGAAAGGCAGAAACAACTACTGCCTTTGTTATGAATTTTAATGAGGGTGACAACATGAAAAGAACTAGGTACTTACTAGATATACACAGAGTAGAGGGAAGGTAAACTCAGAGAAAAAGGCACTGACAAGTAGGAGAACCTCCTGCAGAAGGTGAAATTGAGCTGAAGGAAATAAGAGAAACTAAAAGATGGAGGAGAGGAACCAGAACACTCTAGACGTAGGGGAGAGCCAGGGCAAGGAAATGAGAGATGGGATATTATAAAAGAGAAACAACAAGTAGATCAACATAGCAACATCACTGAGCAGAGGGGAATAAAATAGAAGTGTACTGGAAAGGTAAAAGGGCCAAATTATGAAGAATCAAAGAGAGAATTTTATATTTCCTCCTAGAGGTAATGGGGGCCAACTAGAGCTCATTGAATTGTAGACATATGCTTTAGAAAAAAACAACTTTGGCAACTAAGTGGAAGATGGACTGGAGTAGGGAGAGATTTGAGGTATAGAGAACTCAATCAGAAGACCAATTTTGAAATGGTCCAGAAAAGAGGTGATAAGGGCATGAACAAGGCTAGCAGTTCCAGAACTGGAAAAATGTGGATATGAAAGAAAGATGTGGATATGAAAGAAAAACCAAGATGGTTTGGGAGGCAGGGAATAAAATAAATTCTATCTTAGACATATTTCAGTTGAAATGCCTTGGTACATCCAGTTATTGATGTGGTTCTGTAGTTCAGGAAAGAATTATGGATGCATATGTAGCTCTATATATCATTTATATGGGAACTGATGGATTCAAGAGATGTCATGAATGTAGATTATAGTGTTATTGTGACTATCGTCAAATTCAAGAGTTTTCACCATGGATTCGGCACCATACTTGGGTGTTTTGAGGAGTGCTACACATCTTTTCCAGAGAACATCTTCTAAAATAAGATGCAATAATCTAAAGCAACTAGAGAATAAGAAATTCTTTGGCTAGTGTAGAAATAGTGTAACTAAAGTAAGAACAATTTATGCAAACATATAAGTTGCTATCAAGTGTCAGTAATCGAAGTCTAACTTAACTAATTTGCCCAAAATTACATTTTTCTGTCCAGAACAAATCACTACTTTTCTATTATTCTACAAATGGAGATTGGAGTGTGGTACAGGGGACCAAAAATGACACAATAATCCTTTGCATATATAAGATACTGTAAAAAGTAATAAGTGATTGATTCTGGCTTCTGATACTCCTAATTTTTTTTAAGCTGGAAAGTGACTATTTGCATACAGAAAATTTATGACATCCTTTATTTAATTCTTAGTTATACAAAATAAATCAATGTATTTATTATCTAAGTACTCTCAACTTTCTATATTACAATCATTAATCTTTGTCTGGAAATAGAAAATTAAATTATGCCTACCACTCAACTTACATATTTAAACAGTATTTTATACATACTAAAAGGGTCTTCTAACAGAGTCATCTGGCACAATTCACTTGAATGGAAAATTCCCAATGAATTTTAAAAGGGGTACAAATAATCCATAATCTCTATAATTTATGGAATAAGATGAGATTACTTTCCAAGAATTTGTTCTGGGCATTATTGTTTTTTAAGATTAACATTAAAATAGGAAATGCATATAATTATTTGAGCAGTTAAAATTTTTTTTAATCCTATACATAGGCTATTTGTCAGTATCCACACAGTTATCATTGTCCTTATTTTACTAAAGCTATTCATATTTATTCTTTAACTATAATCTACTTTATTCAGCATGCTCATTATGTGCACTATTCTGACCAATTGTGTATTTATGACTATGAGTAACCCTCCGGACTGGACAAAGAATGTAGAGTAAGTGGAAATTATTCTTAGATATATTTCTTTGACTTTGGCCTTGTTTTCTGAGGCTAGGTTGTATATCCTCCCTCATAATTTCTTATCTGCTGTTTCTTTGATATGTAAGAAAATAGAGGGTCAAGTATGTAAGAAAGTATGGAAATATTCATTTATTTGAAGTGGGTGTTTTTCCCCACGAGGATTCACTGAATTTTGGTGCCAAATCAACATTTGGTATTCTAAAAACAAACAAACAAACAAAAAAAACTAATGAAAATGAAATGAGTATGCTCTTTAGCCAAGAATATATTTTTTTTATCAATTTAAATAAAGCAAGACCTAAAGCTTCATGCATCTTAATGATGAAAAGTATTTTTCCTAATGAAGATTCCTGTACTATCATTATAGTTTTTAAAGGAGAGTAAAAGCAACTTAAAAAAAAAAGCCTTTCCAAATAATGCAATGTCTTTTTTTTCCCAAGATGTTTTTCTTGAGTTTTATTAGTCATTAACTAGATCATTATAGCTTGAATTTATAAAATGTTTTAAGGTTTGCAAAGTGGTTTTTAAATATTAGATACTTTTCTCCTCACAACATCCCTGGGAGGTAAAGAATTATTATCTCCATTTTCCAGATAAGGAAATTGAGACAGACAGAGGGTTAAAAAATTTAAAGTCAGACACTAAATGTCTAAGACTGAACTTGAACTCAGGTTTTCTTGATTCCAATTCCAGTGCTTTATCTACTGTGCTTACCTAGCTATTTTTAAAAATATTTTATTTTCCCCCAATTGCACATAAAAATAGTTTTTAACATTTATAGTTTTTTTTTAATTTTGAGTTCCAAATTCTATTCCTCCTTATTTCTTCTCCCCCCTCCCTCAGATAGCAAGCAATCTTCTTTGTTACCTAGCTATTTTAAAGAATAATATTTTTGGTATTTGTTCACAGATTTTCATGCCATTGGAGATTCTAAAATCATTTGAACTGTTGATTTGTGTGTGTGTGTGTGTGTGTGTGTGTGTGTGTGTGTGTATGTGTGTATGTTGTCAAGTCAGAAACTTTATTTGTTGGTCTTAACAGACAATCAAAGGCAAGCTATTCTAATCTGCAACAAAACAATCCTAAACTAGGATTTCTCATTAGTAACAAATGTATTTCTTTAAATTCATTTAGCAGTTAAGCCCAATATCTATTCTGACAGTAGTGTCAGAAAGAGAATGTGTCCATTTCAAGAGATGATAAAGCTTTACACAGAGTATAGCTATAAAATAGAGAGACATAAGCAGCAACACGTAGGCTAGAATATAGAATTTGGAGGGCCATGAGGTAGAATTAATGACTTGATGTGACATGGAAGAGACCATCCCTAGAGCCACTGAGAGGAAGAAATTGAGATAATGGTGGTAAGTATTCCTGAAGTAGTACTAGGCTTTTAAAATGATGTCTGACTTTTGATAGGCTAAGAATTTGACATTATAAGATACTTAACCTTTTTTTCCACTAAGGTGAGGCAAGTTTACTTAAATGTAAAAGCCAAGATCAGTTTAAGAAATTGTGCTGTCAATTCACCCATACTCAAAAGTGCCCCGTAGTTCATTCTTTTGTGGTGTTCTAAACATCAGGAATTACAGGGCTTCTAATTATAACTTCTGTTGATTAGTCTAGATGGCAATGAACAGAATAAACAATTCTTTTTAAATGATTCTCCACTTTAACTAGGTCAATGCCCCACTCCTTCCATTTAGGTTATAACGGGGGAAAAGGGTGTGTATCCTGCATATGCTTTCTTTCTTTTGAAAAACTTAAAGCACTTTCTCATCCATTGTCATGTCATCCATAAGATAGGAGTAGGAAGTTGTTTAGAAGTGACTCATTTTAAGAAAATACAATAGAAAATCACAAAAATAGAAAAAGTATGAGTTATGATTATTTTTCCTATTTTGAAAGAAATTTAGCTTCTCAAAAAATGATACAACTTTCAGTCATGGTAATAGGGAAAACAAAAATAAACGAGAAATCTTATCTTCAAACAATATCATAAAGGAGAGTGCAAAGGCGATATTAAAACAAAGAGCAATGAAATAACTTCAACATCAGGAATGTATTCATGAAGGAGATGGGGCCCAAGTCAGGCATTAAAAGAGAAGAATCTAAAGAAGTAGAAATAAAAGACAGTATAGGAGAAAAATCTCTCCAGATATAGAAGACTACATTAGAAATACTATGTTGGCTGTCATGGTGAAAATTAAAAATCAAATTTGGTTAATAGTGTAGAATATGTGAATAAGAATGTACAAGATAATGCTAAAAAATAAACTAGAACTAGATTGTAGATGAATCTAAATTATAGATAATCTGATGAAATTCAAATTTTACCTTTGCTATTTAATTTCTGTGTGACCTTGGACAATTCATTTAACTTTCCTGACTTTTATTAACTGTAAAATGAGGAAGTTGGATTAGATGAGCTTCTAGGTCCCTTCTAGGTCTAAATCTATGGTTCAATTATTTTATAGTGTATAACTTAATTTGATATTGACTCAAAGTCATTAAAATCCTTCAAGTTTACTTGCAGAAAGAGTAAGTGGTTGCTTACAGATCACTCCAACTTCTTAATAAAAAGGTTTGGGGAAAGAAACAATGTCAAAGTCGAGGGTTAATGGCATCTTCTAGTTGAAGTTTAATTAGTAAAGAAGATAAATGACATCTGAAATAATTATGAAAGTGAATTATAACTGTTCAGTTCTGCACACATATATTGCATCCAGGATATACTGTAACCTATTCAACATGTAAAGGATTGCTTGCTATCTGGGGGAGGGGGTGGAAAGAGGGAGGGGAAAAATCGGAACAGAAGTGAATGCAAGGGATAATGTTGTAAAAAATTACCCTGGCATGAGTTCTATCAATAAAAAGTTATTTAAAAAAAAAGAAAGTGAATTATAGAATAATTCATTTCTTTTTAAAAATAGATTAGAGGAAAACAAGGGATATGTTGTTTTCCAAACATATCACTGATATAAAAGTATTTCAGTTCTTGAGAAAATATAGCACAGGAAGTCTAAGTGATGTGCTTTAGGTTATATAGTTAGGGACTGCACCAGGAGAAAGAAGTCTGAATGTTTTGCTGTTTACCCAAGTATTTAATTCTATTACTTGAACAAGCAGTTTTAAGCACTTGCTATGTATGTATCAAGTTATTTCAGGTAATTTTTGCTATTGAGTTCGTTTGCAAGAAACTCACAGTATACCTCCGGGACTATCCTAGAGATGTTCTTAATCTTTTATTTACCAAGTAACAGGGAAAACATGGCATCTTCATTTATAGATTCAATCATGTAGGAATGATGCAGGAATCTTAATATAGTATTGATCTTTACCACTAGGGCAAAAGACTAGTGATGTGGTAAGCATAGCTTAAAGGTTTAATCTCAGTTTATTCAATTCCATTCATTGAACAATTTTTAAACATTTGTTATGTATAAAGTACTGTACCAACAATGGATACAAAAGCAAAACTGATTTTTTCCTCAATTTATATGCATTCTGATGGGGACAAGTCTATATCTAATTTACATTACAAGTAAAGGTAATACAATAAGGAGTAAAATAATAAATCCCCTACAGTTGTAGCATTTATTTAAATTTGCAGTATTCAAAGTTATAATTATGTAAAATATGGTAATTTATTCCAGTCCAAATGAAATGTGTAGTGCAAATTTAAATAATGCTACCACTTTAAGGAGGGAATTCTTAGTCACACCAATCAGGACCGAAAATAAATTGAGGTCAGAGAAAACACTAGCAATTGAAAAGGTTTGGGGGGAGGGAGGGAAGGATTCAGGGAAGGTTTTAAAAACTAAGACCACTTCCTTCTAGAATGTCATGGCAGCTATATACATCTTTAATAGCAGATCATAGAAATAATGACTCACTCAGCAAAGTCAGAAAGGAATTACAATTTACAAAATAAAAGATAAATCTTAGCCTATCTAGATCCTTTCTCTTGAATTGCATAAAATTACAGTTGTTAGAAATATTCTTTATGAAAATGACAGTCTATTGAGTAGAAGAAATATATTCATGTATATCACTCCTATTTGAAGGGAAAAAAATAGAACAGTTTAAACAGTTGGAATGATTTCTCAATTTCTTCACATATTTTTTTCTGAGTTCTTGTAAAATAGAGAAACGTAGACTGGAAATATGTTTGAGAATACTATCGTAACTACCATAATTTCTCTACATATTAAGTAGAAATGTAAGCAAAGGTGGTATATATTTTAAAATGGCAAATCAAACTATGAATAGGGGATTATATCTTCCTAAGAGTTCATCATACCCCTGAAAAAAAATTTCAATTTTTAGGAAATCAAACCACTGTGGTTTGAGGACATGGAAACACTGGGGAAGTGAAGTTTAGTTGTTTTCTACTATTTGTTTTGTTTCAAGAGTATTATACTTAAAAACAGGAAATTTATCATACTTGTGTATTTCTAACATGACACTCTATGTTCCTTTCTCTCTACTTTGTGCTTTTGCATGGTTATCATCTAGACAAACAATGAATGGATTGGCTCTTCACCTCCAGCTCTAAGTTTCCTTGGCTTCCTAGAAAATTCAGCTCATAGGTATCTTCTAAAAGAGGTCTTACCCATCCCCAAGTCCCAGCAATTACTACCTTGATTCAAATAACCTTTGATCTAGTCTTTTCATATCTTATTTACATATATTTACATATTGTCTCTTCCATTAGAAAGTGATCTTTGTGAAGGAAGAAATTCTTTTTGTTTTTCTTTATATTCTCAGAAGTTAACACAGTGCTTGACAAATAGCATTTAAATATTTGTTGAGCCACTGACTGGCTTTCTCAAATATCCTCATGGGAAGAAAAGCAAAAGAAAAATATAGACAGTATATAAAGGAATATTAGATGTTAAAATCAAGCAACAGTGGGAAAATATCAAGCCACTTGATAAGCAAAGAAAATGAGTCACAAAAAGTTAAGCAAATTTTTCTAATCGTATAGAAAATAACAAAGGCAAATAACTGACTTCAAATAATTAGGTTCCATCATTAGCCTTTCTCAAAATGACAAAGCAGTCTTCAGAAAGTACAATTTCAGACAATCACAAGCACTTAAGAATAATTAATTGATATCAGTGACTGTACTTAAAGTATTGATTACATACATTGAGTATAAAAGAAAATGAAATTGAAGGAGAGTATTTGAAAAGATCTGAGATATAAAACAAACAAAACAAAACAAAACAAAAGTCTTGAAAAGCTAAAAGTGAAGAGAAAGGAGAAATTGAAGTCATTTTTTAGATTAATATTTGTGCTATGGGGAATTAGAGTTTTCGTTAATTGTTCCTAACATTTCTAAAAGCAATAATCAAAAACCCAGCACAATTTTAGGCAATATATTATGTACACTGTGAAAAACAAGTGTTTTACTATATTTGTAAGTCCCAAAACATCATCTTTCTTTCACTTAATTAAGAAGTAGCTGTAGAACATAACTAATGTCCTGTTTTAATGATCATAGAAAGTGAATTTTCCCCCTCTAAACATGCAGACATAAAAAAATTGCCTGATTAAAAAAAAATCAAGAAATTCTTAGGGAATTTCTTTTCTTCTCTGTATAAGTAGTCATAAGAAAAATTAGTATTAGAGAACCAATCTTTTAAACTACATATTAAATTAAGATGATGTCTTTAAAAAAAACCCTTTTAATTAAATTCAATGAGAATCACTTTCTATGGGGACTATCCAGTTTTGAAGATATCTAAAAATTAATCACCTTTACTAAATTCTCTTATGCAGAATTGTTGGAGGGATTAGGATATATATATACACATATATATATATATAATTATATGTTAAAGATAACATCTTTGCTATATAAGAGATGCTTTTCATTGACTTTTGTAATTATATAACTGTAAATAATATAGTATTTAAGAAGAATGAATGGTAGAGTTTTAAGAATTGGATAGAACCAAGGAGTCCATCTAGCTCAGTCTTTAATATAATGCAACAATGAATTTTATAGTTCTCCTATCTATAATTTGACAGTTTACCATCTAACCTCTACTTGAATTAATCCAATGACAGTGAACTCATAGACTTTACTAGGTAACTCATGGCTCTGTTGAACAGCTTTAAGTATTAGAAAATTTCTGTGTGTGTGTGTGTGTATGTGTATTTTTTTTCCATTTAAATCCATTAAAAATATGTTAATGCTGATTAATCTTGGTTCTGCCCTTAAAAACAATCCTACTATCTCTTCCACATGAAAACATTTAAAATATTAGAAAAAAAGAGATTACAGTTATCCTTAGTCATCTCCCTTTAAGTCTTAACATCGTCATCATCACAGATAGCATTTATATAGCACTTTAAGATTTGCAAAGTTTTTCAAATAGTATCCCATTTTATCCTTAACAACAACTCAGAAAAGTAGTTGATATTATTATTGCACAGATGAAGAAATTGGGGCTGAGTGGTTTGGTTAAGTCACTTGCCCAGGGTTATAGAGCTAGTAAATATGTGAAACTACATTTGAACTCAAGTCTACTTGATTCTAGGTGCACTGTGCTATTTACTAAACTCCTTCAGTTCTACCAGCAATCGCTATGTGACATGGATTGCAAACTCCCTTACAATCTAGGTTGTAATTGTTCCTCCTAAAATATGAGCTCCAAAATGGAAGACAGTATTCCAAATGTAGTGTGAGTATTACAGAATAAAATGAAGCTACTATTCTCTATTACTGAAACACCATAATATATTAGGGCAACTAGTTGGCATAGTGGATAGAATGCCTTGCATGGAATTAGGAAGACTCATCATCCTGAGTTGCAATCTGGTCTCAAACACATTCTATATGTGTCACCCTCGGTAACTCACTTAACCTATTTGCCTCAATTTCCTCATCTATAAAATGTTCTAGAGAAAGCAAACCACTCTAGGATCTTTGTCAATAAAACCCCAAATGGGACCATCAAGAGTGAATTCTATTAATGCAACAAAATTTAATTAGCTTTTTTAGCCCTATATGTTCATATGAACCTGTGATCAAGTAAAACTTGTAGATCTTTTTTTTATGAACTTTATGATCTTCCATTCTGTACTCATGCAACAAAATATTTCAGTCAGGGTCAGATTTGATATTTGTTTTTGTTAAATTTCATTTTATTGATTTTTGTCTATTGTTTTAACCTATTAAAGTAGTTTTGAGAATTGTCATCCATAAAAATTTTTATTCATTTACTAAATATTTGTCGAATTCCTACCATGCAAAGCCTTCTTCCAGGTGTTACATCAGGAATTTCCCATCCAAGGTTTATATTACCTATAGCTGTGATAAGCTTGTCTTTTATGTCTTCATCCAAAACTACTGTACAAGATACGGCTAATGATCAGAGAGAACCCTGGGTACTCCACTAAGAGACATTCCTTTAAGTGGATGTCAACCTATCAGTCAACTTTTCTTTGAATAAGAGTGTTCACTCTCTGCAAAGGTCAGCACCACTATCACCTGGCCCACATTTCATTATTTTATCCACAAGAATATCATTAGAGGCTTTGTCAGATGCTTCCATTGAAATCAGGATATGCCATGTGTATGGCATTTCTCTGATATCCTAGTTTAATAAGTATATTTAAAAAAGGAAATTGTCACTTTGTCATGATATGTTCTTAGTCACCCCTTGTTGATATCTATGGATTTTCACATTCTTTTCTAAATGCTTGCAAATCATCTTTAATAATCATTTCTAGAATTTTTTTGGAAAAGAGGCATTGTCTATGGTAACTTGGGAACAGATTGTAGAAATCAGCAAAACAGCTATGGCATGTAACCCTTTCCTCAAAGTACACCATGGGTAGCTCTCACCTGGGCAAGAATTATGCTTATTTCTCACTTTTTTATGACTATTCACACTTCATAGATATTGTGTAATTAAAGGTCATAGGTTTCTGTGATTGCCTAGGCTTTCTCTCAGTTCAGACATGAAAACTCTTTAGGGATTTGGGGGAGAATAATTGTTAATCTCCTGACTGTAACATAAAGGATTCAAAGGAAAGAATAGAGCCCCGTAATTGTTTTTTGGGGTTCTTATATTCAGGGCTAGATTTGTTCCCTCCCTCTCAGAGTTTAAATTATAGGTTCATAAGATCTTTCATAAGAGAAAGATGGCATGTCAAAAGGTCAATTAATCTGTTCCCACATCAGTTGATTGAATAGAAACATGTTGACTATTTGGACTGGTATAGAATAAACAGATAAAAGTATGGGGAAGAAGTATTCAATTTAGAATGTAAAATTCTGTCTCCTAGTTTAAAAATCTATCTAATAATAAATGTACAGAATTCATGTTATCAAGCCCTTATAAAATGCTTTGGGCAATTAAAACACAACAACTTGCTTGACTAATGATTAACTCAAGTGTCCTCTAGTGCTTAGGAAAACTGGTTTATAATACAATGTTTATAGTATCAGTAACTAAATTCCTCTGAATGGAACCAAAATCAGATTTGTATTTTTGTTCTGTAATTAAAAATATTAGCATAATTTTGTTTTTTTAAATTTTATATTGAAAAACCAATATACAGTATTAAATTTTGCTTTGGTGCTTCTTCTAGGTATACTTTCACAGGAATTTATACCTTTGAATCACTTATAAAAATTTTGGCAAGAGGTTTCTGTTTAGAAGGCTTTACTTTCCTCCGTGATCCATGGAATTGGCTGGATTTCAGTGTCATTTTGATGGCGTAAGTGTTTGAATTGCTCAAATAAAACAAAAGCATGAAATTAACTTCTGTATAAAACATACTGATCATACCTTTATCATCATAGTGATTTCTATTTAGTTGATATGTCTATGTATCTATTGCATGCATTTTTGGAACATATTCTTTATTGCAAAACAAAGTCTGATATAGAAGTTGAAATTAGGTAACAATTCTAAAATTGTAGGGAAGATATGATACACTAAATTCCTTCTACTCAAATATGTTAAAGTTATTTGTTGACTTCAGTCTCCTAGTGCCACCAGATAAAGTAAAGGAAATGAGTTTTATACACTAGCTCAGTTCACTTTGTTGCCATTTAAACTGAATTAGTAACCTTTTAAAGTGCAGATTGAAAAGAAAGGTAATTTCGACTAGCAATTTCATTGATTCCTTTTTATCAAAGTGGTCTGTGAGCCAAATGTAGCATTAATTACTTAGTAAAAATTATGCAAAAATCTTCAATAACTCTGATTTAATTCTACAGGTATGTAACAGAATTTGTAAACCTAGGCAATGTTTCAGCTCTTCGCACTTTCAGAGTATTGAGAGCTCTGAAAACTATTTCTGTAATCCCAGGTAAGAAGTTAACTGGTGTAAGGGATTAGGCCCCTTATATATCCAATTATTTCTTGTGTGTTATTGTGTTTGTGTGAACTCCCTTATACAGATATGTGACAGAGTTTGTGGATCTGGGCAATGTCTCAGCGTTGAGAACATTCAGGGTTCTCCGAGCTTTGAAAACTATTTCGGTTATTCCAGGTGAGAGCCAGGTTAAACACCGAGGCTGATTTTAAATATATCCAAGTTGAAAGCACAACTTTATAAAGCAATAAGCCTTTTAAAACAATTTACATGAACACAATGCAGTGAATGAAAGGAATAATTTTAATTATAAGGAATCTTTACATTTTTTTTTTATATTTGTACTTATAAAGTCAGCCCCTGAGTTTAACAAAATATTGCATAAGACAGCTATTTTTAAGAAATTAGTCCCATTTTTTTATTTATTGCATGAAGCTTCCTCCTAAAATATTTTAGAAAAAAAGCTTCAATGCTGGACAACTTCATTATTATAAATGTTTAGGACTGAAAATAGAAATCTATTTTTAAAAATTTATCTTAAAAATAGAAAGGATAATTTTTTTAAAATAGCTTCAATGTAACATTGGATATTTAAAATGTTAATTTATTTTTATTTCCTCTAAACCAGGTAAATAATAGTATATGACAATGTTTAAAGGAAATTAAACATAATTTTTTTAAAAAGAGCTGAAATAAAAAAAAGAACAGGGAAATTTTCTTTACATTGTCCTGTGGGCATATAATCCATAATAAACAAAATTTCTTGTGTTTTAAATAAAAAGTTATAGTGGGGAGCCAGAAAAATAGAAAGAACTTTCTTCTTCATTCATTTCCCAAACCCCTGGTTGTTTGCTAGGTTTTATTACCTCAAAAGCCAAACAATCATTTGAGGAATGAAAAGAAAGGGATGTTCATGCATGATTAATAAAAAATTGTGATTTGTGGCAGTATTAATACATTTTTCTATCTAACTCCTTGCAGGTTTAAAAACTATTGTGGGGGCCCTAATCCAGTCAGTGAAGAAGCTTTCTGATGTCATGATCCTGACTGTGTTTTGTTTGAGTGTATTTGCTCTCATTGGGCTGCAGCTGTTCATGGGCAACCTGAGGAATAAATGTTTGCAATGGCCCCCAGGCAATTCTACTTTGGAAACAAACATTACTTCCTACTATAATAGTACAACAGATATAAATGGGACATCTGTTAATACAACAATGAGCACATTTAACTGGAAAGAATATATTGAAGATAAAAGTAAGAAGTGCTACTATATATTAACCTGTTTATTGCAAAAATTTTTACAAATGTCAGTAGATGAAGAAATGAGGGTTAATTTAAAAGAAATTTTGTTTCCAATAACTGTTGTGAAATTCAGTGACTATTCTTAAGGAAAAATAAGGAGTATTTTAGAACTATGAAATAAGTGTAAATGCATGTCGTCATTATTAGATTGTATAAAATTGACTTATTAATCACATTAACCTATAAAATATTTTATTCTTTTCATTAACAGGTCATTTTTATTTTTTGGATGGACAAAATGATGCTTTACTTTGTGGAAATAGTTCAGATGCAGGGTAAGGAACATTAAGAAACATTTTATTGCAGAAAGCAAAAAAGAAGTGTAACTACATATAGAAAGAAAAGGATTGCCAATGAGATTTAAAATATTTTCTTTACTTTTTTGTCAGACTCTAAAATTAGTAACAGAAAGTCATTCCTTTGGGTTAATCCAGTGTCTCTAGAAGATTATAATAAACTGCATTTTACAGTGGAATGAATTTGTCCTCTCACCAAAACCTTATAATGTATTAACCAATCTTTGGATTTATAATTTGAAAAGCAGATAATAATGCCTTGAATGAATACAAGATATAGTATAGTAAGATTTAAAAAAAAGACATATATATTTACATGTGACAGAGGTGGGATAAGTAAGAGAAGCTAGCTCTTATTAAAGCCTTTCATCATTTAGCCAGATCTGATCTTTCAAATCTTCTTACTCTTTACTCCCCCAACACCTACTCTTTGATCCAGTGACTCTAGCCTCTTGGCTTGTTTCAAGAACAAGACACTCCATCTCCAGGCCTTGTCTCTGGCTATTCCCCCATACCTGGAACCCTCCCCATTCTACTCCAACTCCAATCTTCCTGAATTCTTTTAAGTCTCAACTAAAATTCCACCTTTTATAAGAAGCCTTCCAAAATCCCTCTCAATTCCCATGCTTTCTGTCTTTTAATTATTTCCTAGGAGAATAAACAATAACATTTGTCCTGTATATAGGAATTTTTATATATATTTATTTGTATATATTTATATGTATATCTATCTCCTCCCCCTCCCCCCATTAAAATATAAAGTCCTTTAAGGCATGGGTTGACTTTTGCATGTTTTAAGAGCACAGTGCTTATCACATCTTAGGTACTTAATGTTACTAATCTTTAGTCCCCCAAGAGATTCTTGCCTTCTGGGAGGTGATGCCATAACACACAAATGGATTGGATATAAATAAGCAGGGACTGGGCAAGGTCACCTGCCTCACTTTTCCCTCCAGAGCCCTCTGAATTCAGTGGCCAGACATAGATCAGGACGATCAGAGACCTTTTTAAGCCCTGGTCTTTTTAAGCTAAAGTCTTTAACAGGTCTCACTTTGACTGAGGCAATGCCCGATCAGTGATTAAGGGCAGGTAAGAAATAAGACATAGAATGTTCCCTCTTTTGCCCAGGGTATAAACACATACACACAGACACACACACACACGCAGAGATTTATGTACACACACGCACATGCATAGATTTATATACACACATGTGTACACACACACACATATATATATGTACACACATATGTGTACATATACACACATACACACCCAAATGGGGCTTGGCCGGACATATTGTTGGCCAATCAAAGACAGCAAGAGTGATTATTTATCATGTATTCTGATTTATTTAAAAGTGGCATCAGGGTATATTTGTATGAGAGATGAGGTCAATAGATCAACAGTAGTCAGCAGACTGTAAAAGGAAAAAGAAGTAGATTAGTTTCTCCATGCTTCCAGTTTTGTTCAAAAGCTAAGTTTTGTGATAACTATTTTGCTTAGGAAAATTCACGTGACAGAAATTTCTCTGTAACAACAACTGAAAATGTTTTATGAGAGTAAAGGGAAACAAATCCATCACAAAAGGATACTCAAATTATTGAATGCTTACATAATCCCAAATCAACCGAGGCTATCATACTAACTATATCTTTATTTCTTTTTACCATTTGCAGTCACTGTCCAGAAGGATATATATGTGTGAAAGCTGGTATTAATCCCAATTATGGCTACACTAGCTTTGACACCTTCAGTTGGGCCTTCTTATCTTTGTTTCGACTAATGACACAAGATTACTGGGAAAATCTTTACCAGCTGGTGAGGCTTGAATAATAAATTATTTAAAATTTATCATCAGATAAAATATGGTATGTAACTGAAATTTTAATGTAACATTATTTATAAATTCTGGTATAAGGTGAGTCTGTTTCATTTCTTTATCAATTAACAATCAATTAATAATTAACAATTTATCAATTAACAAATACAGACTCAGCAACTATTATTCATGAGATTTTGTTAGACAACATAGGAAATACGAAGGGTCTTTAAGACCTTTATTATCTTATTATTCAATGAGATTAAAATTGTTAAATGAGCAAAGTTCTTTGTAAACTTTAAAATGCTATTAAGTACAAAATACCATGATGATGCTGACACACACAAAATGACATAATTTTTTTCACCTCAAGCAGCTTTACATTACAGTTAGGTGAAAAAGTCATAATTACATGATAAGATAACTAAAAAATATAAGTTGGCGCAGCACAATTGATAGAGAGTTGTCCTGTGTCAGTAAGGCCTGGAATAGATAGTCTTGCTTCTGACATATACTGGTCGTGTTATTGCTGGCAAGTCACTTAACCCCTCACTTACTTGCTTCATACAACTCCTAAAACAATCATTTCAGACTAAATGTGGATCACACCGTAGTATTTTCACTTTTTGTCATTGTTTGCTTTCTTTCTTTCTTTCTATCTTTCTTTCTTTCTTTCTTTCTTTCTTTCTTTCCTTTTCTTTCTTTCTTTCTTTCTTTCTTTTTTTCTTTCTTTCTTTCTTTCTTTCTTTCTTTTTTTCTTTCTTTCTTTCTTTCTTTCTTTCTCATCCCCCCCTTTTGACCTGATTTTTCATTTGCAGTATGGGAAATATTTTTAGAAGAACTATACATAGTTAACCTATATTGATTTATTTTCTGTCCAGAGTATGGAGTTGGAGGGAGAGAGAAAAATTTGAAACACAAGGTTTTGCCAGGATGAATGTTGAAAACTATCTTTGTATATATCTTGAAAAATAAAAAATTATTAAAAATTAAAAAAAACAATCAGTTACAGAGTTGTCAATATTTATCACTGGAGAGTGTTTCCATGCTAATAAATCCCTGTGGTGCAGCTTCCCACAATGATGAAATCATAATTCTGTGCCACATCAATGGTATAGCAAGTAAGTGCAGAGTTCAGAGAAGGGAGAGGAAGTACTATCTTCTCCAAAAGAAACTCATTACAGGAAGGTGAGATATTACTATCCCAATGGCAGTAAATATCTTTAGACATAAAATTCCTGCATATTTAGAATTTTATAAGAGTGAACTTTGATAGAGAATTTTTAGAATAAAGTATCTTTCATGCTACAAACAAGTTTTTGTCAAAATGTTGTAATGTTATATATAGAATCACAGAATCTCAGAGTTAGTTGAAAAGTACCTCTGGGACAAACTATTTCTACTCACAGAAACATAAATTTCCTTTATGATGCATTGACAAGACATCATGTCTTGTCACTTTCTCCAAGAAGGAGAAACCTCCTATTGCCTCAAATAGCCCATTTGACTTTTGGGCAGCTCTGGCTATTACCAAGTTTTTTCCAACCTCAAACCTAAATTTGTCTTTTTGAAAATTCTACCTGCTGTTCCTGCTTTTGCCCTTCACCTTCCTGGATGTCCTCCTTTGGAATCTCTCCAAAGAGCAGTTTATCAATACTCTTCCTAAAATGTCATGGCAAGAACTGAACATAATATTTCAGATATAGTTTGGCCAGATCAGAGCACCATGGGACTATTAATACTGTTTTTTTTTGAAATATTAATTGCTATTCAACTATACTTTCCCTATCTCAAACTGGTAAGTTGATCTTTTGAACCCACTTTCCCCCAAATTTTATTTTTTAATTAACCTGTAATTGTTTTCTCTCTTTCCTTCTTTCTGATTATAAATAAAACAAAATGCATATAACAAACATACAAATCAAGCAAAACTAATTTCTATGTTATCTATGTCCAAAAATGTTTGTCTCATTCTGCCTTTTTAAATTTATCACTTCTTTATATGGAAGTGGAACTTCAGTTATTGAAAAAATTACAAATTATCACCATCACATTTCTTAATAGACTGAACCCAATAGCTTCATTTATTTTAGAAAAACGTCTTATCAATAAATTAGCTGCTAACCTCCTAAGTTGTGAAAGCAGTCTTTTTTACCTTGTATCATGAGATGTTATCTACACTTTTTTTTTCTTTCTCTAGACACTACGTGCTGCAGGAAAAACATACATGATATTTTTTGTTTTGGTGATTTTCTTGGGCTCATTCTATTTGGTGAACTTGATCCTTGCTGTAGTTGCCATGGCCTATGAGGAACAGAATCAGGCCACTTTGGAAGAAGCAGAGCAGAAGGAGGCCGAGTTTCAACAAATGCTGGAACAACTTAAGAAGCAACAAGAAGAAGCTCAGGTATAGTTATATTTTAAAAATGTATTATTCTAGTTCTTATATTCCTAAGTATAATTTATGCTATATTAGACAGGTAAAATTAGAACATGATATCCACTAATGTCCAACTCATTAGATAGCAACAGAATCTTCTTTAAAACTTAAAATAGCTTTTGAATTAAATTGGATTAATTTTAATGAAAATAATTACATATGTACAGAAACTTGTAGAAAGTATTAATAATAGGTAAATTCAAATAAGATTTACTATATGTTGCTAAATGTTCTTTTATGAAATCAGTATCATAAAGAAAATTATACTTTTCTTTTTATTAACTTTTAACTGAAAGTTATCATTTCCTTTAATAACTTATAACATTCATCTGAGAAGGGGTCTTCATCACAATGCAAAGGATCTATGAAATAAAAAAAGGTTAAAACACTTACCTAGAGCCTGGATTAAGTGAAGTAGATAGTAAAACATACAGTTTGTGAAAAAATTTTGAACTACATCTCATACAGCTGTATAACTAATTTCCAGCCTTAAGGCAATTCAATAAAATGAAAATAAAGTAGGCTGGGTTAAGGGGTAAATAGTGAGAGAGTATGACTCTAGGAAAAAAGTTAAGATATATGCTGAAAATATAATACAGATCAATGAACTATTTTTAGTCAATAAGCATTTATTAACCACCTACTACATATGGTGATATAAAGAAAGGCAAAACATCGTTCTGATATCAAGAGGCTCACAATCTAATTGTTCTTTCATTTCCTGCTTATCAGTATTTAAACAAATTATTTATAACGCTCACCTCCTAGTGAATGAATACTCTGACTAAATATTTTTTTCTAAAAAGATGTTTTAAGGGAAATTAAATTATTATGTTTCCAAAATACTGCTCAAGACTATATACAGTTGTCTATTTCTTTAATAATGTTCTTGTATAGACAGAAGTTGAATCAGGTCTTTGAATAAACCACTTCATCTTCCTTTTCTTTAAATCTTCATCAATAAATATGGCAAGTTCTGCTCTTCCTTTCTATTGCTTCTTTGAAACTTTTAGATAAAAATATACTGTGTAATAAGAAATATTACTTGGAAATAGCATAGTGGAAATCGGAACAGAAGTGAATGCAAGGGATAATGCTGTAAAAATTACCCTGGCATGCATTCTATCAATAAAAAGTTATTTTTAAAAAAAGGAAATAGCGTAGTGGAGTGGAAAGTACTAATTTCCTTGCATTTGGATCTAGAAGACCAAGATTCAAATACTGGATCTCCTTTTTATAATCTGTGTCTTTGGCAAATCATTTAACCTCTAGGAGTGATAGGGGTGGGGAGTATTGAAGATATTTTAATTATTTATAAATTTTACTTTAGCTCATTAAATGAGAATTAAATAATAAACACTCAAACAAATTGATTCTGATAACAGGATAGAGGTTGCTTTATTCAAACTCTTTATGGTTGCTTTATGGCATTTATATATTCACCTAATACTATGTAAGAAAATATCAACATTTTGGAGCATCTAGTTGGTATAGTAGACAGAGCACCAATCCTGAAATCAGGAAGAACCCGAGTTCAAATGTGACCTCATCTACTTAACACTTCCTGGCTGTGTGACCCTGGGCAAGTTACTTAACCCCAATTGCCTCAGCCAAAAAAAAAAATCAATATTTTGCACATGATCTATAATCTTAAATTATTGAGTATTTGACACTATTCTAAAATATGCAAAAAAATATGATGAGATTTACAATGCTGACAAACTTTATGAGTTAACATTTTGTTTCTGAAATACAGTCATTTTGAGGGTAAAATGTGGCACCATTAAAATGTGTACAATCTTTAGAAATAGGAACTTGCTACATTTAGCTTAAGATGAAATGGAATTTAGACAAGTAAAATGTTAACAGTCAAATGATAATCTAGCTTACAATATTAAAGTTTGTATCTTCACATTTACCAAAAGAATGCCGTTGGATATTAATGCTTAATTAATAAAAAGTGGACAGACTTTCACTTGAGACATGAAGAAAGACTTTATATCAGCCCAGTGGATTCATATATGAAATGCAACTTAAATATATGAAATGCAACTTAAATAAATAAGGAAATACAAAACCACAAAAGGATAATAGATAGTTATGTACTGGACAATTATATTTAGCTATTCAGTACATAATCTTTGAATGCCTAGCATCATGTAACTCGTTATTCCACATGTTCAGAAGCTTATATTGATCTTAGAGGAAAACATCTCTTAAGAGGACAATTTTTTTAAAATGGAAAAAGATATTTTGTAAGACATAAATATAATCCTTCATATAAAAAAAGATCAGATGCTGTATCTTAAAAATATATGTGGGGAATTTTAATAGCTGTATTTTACTATAATTGAGGAAGAATTATGTAATGATGTCAGAATTGTTACATGAGGAAATTGTGAAAATAAAATGTTTTTATTATATAAATAGCTGTTATACATTGTAAGACTTAGAATTGACCAAGTCAGTTATAAAAGCAATAACATTCTAAACAAGATAGCACATTGACAGTGTTGCAATGTTAGCTATGAACAGATAAATAAAGAGCTAAAAATTTTTGATTCAGTGCAAATGATAAATCACTAGAACAATGGAAGTTATGAGCAAGACAGAGAAATGGGGGTGGGGGGGGGAATATCATACTGGAAGGCAGCTCAGTATTAGTGATGCCAGGGAGGCAATACATTTGAGTCACTAATACAGAAATATAAGTTTGAAAAAAATTTGGCCAATATGTTTTATAAATTTTAATTAGTTTCCATATCTGCAAGTAACAACTACTTCTCAAATTGCTTGCTTGCTGCCATCTAACTTTAGTCTCTTACACATTCTCTGCCTTTCATGAGGGGTGAAATAATATTGTTTTCTTTTTTATGCATTTTGTGATAAAACATTTTTATTCATTCAAAATATAGACCTAATGCCAGGCTACAAATAAGTCATGTCCTGGGAGTTTCCATTAGTAATACGCTATAATCTAATAGTACTTTTTTTGCTCTTCTGAGATGGATGCTTTACCAATTTTTTCTACTCTCTCCTATAGTCATAGTTAAATAAATCACACTTGAATTTTAATGTTGAAAATATTTATCCTTGAAATAAAATTATAGAATGGTTGTCATTTCCCCCCTAAAAGTTGGCTAACTTTCAGAAGTAGATGAGGTAGTCTTAGTTAAAAGAATCTGCTAAAAACTGAAAACTTAAAAGAGGGATATATTATGAATTCTTGTAACAATAGGAATTTATCATAAGATTTTGTTCTATTTTATCCTTTATTAATTAGTAAATAATTTTGGAACTAATTGGAAAAAATTGAAATACAATAAATAAACATGATCTAAATCTGAATTTCACTTAAGATTATGAACTTCAAGGCATAATTTAATCCAAACAAAGAACTGAGGATATTTTTTCCTCTCTTTGGGAAGGACTGTAGTCTGTAGTTAGTACAGGGAGGCATGCTCTGAATTTATAAGAGAGAAAAATGTATCTTTTCCTATACTTAAAGTGAATACCATTTAGTTATTCACCATACATACAAAAAGACAGTTATAAGCAATATTTATGACAATGGAAATCTCCCATAATGTCTAGGTTGTCATTATGAATCCACCAAAATTCTCAGAAACACTTGTGAAATATCATAGGAAATTCATACTATTAGTGGCAATGGATGTAATAAGGGAACATTTTTTCCATGAGCTAATCAGTAAAAACTAAATGACTGATCCAGGAAATACAGAAATTCATCCCACATGAGACTCCAAAATCTTATTAATTACCAAACTCAAAATGGAAGAACAAGGTTCACTATTGGATAAGATAAATTTATATGTAAAAAAAGTTAAATATATAGAAATATTTTTCAACTGTAACTCATAAATTATGAAGTATGTTTTGATATGTTATAGTTTGTAAGCTAATTATGTGATGTTTTAAAGTTCTGCATGCTAAAGTGTATGATTTTGTGGCACAATAGGCAGTAGCAGCAGCATCAGCTGCATCAAGAGATTTCAGTGGAATAGGTGGGCTAGGGGAACTCTTGGAAAGTTCTTCTGAAGCATCAAAATTGAGCTCAAAAAGTGCTAAAGAAAGAAGAAATAGAAGGAAGAAAAGAAAACAGAAGGAACAACCTGGAGGAGTTCAAGGAGAGAGTGATAAGTTTCCCAAATCTGAATCTGAAGACAGTGTGCGAAGAAGTTTCCACATGTCGATGGATGGAAGCAGACTGAATTATGAAAAGAGATTCTCTTCTCCTCACCAGGTATTTACTCTTATAAATTCTACTGTATGGGAAGCTTTGGCAATACATAGTTGTGATTTCACTGTGTGGAAAAGTGAAAGAACGGATGGACTTACATTTTAATGTATTTATTGACTCATCAGTGACTCTAATTCATAAAACAGCCATTTAATTTTTTCCCATTTGTTCAGGTATGATTATTTACATATGTTGAGAAAATTCAGTTAATAGGTCTGAAACAGTTAAGAATATATTTGGTAAGACAATTTGGTATCTTTTGATTTTTCTACCATTTTCATGTTTTAAAAAATAATGAAATTGTAATCAAGATGCCTAAGTTGCCTTAAAAATTCTACATTTGTCAAAAGTTATAATTTTGAATTGGGTACAGAGTTAGAAGAAAAATGTTACTATGAATCTACCCTGTATCTTTAGACAGGATAAATGAAAGATGTACTAGTGTAGATTTCCATTATGTGATTATCACATCTGCAGCGTACCTATGTTTAGGAATTCTTAAAGGAGAAAATTAAAATAAAAGATGCTTTCATTTTTCCCTCTGATTTAATTGCTATCTACCAATGCAACCAGTGCTGTAGGATATAAGAATAGTCTTAAAGGCAAAATAAAACAGAGCAAATATATGTTTCTGAAACTAGAATAATAAGTACTATTTGAGCTTTGAAATCTTTGTAATGCTTCAGTGGGACTACACAACACATTGTTATGAATCTTGAATTCCATTCATCTGCAACATAAAAGTACCAATTATAGGACTAAATTAAAGCAACAACACATGATCCTGCTCTTTCTACACAAACATAATGCAAAAATTATTCTTCCTAAATGCAAGGAGAATTATAATATAGAGTGAAAGAAAATCAGATATTTCAGAGCAATTGAACTAAAGTTGTCTTTTTTTTCCCTTCATATTTATAGACTGTTTTCTTGGTCAGAATTTCTACAGATTAAATTAGTTTGACAGTATGTGGAATTAAAATATTTGTAAAGTCTCATATTAATAATCGAAAGAGATGAGTAAATAGAGATTAGAGTTAAAAAGCTTTGCTATATTTCCATATACATGTTCACATATGTCCATATGTAGAATATTTACACATATGCATATCTATGTATATTTGCACATACAACTTGTATTTAAGGAAATTATTATTTCCACAATTGCTCCATTATTAAGTAGGTAGATTATTATTTGATTTTTTCCCCCAGTGTGCACCTATGATTTAGTTAAGATAGAGAAATCCAAGAGTAGAAACTCTTTTCATCCAGGCATATTAGTTATCTGATGACATTTATTGTTGAAAGACAATGTATCAATTTCCAATAGTCTGCCCTTGTAATTATTTACATGCCTCAGAAGAAATGGGACTCAAATAAGTGTGTGAATGTATTTCATATAGCAGAATTCATTAGCAGGAACATGCCTGCAGCAAGTTTGAAATCAGTGAATTAAAAACCCTGAATAGTCAAAACTAATACATATGTCCAAAAGAGTAGTAGAGAGAGAGAATGGAATAAAAAGAAATGATTGGTTGTTCATATGATTTGAAAACAGTAATTTAGTCAGGAAATAGCACTAAAATTTTTATTTAAACTTTCCCACCCGTTTTTAATCATTCATTTCTCCATTTCTATAATGGGAATTTTATTTAAAGATTGGATTTCTCTGTTTTATTATCCCTGAGAAATTATTGGTCATAGCATTATCTTATGTTTACTTTTCCCCCTTCTTAAAAGTCTTAAATTTCTATATTATCTTGAAATCATGCAATGATTTTCTTTCTAACATGTTCTGCTATGTCAAAACAATCTAGTATTTTTTTTACAGTAAATGATTTCTATTATTTAATAATTATAATTTTAATAAAGATATTGGTTCTGCTATAAACTACTTGTATGGTATTTAGTTTCTTTAGTCTTCATTTCCACATCTATCCAATGAGGGAGTAAGACTAGATGGTCTATGCTGTTTTGCTCCCTTGAGTTTAATTTTACCCATTTGAAAAAACCACTAGGTTTGACATCTTTTAACTCATAACTAGTTTTAAGCATGCAAAATACTTGGGCAATATGGAATCTTAGAAAAAAATCTGGTCAACCCTTTTATTTTACAATTAAATTGATAATTCAAACATGAAATGATTTCTCCAAAGTCACACTGTTAATAAATATCCAAATGAGTAATTAACTCAGGGGATCTGACTATAAGACAAGTCTTCTTTCCACATAATACTGTTCTTCTATGATCTCTGGTACTAAAGCTGGGTCATGAAGCAATATAGAGTATTGGAAAGACAAAGAGACTCCAATTCTGGCTCTGACATTGACAAGTTACATGATAAATTACTTTAACCTCTCTGAGACCCAATTTCCTCATTTGTAAAATAAAAATGATAATGCTTGTAGTACTTGCTTAGCAAAGTTGTAGTGAGAAAATATGTGTAAAGCACTCTTCAAACCTTAAAACACTATATAATGGCCATTATTAGATATTTAAATAGTCTCATGAATATTTTTCCTGCCAATATAAGAGCTGAGCTAAGGCAGAGAATTATAAAGATCTATATTTCTCAGTCTAATTTTAAAATATTTTTTCTGTCTAATTATTGTTTTTATGGCTAAAATAATTGCAAGTTAAGTGTTTTATATAAATCGCATTTATTTTATTCTTTGTCTCAGTGATTAAGATTTAAAAACAACATGCTAGTTCTTAGCAACAAAAAGAATTACTAATGAAATTAAATAAGGAAAAGCTGCATGATAGTTTTATCACATCGTGATCACCTCCGTGAGTCTCAGAACTGAACACAATATTCCAGACAGTGTTCTGACAAGGGGAGAGTACAGCAATACCATCTATCACCTTTCTTCCTTCCTCCTTCTTTCTTTTCTTTTCTTTTCTTTTCCTTTCTTTTTTCTTTCTTTCTCTTTCTCTCTTTTTCTTTCTTTTTTCTCTTTCTTTCTTTCTCTCTTTGTTTTTTTCCCTTTCTCTTTCTAGATGATTACTTATACTGCTCATTTTCAGTGTGTATTATAATAGTTTATTCAATTCTTGGTTCAATGAAAGAAGAGGAATGAATGGGAAAACAGCAATGAGATAGAATTGTTCTTCTCCCTATAATCCCCTTAATTTTAAGGTCCAATGCTATGGGAATATTGAAGAGGAGAGAAAAGGGTAAGGATGGGAGAATAAGGAGCACTGAGGCAAAGATGAAAAATGCATGTTGGAAAGGAGGTGAAGTGGCAGAGAGGTCTTAAAGGTGGGGACAGGAAGAAGAAAGAAAGACATAAAGGAAAGGAAATTCTTTACAGCAGTGGGGAGTTCTAGTAGGGACAAGGATAAGAGGGGCAAACATTAGTTACTACCTATAGAGTAATATTTATATATTATTCATATTATAAATCATCAGATAATTGGGGAGGGATATCATTGTGGCAAATAGAGTAATTTTTCTATGAATCATTTTTGAAATGTTGCACTTAACACTATAATTTTTGGCATCGCTAATGAGTGTATCTTATGAGCTATAAAATGGTTGATTTTAAAAGGATGTTCATAAAAAGTAGAACAGATTAAATGCTAGATTGCAACCCCTACTTCCAACACTAATATCTGTTATTTATTTATGAACATAGGTGATAGATGACATTCCCTGGATCACAATTTCTTATACTATCCTTAAAGAGATAACAGAAAAGGCTGGTGACCTTTTTCCCCCTCTCTTTGCTAGAATCTATCTTTGTAGCCTTTGTTGGCTACATATCTATTTGCTTTATTTTATCTTGTCAGTGTTAAAATTTTTAATATATTTGACAAAGGTAAATCCTGGGTAGCCTTTTTTCTGCTATGTCAGTCAAAATTTCTACAGAATAAGCAATAAAAAAATACTATCTGGTTAATCAAATGATGAATAAATAATAAATGGTGGTGATGATGATGATAGAATTTACATAGCATTTTATGGTTTGGAAATAATTTTGCATAGGTTATTTCACTTGATCCTCACAACTATAAGGTAGGTACTATTATTATTCTCACTTAGGTGAAGTGATTTTATGTGACTTGCCCACAGTCACATAGTAAGCATCTAAGACAGACTTTGAACTTATCTTTTTGATTCCAACTCCTAACTTTTGTCATGGAGTTGAAAATACTAAATGGAGTTAACCATTAGGAGCTATCAAAAAAGCTGTAGGCAACTCTGCGGGGAAAAAAAGCACAAATGTTGTTCTAAATTCATGGACGGTCACCCAGATATGACTAATCTGTACTTGCTTTCTGTG
This sequence comes from Antechinus flavipes, assembly GCF_016432865.1. Taxonomy (NCBI): domain Eukaryota; kingdom Metazoa; phylum Chordata; class Mammalia; order Dasyuromorphia; family Dasyuridae; genus Antechinus; species Antechinus flavipes. Next base: position 427,607,293 of record NC_067400.1, read on the forward strand.
TTTTCCCAGGTACATGAGAGTAAAATTAATTTCCTTCTATATTCATAAAAGGAGAAAAGAGAGAATACTTCTTTACTGGGATCTTTGAAGGGGAGAGGGAAATCTTTGATAATTTCTTATTCAAAACAAATTATTCATGTTTTTTGGAGATTAGGGAGCAGAAAGAATTATTTTCTAAGTTGTATTCATTTCCAGTCACAATGCCTTCCTATTCAAAAAGAACTTTTTGCAACTAACTTTGGATATGTTCCTCAACATAATTTCCCCAAAAGGTGGCTTATGTCGTAAATAAAGCTATTATCCTTTATAAAATAGCCACCCCAACCCAAAAGAAACATAATTGAATCATCTTAAGAATTTAATATAGGTAACTATAAAACAAAAATAACTTAGCTGCTGTAATTATCAGTGTGAATGTGGACATGTCATAACCTTATCATAACCTTATTAAGCCTCAGTTTTCTTGTGTGCAAAATGAAAGGCATGGATGAAATGATTTCTAAGGTACTCTCTACACTGAGGGTTTATGCATTCAATTTATTTTTGCTTTCTTCTTCTTTTTTGCTATATTCAGTCTCTGCTGAGCATCCGTGGCTCCCTGTTTTCCCCAAGGCGTAATAGCAAAACGAGCATTTTCAGCTTCAGAGGTCGAGCAAAGGATGTCGGCTCTGAAAATGATTTTGCTGATGACGAGCACAGCACATTTGAAGACAATGAGAGCAGGAGAGATTCACTCTTTGTGCCGCACAGACATGGAGAACGACGCCACAGTAACGTTAGTCAGGCCAGTATGTCATCCAGGATGGTGGTGCCAGTGCTTCCAGCCAATGGGAAGATGCACAGCACTGTGGATTGCAATGGTGTGGTTTCCTTGGTGGGTGGACCTTCAACACTTACGTCACCTACTGGACATCTTCCACCAGAGGTGATAATAGATAAACTCACTACTATTCACATGATATGCAAATCTGACATAGGTCAAGTCCGGGTAGTATTTTTTCCTCTCTCTCTCTCTCTCTTCCTTTTCTATATCAGTTTGTGTTTCTATATAACAAGAAACACAAAAACACTGCCTGGCTAATCAAATGATGAACCAAAGAATCTAAGGAATTCCTTAAGAGTTCTTTTCATTTTCTAAAACATTAGGCTATATAGGAAATGCGTTTTGTACATATACTTAGCATTAATAATTTTGATGCTGAATCTTTGCAATATATCCATTCATTCTAAAGGTGTATAGTCACATACTGCTATGTTCTATAATATTTCAAATAATTATTAAAACAATATATAAATATCTAATTAAATATCAACTCTGAATTTTGGTTATTAATTTGGATATTAACTTGATAATTTTTTTGGTAGCACTATCTTTAATCTGAAAATCAATCATTGCTAACAGTGCTATGTTCAAAGGGCTAGAATCTAGATGAAAATCATTATTTTTTTTGTCTTGAGTTAGAGACCTCTAGTGTGATTCCAGGGTAGAAATTTAAATTCAAAGTAATTAACAATGGCATAGGAAAGCACACACATTTCAGTGCACATTTGTGTTCATGCATGAAGAAAAAAATTTGGCCCATGAATGTCGGTGTTGTAATGTAGCATTTAAGAAAATGAATCAATCTAAAGAATATTTAATTCAAATATTTATTTTTATTTTGGGAGGAAAATAATGTTCATATAAAACTGAACATTATTACTTTAAATAAGCAAAACAAACAAGCAAATTGAAAATAGAAACATTTTATATAGAACTGGGAATAAATGGCTTTTAGTTCATTTAAAGAAAAAGAAGTTGTCATTGAAAATCAGAGTGATATCTTTATCACTTGAAAATTTGAAGATGAATAATGATATGGTGATATTATTAGGATTTTCTAATATTGATTACTTACCAAACCGGTAAATTCTTTGTAAAAGTTATCAAATTTAGATAAAGAAAGCTCATTTACAAATGAATGACAAATTTCATAATCTATACTACATTATACACAAATCTGCATGAAGCATGACTTTCTAAAAGTCCTCTTAGTTGCTTTGTTATGCTTTTAGCATACAATTTAAGATACTGGTTTGAGCCATCAGTATTTTATTTGCAGGGCACCACTACAGAGACTGAAGTGAGAAAAAGGCGATTAAGTTCTTACCAAATTTCAATGGAGATGCTAGAAGATTCCTCTGGGAGACAGAGAGCTATGAGTATAGCCAGCATATTAACTAATACCATGGAAGGTATGTAGTGGGCTGTGCAAAACTCACACTTTGTTATGGAATATGCTGGTCTTCATTAATTGCTGAAATTAATCTGATTTTGTAGAAAAGTTAGAATATTGAGATTTCATTTTATTGCACATGAGATCACAGCAATCTGACTGATGGGACTTCATATAGTTCCTAATGAATACTGCACTGTCTTTTTGATTTAAAAAAAAAAAAAAGCAGTTCTAAAACTTTTCCTCTCTGCGTCTTGCTTTATCTCTGATCTACAGTACCAAGTTACTGCATTATTATAATTTTCTTTTCATGTTTTCTTATGAATTCAAAAATTTAGCAAATCATAATCATTGGCTTAAACAACTTTTTGTAATCCTGTTTTAGATTAAAAACATGTAATATGGACTTCAAGAAAAAAAATCAATTTGATTTTCTTCTCCACCTCAAGAAACCAATATTCTACAGTAATAGAAAGGAAAGTGGTAAATTAATTTGACATTTCAGGGATTCTATCACACTTAGTCATGGTGATTGATGAAAAGTTCCTTTCCTTCATGCAGCAGACACATTAAAAAAATTAGTATTCATACTGGTCACTCTCATGTGACCAGAGAAAAATCTATTCATGTCTTTCAAGTAGGTCAAGGAAGCATAAGCTGTGGAACCATTCCTCCTCCCTCTGCAAATGAATTTGTCAGAAAGACTATATACATACTACATCATCATAGTTTATTTTCTCTCTGCCCCCAAGGAAAGTAAGTGTTGTGTGACTGGTGACATGCTATAATGTTGACTAATATATCACAGCCTCTAGAAAATACTAATTATATTCATTATCTACCTTTTGAAAGCATATTTGTGTGTGTGTGTGTGTGTGTGTGTGTAATACTGTTTAATAATATACTTTCCTATTATAGATTTCTAAGGACTCTAATTTCTTAAACTTATGATCTAAGAATAAATATAACAAAATATAATTCATACTTTTGCATAGCCATTGAGGTACATTATTTTTATAGTTACACTCAAGTTACATTTGAGTATTCTGCACTCTCATAGATATTTCAATGGATCTATGATTTAAGTGGCATGACCATTGCCTCCATTGGTACATATTGCTTTCTCATCACATGTAATTCTTCTCAATATTTTTCCATATATCGTCCATAAAAGATATACCCAACATTTTGAATATCATTTTCTAGGTTTTAAAAAATGTTTTGTAGATGTTAATCCAATACTTCATTATCCATTTATTATTCCTTTCTCTGATTATTCAATCAGTTTACTTCCTTTTCTGGCTATACATTTCTTTGATGATATCCTTTACAGCATTCTTTGCACTGAACTCACTATAGGTAACATGCTCTAATCTATTTATTCTTAGGATACAAATTAGTCTTTTGTAACAACAGAAATTTTAATTCTTTGGATATCACCGTATTCTATGAATTGTCATCATGTAGTATCTCTGGGAAAATACTATTGTTGAATAGATGGGCATTTGTGATCAGGTAGTCACATGAGATATTTGAAAGTACTGTAAAAATTTCTAAATATAATCCAAAACATATGCTCTCCTCCCATTCCAATTCTGGACCTAGCTCACTGTTCATCTGCAGTGTGTGTGTGTGTGTGTGTGTTTGTGTGAAAGCTAAAAATACTGATGATTGATCCAATAGGAGGTATTATCTACTTGATTTTGATAGGATTGCCAGGCAAATCTGTTTAGAATAACCACTGGCCATATTTAGTAAGCCCTCTAGTATTCTAGGGCTTGCTGCAATGTGTACATTATCAGCCACAAACAGAACATCTCTTTTCAATATAGACTTCAACATGGAACAATTTCTGTGATGCTGATGAACTCCTTTGGTGAGCATGTCTCCCTGTTTTAAACCTCAATTAATATTTATAATCAAAGGATTACTGAAAAAAGTTATCAGGATGTGATTTTAAAACACATCAAAAACATAGTGGAGGAAAGCCTTGAAAGTTGCATTTTGCTCTATTTAAAAATATTTTATAATCAATAAAGCATGGACATAGTGAGATCTTGCATTCTTAATTCTTCAGTCAATTATGAAAGCATTATGATGTGGAAAATCATCTATGAAAACCTGCCTATTCCTTTCTTATATTTTCATCAAAAATACCTTCAATACAGATGAGATATTAAACACACATGGATTGAAAACTATTAAAGCCTTCTGAGTCACTTTTTCTGATAGTAATGCTATCATTTACATTCTTCAAAACTTGCCCCTAAACAATATTTTGAAAATCAATATATAAGTGCCTTGAAAATTGAAATCAATCCTAATAATGATTTTTTTATCTTGTGAAGCCCAGCCACTCTCATCTATTTATTTTTCTTAGGTGAAATATGTTTCCTCTTAAAGTATATTAAATAATATAATGTTAGACTCGATTTGTGGTAGTTCCACTATGAATGGTAATTAAAAACATATCTCTGTCAAAATGCTAATAAGTCTGTTCCATTTTGCTTTTATTTTTTGTATTCTTGAAACGATCTATCTTAGTTGGATATCCTATGAAACTTTTTATAGTTCCTTTCTTCCTCTACTGGATTTCTCAGTGATGTGAGAAAATACGAATCCTAATGTTTTATCATTCTCCTACATAATGTTTTAGCATAATTTTGTATTAAAAAATAACTGCCCTTGTCTAAGGTAAAGAAATCGTATTTGTTGCCAATAGTGCTTTCTGAATTGTTTTTTTTTCCCTTGCTCCAGAAGGAGTCATTGTCCTAAATGTTTAAACTATTATATAAAGTTGATTTTCACTGAAGTCAGTATCTTTAGTTTTATCCATTTCTCATTTTTTTAAAGAATAAAACTCAAGTAGGTGAGGTCAGAACTCATAATCATGAAATATCTTCTCTTCATTATCCTTCTAATTTGGTGTTAACTTTAACTGGCAGGTTAACTAATTAGTGATTTGGTTAAACAAAGAAAACTGTTCTGAAATGATTTCTTTATTAAGATCTTGTTGGTTCTTGTCTGGTTTTAATTTTTTTTGATACTGTTTCTCATATTCATCAATTTTGGTTTCTGTTTTTGAATAAAATATTCATGCTATACAAGTATGAAATTTGCAAGTAATTTATAACCTTTTGGTCTTTGTTACATTTCATTTATAAACATAATTTTTCTAATTTATGTTTTTCTTTTTAAATTTTCTTTTTAAATCCATTTTTCATAGATTTTGAGAACACTAACTTCTTATAATTTAAAACAATTCTCAGAAATAGGTTGGGTGAAATAGAAAATAATTGTTTCTAGATCTAAAACCAAACAACATGTACATGTTCTCTTAATGTATATAACCTTTAAAGACAAGAAAATTTGTCTTGTATGATAAGAATAGCAGTATTAGAAAATGTTGAAAGTAAGATATTATAAAGTGAAATTGGAATGTTTCTCTACCTTTAGAAAAAATAGACTTAATAAATTAGACAAAAAACTCTGTCTCAATAAGCAATACATGATGCTTTTTAGCCCAAATAAGCTCAGTCACTTAAACCAGAAATAAATTATTATATTAGTAGAAGCATCCTCAAATTGGATTAAAGCCAATGATAGAATATATAAAGGAAACTCCTATCAATAGACATCCATGAAAATAGCTAATGGATTTGTTTTCTAAAGTGAGTTAGGTTTAGTGTCATGAATATTTGTTCTTTAAATTTCAGATTCAATATTTTAAAAATGTTTAAAAAATTAATTTTGACCTATTAGCAATAATGAGGAACTATGTCCTTTTTAATTCTTCCTCTTTCCTCCTAGAACTTGAAGAATCCAGACAGAAATGTCCACCATGTTGGTATAGATTTGCTAATACTTTCCTCATCTGGGACTGCTGGGATCCATGGTTAAAAGTGAAACACATTGTTAATCTGATTGTGATGGATCCATTTGTTGATCTTGCCATCACCATCTGCATTGTCTTAAATACTCTATTTATGGCCATGGAACACTATCCTATGACTCAGCAATTCAACAGTGTTCTGTCTGTAGGAAACCTGGTAAGTCCATCTGAATAAACAAAGTGATATGCAAATATATTTCATTAGGAAAATTCATGTATACTAGTCAGAATATAATTCAATTCAACATTTAAATAAGTGCCTACTATACCAACCTAGACAATCTTAATAAATGAAATCAGCACTATATTTAAGTTTAATTCTATTGGGAAAATGCAACATATGTAAAAACTGTGCACTGTACTTACAATAGGGGAACAAGGTTAATAACAATATTTGGACAGACTCCAGGGGCACTTGAGATAGATTTTGAAGGAAGATAGGGATTCAGTGAGTGAAGAAGTGAGGAAGGACCAAGACAATGGGAATTATTTGTGCAAAGGCACAGTGCACTGGACCTAAATAAAGCTGTAATGCCTCTAAGGGAGTGAAGAACTTTACTGACAAACTCCAAGATGTAATGATTGCACAGAAGTCCATCATACAATCCAAACTTTGTGTCCCTCCAAGTACCTCTAGTAGAGGCACTGGTGTAATCTCCCAAACACAGAGTAGCTAAGAAGAAGGAAATCACTTGGTCTGAGTGGTGGGAATTCTGATTCTCATCTTTCTTTTAAAAAGAGTGAAACTCCTGTGTGATATCAGTTTTGGAATTGCCTCCCTAAAAACCCTAAGAATGTGATTTCTAGAAAAGTGCCTGAGAGTAAAAGATGAGGTGTATTTCCAGCTTATTTGTAAGGGTTATTTGAATAGTGCAAGTTCAGTGGGAAGGAAGTTGCCTTTCTATCTGTTTCAAGTCTGTTTCCCTGACAAGGAAAGAACAAATCACAGGATGAATCTGTAAGTCTGGAAGACTGAATATGTTGCTTTGGAAAGTAGGAGTCATGAGTGGAAGGAGAATTATATTTACTGTTTATGAACTATAATGAACCTGTTGTGTGTTTTATGCAAGTGTTTAAGAGACCTTACAAATCTTTTGTATTTTCTAAGAAGTAGAATAAAAACAGTCTTAAACTTATTATATGCATTTTTACTCTGAAAATTTGTATGGCATCTAGGACACATTTTGATCTACATATGTGAAAACTTAAGAGTAAATTCTTGCTGGAGGTATAACAATTCAAAAAGAATGGGGATGATGGGTAGCTTCCAGGATTGGACTAAGTAGCCCTGCAACTATGGTGTATTTGACCAGTTTATAGAAATAAAGTCAGAAAGTTAGTTTGGAGCCAGATTAGGGAGAGTTTAAGCTTAAAAGTTTATATTTCATTCTATTCACAATACAGCTTCACTAAAGTTCGTTTGGTTTTGTGGTGGTTTTTTAGCACAAATTTGACTTGTACAATAGAGAAAATAACTGGACAGCTTCAAAAAATCTGGTTTGGGGTGGAAAAGACCAAAGTCAGGGAGGCTATTATAATAATCTCGTGATGAGGGCCTACATTAGGTGGTAGAAATGTGAATGGAGACTCCTCTAGGGAAGGGTAGGGTGCAAGGGATGAGCTACTTATTGAATGCCAGAGAGAAAAAAAGTCAGATTTATCTGACATTTTGTATTTAGAGACGGGAAGTATGCTGATGTACCATAATTAAAAGTGGGGAAAATCACAAGGAATTGTCCAGGTCCCTTCAGCAGTAGATTCAGGGATTCATTTCTGTTCAGAGGCAACACAAGGTTTTCACTGTGTAATCCTCCCAAGATAAATTTGATGGTTGACAAAGAAAGAAGATAATTTACATTGATGACTTATTCTTTTAGTAATTTGCTGTCAGTCAGACAACAATTATTTATTAAATACTTACTATGTGGCAAGGACTGTGTGAAGCACTAGGGATATACCCAAAGGAAAACAATGTGATTCTTGCCATAAAGGTATTCATATTCTAACTGTAAAGACAACAACTATGTAAATATAAGATAGAGATATATGAGCATGTATACATACATATCTATCTATATGCATGCATATATATTTGTGTGTATACATACACATATACCCAAATATGTCTGTCTATATTTATTGTTACATAATAGCTGTCTTTCCAATCAGAATTTTAACCCCTCTGGGGGAAGGAACCACATTTTTGTCCTTTCTTTGTCTCTCTAATGCTTAGCATTTAATATGTATTTGTTAACTAACTGTATAATGTTAGAGGAATAAATCAGCTGTGTGTAAACTATTTTCTTTCTTTCCTATGTATTTATGTATACATATGTACCTATCTGCACTTATATATAAATACACATACATAAACACACACACACACACACACACACACACACACACACACACACATTGGAAGGAATATACTAGCACTAAGGAGGAACTAGGAAAAGGTTTCCTGAAAAAGTTAGGATTTGACCTGAGTCTTGAAAGAAGTCAGGAAAGCTATAGATGGAACATTGGAGTACGTGTCATTTGCAAGGAACAGCAAGAAAGTCAATGTTACTACATTGTAAGGTAAATAGAGGAGAATAAAGTTTAAGAAGATTGAAAAGGTTGGAAGGGGACAGATTTTGATAAGCTTTAAAAAAAAAACCCACTGAGGACGCTATATTTAATATTGGAGATAATAGGGAACGTTTAGAGTTTAGCTGAGTACAAGATGGAATAGAGTGGGGAGAGACTTTATAGAAAAACCAAGCAGAACAAAGTACAGGCATGAAGTTATGAGGGTCTACGCTAGGATGGTGATGTTCTGAGCAGTAAAAGAGACATATACAAAAGTTGTGGAGTGTTAAATCACAAAACTTGATACCAGCTACCCTGAATAGTAACAGTAACTTAGGCTTCTATGACAGTCAAATTTGCTGAATCTCTTCCTTCTTTTATGACCCTCTACTCTGATTTCTTTTGCTGCCTTCTCTTCCTCCAATCTTAAAATACAGAACTCCTCTAAAGTTCTACCCTTGGTTAAATGATTTTCTTTTTCTATACTCAGTTCATCTGTAAGCTTATCTATACTCATGGTTTTCTAGTCCCAATATAGTCAATTGCTTACCATAATATCAAATCTAATAGGTCAAAAATCGAATTCATTATTCTGTCCCTCAAACAAACTCTCCTTCTTAATAAATCCATTTTCCTCAAAGGTACCATCATTCACCCAGTCACCAAGATAAAAGCTTAGAATTCATCTTTGACTCTTTATTTCAGTCCTCATATCCAATTGGGCATCTATTTTGTCATTTTCTTTTTGTTTTTTTTTCTAAAATTTCTCCCATCCATTTCATTTTACATGCTACTCTTACAGCAACATTCTTACCTTATTCACTTCTACCTCTCACTTTTCTGTTAAAAAACAAAAAAATATTCCCTATTTTATTAAGTTCAGACTCTTCTGACTGGTTTTTAGTACTACTCACAATCTGCTTCCAGTTTGTCTTGCTACTCCTATATTCTGCTGGTTTCCAAGGTTCAGAGTCCCTGAATAGACATGGTTAATCTCCAAATTTAAAAGATTGTCAATGCCCTTCCTAAAATGTTGTACTTATAACTGAAAACAATTTTCCCAATATGGTTTGAGTAAAATATAATATAGTGGGATCATTTCTTCTCTTATTTAGACCCTAGACTTTTAATGTAGTCCAAAAGCACATCAACTTTTTCCAGTCATAGTATATTGACTGATGTTGAGTTTATAGTTAACTAAAATTTTAAAGTCTTTTTCACATGAACTATGGCCTAGAGACACCTCACCTATATATGGGAAATTGAGTTTTGGAACCTTTATTATTATCAGTATTCTATTAGATTCAGACCAGCTTCCATAATGTTGCTATTTGGATTCTTTTCTTCAATGTATCTCTTAAAGCTTCAAAGATGTCCCTCTTATAAACCACAGAATTGTAGACCTGAAAGAAAACTCGGAGATTATTTTATTCAACATCTTTTTATAAATTAAGGAATTGGGGAATCAAGGAAATTAAATGACTTGTTCAAAGTTACACAGCTAGCTAGTGGTATTCTTTAATTCTCAGGCCAATGTTAAAAATTATGTGGAATCATTATAAATATTCAATATGTTAATGCTTAAACTTCTCTAACACCCCTATATAAATGCAATAATTATAACTCTAGCCCTTCCAAGTGGATGCTGCTTGCTAAGCAGTCTTGTTTGTAAAAGTAAAAAGTTAAAAAAAAAAAAGTAAAAAGCATCATATTGTCAGGACCACATTTTACAGAAGTAAAGTTTCATTTCAAAAAGCAAGTAACATTTAATGAAATTAGAGTTCTAATTTCTTTTCTACTGCAAGATGAAAATGAAGTCCACACTGACTACTATCACATAACTTCAAAGATCTTTAAGTTGACTTCTACCTATAATGAAATGCTAATGCTTCTGCCAACATTTTTTGTTTCTTTCCCATAAAAAGAATTTAGTTACACAAGTTTCCATATGTTTTATCCCATGTAGATTCAATCAGGGTTTTAAACAACATGTAAATAAAATTATAAATGCTTTCAGATTATTTACATTAAAGAACATGAGGTCTTTGAAGGTAGACACTCATTTGTTTCTTGTATTCCTAGCACTTAGTACGTTGTCTGGCACATAATAAATGCTTAATAAATGTTTAATGATTAATTAATTGATAGATTAAATAATGTGGAAAGATATTTCTCTAATGTAGAAAATGTTTTGAAATGTTTTCAAATATTTCTGGGGGATCAAACAGTGGAATTATGGCTATAAATATATAAACCAGGATATATACCTTGTGGCTCAGGGACTCCACCATAAGGGACTCTCACCCCATATACATAAAAGTCCAAGGAAATCTTTAAAATAAAGTTAGATATGGCTCCCATTTAGTATTTCTTCCAAAGTAGGTAATAGGTTCTACTACTCTATAAAGTATTCTATATAGAATATAGTCATCTGATATTGGAGAGCTTTTTATTTCCTCCATCACAAAAAAATATAGAACATAATAGATTTACAGGCATTCTTGAATAAGTACATTTAAAATTTGAAAAGAAAAAAAATAATAGCCACTTAATCCATTACATTTATTACAATGTCCTAGAAGGTAAATATATTTTGTGCAAATGTTGCTTAGTTATTCACAATTATTATCATGGAGGGTTGATATGGCCTAGATCTCAACTAGGTTTTTTAGTCCTTCATTGGCAGTTCTTATCAATGGTTCTTTTCTCTACTAAAAATCATTCTGTTATGAAAACTTTTTACCTCTGGACTGTTGGCATACAAATCCCAAACTCAGAAACTCAGGGTTAACTATCAGTTAATCCTTGAGTTTGGAAACTTCCATTTTTCAGTATCATTAGGAACTGACTTGTTCAAAGGAAAAAAGAAACAAGTAGAAAGGGACAGCCAGGAGTTGGGAGGTCCTAAAACTCAATTTAAAGTTTGTCTGGGCAAATAGATATTTTCTGCTATTCTTTGGAAGATACTTTTGAGCATTAAAAATGAATGTTTACCAAAAAAAAAAAAGTTGCCATTGCTACAGTGTGGAAGGAGGGAGAAAGAAAGGACACAAGAAAAATCCTTTTTTTTCCCTGTGGAACTTAGAATAGAAGGGACAAAGGGGTTTTAGAAGAACAAACCTTTTTACAACTTATTATTGGGAGAGGAAAGATAACTAACAAAAGTCAAGTTCCCCTTGACTGACAACTTCATTCATCTTTAAATAAATAAATGACTGGGCACCAATTAGGGGAGTTCCTTGTGTCCTTTTAGCAAGGTCTAGGGCATATCTTTCCCAGCAAAGTGCTAGTGTACTTGCTTTGTTCTCTAGGAGGTACCCTCCTCTAACAAGGGTCTTGCAAGCCTATCAAGTTGATGGGAAGGGTGATGATCATCAAATTGAACAACATTAAGATTTGCAAATCTCCTTCTTCATGAACAGCATTTTTAGGTAGTTCAAATATTATTTACATAGAACATTTGTGGATTGTTGTGAGGATCAAATGAGATAAAATTTATAAAATGCTTAGCACATTAGTACTTAGCTTTGTACATATGAGCACTATAGAAAATACTATTATTATTATAATGTAAGAAATTTAATTAAAGTAAACAATATTGTACAAGTATAGGGGCAATCATATATTTAAGGGATTCTGTGATTGAGTTTTTTTTTTCCAAAGTAAAGAATTCCATTGAAAATGAAGACTGTTACTTTCCTACTAGATACATTAATAAATTAGATTTATATATTTATATGGCTGTGATTATATGTATGTATGCCTATGCATGTATATAAATATATATTTATGTATAAATTTTTGCAAAGTAAAATATTCCTCTGCTTCAGTGAGTAGGTAATATTTCATGAGCCAATCACTGAATTCACCTATATAGCACTTTCTATAGTTTGGGAAATTTGGGGTTTTATCAACATTGACACATTTAGAAAGGCTGATCATTTTCTTTGTATTAAAGTTGTACTTTAGGAGACGACATGTTTTGGAGCTTATTCACTTTTACAATGTTCCTTTAAAGCACAATAGACAACTAAACAGATGGTAAGCTTGACTGTACCTCTTTAAAATACAGTCTTCAACTATTCCAAGTTAATGTGATTTATTTAACATTTTCCTGGAAATATAATTTGATAGGTCCCTTTCCATCTTCTTGGTCATTTTAACCTCTCTTTTTCAGCTAACACAAACTTTAAATATTTTTTATTGTTTTCTTTTCTTGTTTCAATTAGTATTTTAGCTATTTGCGAAGATAACCCATTAATCTTAATTAGGGGTATTTGAATACTAAAGATATATTCCAAAGGTTTTAATTAAATCTTTGGTTCCTTGCTCTATGAATTCATTAACCTTAATCTAGAGGCATGCATGCATCCAAAGGTCACTAATTTACAACAGTTGTGAAAACATGTTCTTATTGTTTAGGGAATGTTTATAACATTACAATTAGAACACTATGTAACTTAAATTTTTAAAAAATCATAAAGAATACCATTAATCTATTATTTGATGATAATTTTACTTGAATGTCAATATTTATAAGTGATTGCTTTTTTCCAAATAAAAGATATCTGACTATTGCTTTCAAAAAAGTGAAAATAAAAAAAAAATTAATTTGGCAATGAAAAAGGTGATGATGAAGGGGGAAAGGACTTCATCATTGCAGTTATTTTAGAAATCATTCAGTCACAGACTAGAAACAAAAAAAAATAAAAACAAAGCTGGCATTTGGTAATTTAAAATATAAATTGTTTTCTAATTGGAGAAAATGTTCAATGTCTTAAAATACATTGAAAAATTTCCTAAACTTTCACAGACATGTTCCACCATCAAATTACTTTCTAATTTAGAGTAATTTTAAGAACTATTGTAATGTTCCCTTTTTTAATCTTTGGATTGTAAATAATTCTATTAGAATTTTTTAATGTTATGAGAGTAACCATTTATATTTTACATTAGGTATTTACTGGAATCTTCACAGCCGAAATGGTTCTCAAGATAATTGCCATGGATCCATATTATTATTTCCAAGAGGGTTGGAATATCTTTGATGGCATTATTGTCAGCCTTAGTTTAATGGAGCTCGGACTGGCCAACGTGGAAGGATTGTCAGTTCTCCGATCATTTAGACTGGTAGCTGCAGAATCACTATCTTTATATTCTGCTTTTATTATTATCAAGTTTATTTTGAACTATAATCATGTTTTATGATCAGGAATTTTCAAAAAATATTAATATGTGAGAATGAAATTTCTATTAAATGCATCCATATGAATACCTATGATCCAAAAACTGAGGATTATTATTGTAAATAATAATTATTATTATGTATATAATAACATTATATATAATAATTACATTATATATAATAATAATAAATGATCAGTAAATGAGCTTTTGAAGCCTGAAACTTTTTGTTATTGTTTTATGTCTAATATAATTAAATTTATAATTCATTCACTAATCTGAGCAATTAACTACCTCAAATTTAAATTTTATAATATTTTTAATATAAGCCTTTTCAATAAGTATTTAGCACAATCTATATATAATGGTTAAAATTTGAGGAAAAAGATATTTTGTTTTTTAAAATATTTAACTTTTTCCTTATTTAATTTAAAAATAATTTGAAAATCACCTTTGTAAAAATTAATTTCATTTTCTTCCCTATACTATAAGGAGTTTGAATTAACTAAATTCACTAGTAATCCCTTAAGAAGATTTTTGTCAATCTATAAGATTAGAATAAAGACTGGATCTGTGATTTTCATTGTTACAGAGAACTTTCATGTGAGGGAACACCCTCTAATCATGAAAGTTAGTACCTTTTCTATAATTAGAAAATTGCCTAGAGCACGGAAGAGTTAAGTTACTTAGCAAGAGTCATAGAGCAAATACATGTCAGATATGGGACATAAATTGTTCTTGGCCTTTAGGCTAGCTTTCTATTTGCTTCAACAATTTTGGTTCTATTATCACTAAGTATTCATTATTCCTTTATTATTTTACAGTAATTTCATGTAACATAAAGTTGTATGAAATGAATACTTTCATAATAATACAATTTCTTAGTTTGGAGCACCAATATTACACAATTTTCTATTTAAGTATCAAACAGAATTGGCCTGTACATTGACTTTCGTCATCATTTAAAGATACACCGATAACATTTCAGGCAAAATAAAAATCCTCCAAATCTTCATCATGATTAATACTGAAAGCATCTTTCCCCTTGTTTCCAGCTCCGGGTTTTCAAATTGGCAAAATCTTGGCCAACACTGAATATGCTGATAAAGATCATTGGCAACTCAGTAGGGGCTCTGGGAAACCTGACCTTGGTACTGGCCATCATTGTCTTCATTTTTGCTGTGGTCGGCATGCAGCTCTTTGGCAAGAGCTACAAAGAATGTGTCTGCAAGATCAACAGTGATTGCACACTGCCACGCTGGCACATGCATGACTTCTTCCATTCCTTCCTGATTGTGTTCCGGGTGCTGTGTGGAGAATGGATAGAGACCATGTGGGACTGTATGGAGGTGGCAGGCCAAACCATGTGCCTTATTGTTTTCATGTTGGTCATGGTGATTGGGAACCTAGTGGTATGTTTTCATTCCAAATAATTCAAAGATATATTTGTCATAAATTATATACATGTTCACATATATATGGATATAGGAACATTCTGGATCTGACAGAAGTATTTATACAATTCATTCCGTCTTTATTCCCAAATAATGTTGTTTAAAAATGAGGAGGTATGTCAGATGACTATCAAACTTCTGAGAGAATTGGAACTCTGATTCTATTTATTTTACTGTATTTAACTATGTATAATTATTGACAACAGAAATCCAAAAAGAATTAGAATTCTTTTATTGAATAATTCATTCCTTAAACAAATGTTTATTGAATTCCTATTAAGCACAAAATATTGTGTTAGGGCTTATGAGTGCAAAGAGAAATAAGGTATAGTGTTTCCCTTCCTGTTATCAATTTGAATTACCTAGAAAGAGGAAAAAAGAAACTAGAGACTTGAATCATAGGTATAGAAACTCTTTAGATTTCCCAAATTTGTGGGCAATTTCTAAGCTACCACTCATTTTGATCAGTGTCCTTACTGGAGACATAATTGAGTATAAATATAAGAACTGTGGTTTTATATTGCTTAATGTTAAAATATCTCACTTGTCTTTAAATGAATCAATAGCAGTTCTAGCTATTATTATTAGACTGTCCTCTTAGAAGAAATGGAAGCTTCCAGTAACATGATATAGCTAAATATCTCTTATATACATATATATACCCACATGTGTATATGTATATAATTATATATACATTATATATTATCTGTATGTAAAATTATGTATACTATATAGCATGTATAATATTATTCTTTTTGGATTGCAAAACTGAGAGGCTTTTAGGTGAAGAGAATCTAGAGGAGAGATAGAAAACAAACCAGGACTTTAATCTACCACATATGTCTGCTTACCACATCGATAATGAATTTGCTGAGATACTTTACACCACTGAAATATCTCTAAATAAATTTCCCTTTACATCAGCAACAGTAGATTACAACTGGATCAATCATAGCTTGTTACTTTAACATTTAATTGCTTCCACATTTCCTGCTGCTATTGCTGGAATTTCAGCTAGCTTCTCCACTCATTTCATATTCTATTGGAGAAAAAGATAAGAGACAAAAGCAATTTGTGTCCACGATTATGTTTCAAAGTATCTGCACATGCTTCTCTTTTAAATTATACACACACACAAATTGCAAAGTATATTTATGATGAGAGCAATTAAAACCTACAATCTGTTCTTTAGAAATTTTACTTAAGATAAACTGCCCTATTCTAAGAACCCTTTGTTGGAAGCAGTTTTTATTTGAGGCAGCCTACATCTGAAGTCACTAACAGTGGCCAAACACGGATTGTTACAAATTGTTTTACAATTAAGCCAGGAATAAACTTGTAAAAATCAATAATAAAGGGGAAGCCAAGACCAATAAAGTCCTTCTTCTGGCTTGGGGGAGGGAGGGACAAAAGAGTAGCTTTTATAAATATGTCATGGCAGTGCTAGCTAATGCCAACATGTAACAGTTTGAATATACTGTTCTGTTGGTCATTTTGACTTACATGATTGCTACTTAATATTTGATTTATATAACTAGATACTTTCATTGGTTTTGTGGTTTCATTGGGAAGGCAGGAGACAAGAATGGGTGGGAAGTCTGTGATGTTTCATTATCCTTTTAATGACAAAAAAGAAGATTAATTTTTGTTTTGGTATTAGTTGTAGAAGGGCTCACCTATTTTTAACAGATTATTTTACTGGTGCTATCTTGCTTTCACTATATGCTTAGTCCATCTTTTCTTTAAGTCATATATTTATTTAATAATATCCTTTACTCCAGATAAGTCCTCTTAGTCATAATTCCTAATTTATTATATATTGCAGCCTATTCATAACCACCCCACACCTCTTCATGATACATGATACTGAATTTTAATTATTTGGAGACTTTAGTGTTTGAAGATTTCAAACATTTGTAAAAATGAAAGAAGTTACATTTATCTCCTGTTTTCCTTTAGGTACTGAATCTGTTTCTGGCCTTGCTGCTGAGCTCATTTAGTTCAGACAATCTTGCCGCTACTGATGATGATAATGAAATGAACAATCTCCAGATTGCTGTGGGGAGAATGCAGAAGGGGATAGATTATGTGAAAAAAGAAATACGGGAATGTGTCCAAAAAACCTTTGTTGGAAAGCCAAAAACTATAGAAATCAAAGTCCTTGAAGGCAATAAGATAGAAAGCTGCATTTCCAATAATACTCCAGTTGAAATAAGCAAAGACCTTAATTATCTGAAAGATGGTAATGGAACTACCAGTGGTGTAGGTACAGGAAGCAGCGTGGAAAAATATATAATTGATGAAAATGATTACATGTCATTCATAAACAACCCCAGTCTTACTGTAACAGTACCAATTGCAGTTGGGGAGTCTGATTTTGAAAATTTAAATACTGAAGATTTCAGCAGTGAGTCAGAACTGGAAGAAAGCAAAGAGGTATGGATTTTTTTTTAATTGCATTTGTACAACCTCTGATATTGATGTACTTATTTAATGTTCTTTAGTTACATATCAATAGGATAATAGATATAATAATTATGATAAGTATATGAACCACATAGCATTGAATCTATTCTTAGGAAGCCCACACAATTTTCCACAGCAAACTGATATCTCTGAAAGACCTACAAATTAATTTTCTCAAAAATTTTTTTCTCTAAATTTTGTTTTAAAAAAAAGGTCTTTCCAATAATTTCATTTGGCCTTTTAAACATGGTTGTTCCCCATACAACCATGGCATTACATCATTTTTCTTTGGGAAATTGTATGTCTTATATTTTAGTTACTTCAGTTATGCACTTAAAGTACAATATGTATTTATAGTATACTTTTGGCAAAATAGATTATTTTAATATTGCTTTTCATACATACCTGAACCTACATAAACTATAAATATAATTAATGATAATTAGATATACCTAAAATTTCACTGTCTGAACATATTTGAAAAGTGGGTGGGATATCGAGTGAGTGTTGCATGTTTAGGGGTAAATAA
The DNA here is from genome assembly GCF_016432865.1 of Antechinus flavipes. NCBI lineage: Eukaryota > Metazoa > Chordata > Mammalia > Dasyuromorphia > Dasyuridae > Antechinus > Antechinus flavipes. The sequence continues at coordinate 427,625,605 of NC_067400.1, forward strand.
GCTGATATTTTTAATCAACTGGAAAAGAATAGTGGGAATGAATGTCTTCTTGCCTTCTTACTAATAGTTCCAAAAAAACTCTTCTCAGGCATTCATGGGACACAGCCTTAGTGTTTTGTCTTTTGATATATTTATATAGAGAAGTGTGTGTATTTATATGTGTGTAGATATGTATATATATATGCTTTAATTTTTAAGAAAAATAGAAATTGTGATAGTTACTTATCTTTTTGCCAATTAGAACAAGAAATCAGATCTTTAGTCTGAGACCTGATGGCTTAAAGCAATTTTAAATTCTTTATTTCATATATATATATATGTTCTTGCCTTTTTTACTGCAAATTTCAAACATGGATATTCAAAATACATACTAGAACTAAATGATAGTAAAATTAATGCTGCCAATGCTGTCTCTCAATGTTTGTTATATAGATAACAATTAAAGGTTATTGTCAATTCTTCAATTCCTTCTTCAAGATACACTAGCTTGCCAATAGAAAACGTCATAATACTCGAAGATTTGCTATGTAGGCTTAGTATTGCCAGCATAGTAATCAGATCCATAATGCTGTCTAATTCTGTTTTGGGACCAGATTTTTTTTAGCATGAATATAGTATTTTTATTCCAAATTACTTAACATCTAAATTCCTACTACAGAGTAACCAAGGAACAACTCATATTACCCTAGCCATTTTATAGAAATACCACAGTTGCCAACACATCATAGATTATAAGAAAGTGTTTTGTAAACTTTAAAGCATTATATAAAAAATATTTGATTATTCCTTTCCTTTCTTATCATTCTTTCATGATGTCTACTTCATGAAATTAAGTATAATTGAAGTTATTCACACTTAAAAAATAATTTGTTCCATTATTCCAGGCTTAGATTTGAAAGAAAGAAAGGAATAAATGAAGGAAGGAATGAAGGCAGGAAAAAAAGAAGGAAAAATGGAAGGAAGAAAGGAACAAGGAAAGAAAGGAAAAAATCCATCAATCCAAAATTATTTATTTAGCTTGAACAAGTCCAGCTGTAGGCTTACCTGATAGAGAGGAATATGAGCTTTCCTCTGCTTGCAAGAAACTTACCGTTTTCCTAGGGAAGGAAAACTCATTCATTTGAAACAATTTTAGAGAAAAATGTAATGAATATGCAGATATTGACTCTAAGGGCAAGAGAAATTCAGAAAAAGAAAAGATCAATACAAGCTGTACTACTATGAAAAGGCTTCATTGGCAAGGTGGGTCTTGAAGGATGGATAAGATATAGACAGCATGAGAAGTAAAAGGAATGTATTTCAAGAGAAAATAGCAACAAAAGCAAAAACAGAGAGTGAAAAAATATATAGTACATATGGAAGGTAGTGATGAAACTCATCTCACTCAAGTAGAAAGTGTTCAGTAGAAGAATGGTGAAGTCAGATCAGGGATGACCTGAAATCTATACAGAAGACTTTGAACCTGATATTGCGAACAACAAAGAATGTTCCTATTTTCTTTAACAGGAATGTGATGAAATGTTACTCCAGGAAATTAACTTGATAGCAGTATTTAAGAGTCAAACTGAATTTTAAAAAATACTGGGGACATAGAAACCAGCTAAGAAATTATTATAATAATTCAGTAATGACATAATGAGGACCTAACCTAGAGTGGTAGTAGTAGGAATTGAAAGGAAGTATTTTTAAATTTCACAGAAAGAAGATGAAGGAGAAGAATGATGATTCCAAGATATCTAGCTTGGGATACTGAAAATTTGGTAGTATCATTGGAAATTATGTTTTTAGGTAAAGGACTCAAAATCTGAGATAAAAATGAATTTCAATTTTAGATATGTTGAGTTTAAAGTGACATTTATAGCAAAGTCAAATAGAATGGTGGGATTATTTAGATAAGAGATCAAGGCAGCAAATGTATATTGATACGTCATCAACATAAAATTGATAACAGAAACTCTGAAATGTATGACTAATCAGCACACCAAGGGAGTAACTATAATTGGTGAAAAGAAGATTAAAGACAGTATTAGAGAAGATCCAAATTTAGAAATAGAGGAGGAAAAGGAATCTTTAAAAGCAAATAAGCAAATAAAAAACAGACAGCAACCATTTTTAGTCATAGTTATTGCTATATTAGTGTCTTGGAAAGTGAGATGTATATATTAATAGTTTTCGAGGTGGGTGGGGAAGGTGTGTGTAATCTTAAGAGTATATCTAAGCCTGCTTAATATACAGATATTTTATATGTCTACTCAAGAAAGTTCTATACCATTTTAGAGAGAATTTTTTCATAGCTTATGTAGAATATCAGTTAAATAGTAGGACTTAATAATTCTCTTATTGTCAAACTCTTGCCCACTTTTCATTCCTGTTTATAAAATGTCATACACTTGGTGATTTTCTTATGCTACTACTCTATACTTTTTCAAGATGCCATTGAATAAGTTCAATATAGCTGTAGAATAGAGTGTAAACGATTGATGTATTTGGAGAAATTAACTAATTTAATAATAATAAAAATAAAATTGTTAACAGAAACTATGAAATGTATGAATAATCAGCATATTAAAGGAGTAACTATAAATTGGTGAAAAAAGAGGATTAAAAGAAGGGGACATCCAAATTTAGAAATAGGAAATATTACATGATAAATGATATTAGTAATTCCATTAAATAAATTTTAAAGTGATTTTAGTGTGGATCATTAGTACCTTGAAACCACAATTAAGGTATTAATTATTGTATGTAATTATATGAAGTTGAGGAGGAAAAGTTCTTAGAATTGGTATTCTTAATCAACCAAGTTATCAGTAAGATTTAAGGAAGTTTAAAAGTGTAAAAAATCTTGAAAAAAAGAAATTACAAGATGTGGTAATAGCTAGGAAATGAAGGACAAAGAAGATTCAAATATGACTTCAAGACTTATAGTCTGGGAAACTGAAGGATTGTATATACCATTGATGGAAATGACATATTTTGAAAAAGGAGCTTTTTTGTGGTAAGGATAATAAACTCAAGGAAGGCCAGTGTCTACATTCACAAAAGTAAAAAAGCATGGTATTCTTAGATTGCTGAGGTGTATTGTTTACCCTATGAAATGCACATATGACCTGAAATACTCAGAAATTGCTCATTTATGATTCAGTTTTATTCAGAGAGAAAGAGCTTACTTTTTTCCAAAATTCATATTTATTGTATGTATGTAAAGGAAAACATTCTATTCTTTTTTTTTAAAAGATTTTTAGACAGTCAAAGAATGCCTGGATCTGATTTAAAAAGTAAATCATTCTTTTTTTGACTTGTGTGTTAAGTAAACAATCCATACACTAACACTGAGAAATCTAATATAACTTTGGAACATATTTCTGCTTTGGATTAGGCAGTAAATAATGGCAAGTTGAGAAGGCATTTGAAAAGTTTAATATTCACTTATTCTTTTTCTTATTAATAATAAAAATGAAATGATTAATAATGCACCTAGGCAAAGAAGAGTCATGAAATCTTGGAGGAAAAATACGAACCTTTGTTATAATTTGTTTAATTTAAATTGGTTGGCATACAAATAAGCAAAGTTTTGTAAGAATGTAATGGTAGAGATCTCAAAACTTAAAAGTAAAAATAATGAATTTTAGTTTTCTTCTTTAGGCTAGTATAAGTCTTATGGCTAGGTATTTTATGGAAAATTTGCTAGTTATATACTTATTGATCAAGGTATAAAAGTTCCGATCCGAATTTTCTCATTAGCTCTTTAAAATTTATTATTTTATTTACTTCCCTGACTGTAAAAGGGGGATAAAAGAGGGTGAAATGTTTCTTTTCTTTAAAATCATATTTTAATATAGAGTTTCCAGAGGAAAATCTAGCAATATCCTATCATGAACTTCACTACTTACCATTCTTACTTCTCACAGGGGTAAAATCAAGCTGGAGCAATCAAGAATGCAGCTCTGGTGCTTATTAACCAGACAGAGGCACGTGCCACCACATTCACCCAGGTTACCTAAGCAAGTTCTACATATATAATAACTTTTAAAATGGATATTGATTGGCCTGCATGCTTCTCAGCTATGTCCCTCCCTTTTCCATCGCAAAACAGTAGATACATGCACAGCTGCTCTCTGCTGAATCATGTAACTCACATCACAGCATGGTCAGGCAAGATGGGCAGTCCCAACATAATACACAATTTTGCTACTGAGGTGGTAAAGGTACATTCTATGTCATCCTTAAGATTAATGATTGCATGCTCAGGAGGCTCTCTAGTATACATTTAAGCTAGACAGGAGTGCTAAGTATAATACAGGTAAGGAGATAAATGAAGCATGTACTTCCTATTTATTTGCTTTTGTTTTACAAAAATGAAACCACTACCCTTTTTTGATTCAGCCCTTATAAGTGGAATATGTTTAAAAACAGAACCAGTAACAAACTAGCAAGAGTTATTAAGCAGAAATATTTGGTATGCCTTAGTCATGTAAATTACAGTCTCCTCCTACTGTATATGACAAATATTAACAAGTTAGTTTTCATTTATCTTGGGAAAGACTTTATGATATGAGAGGTAGTCTGAGTTTTTGAGATTTGAAGGGCCATAGTCTGTATTCATTTGGGCACCACATATCTTGGGCTTTCATGAAATTTTATGTAGAAAATGGCATGTTATATGGTTATATCAGAAAAGTGATTAAATATCATGTTTTGAATATACAGGAAATGGTGATCATCCTAGAATAATTAAGAGTTTGGGAGAGTATCATCAGCCTTTGTGTAATTGGCGCTTTATACTCACCTTTTCTTTTAGACCCTCCATGATTCACATTAATTTCACTACATTTTCTTCCTGAATTCTGTACTTTAGAATTGAGGAGGCAAAATGAAACTTGGGGACTTTATGGTCTTTTTGTTATTTTTAATTGTTTGATAAATAAAGTCAACTCCCAAGTCAGTTATATATTTGTGGATTTTTTCAGATGCTTGGATTATTTTCTTGACTAATTTTCTTCTGCCCTGTTGCTCACCTTTCATTCGTTTAAATGCTTTTTTTTTTTTAAATCTCCACTAGAGGAAGGCAATGGGAGAGAAATTCTGAATGATATGTCACTGGAATGCTTTCCTGACTATTGCAAAATCCTTTCAGGGAAGGAAATATAAGTTAATTGTTAAAATAAAGATTGGGGTTGTTGTCTGTGGAATTAATCTATTTCTCCTCTCCTTATAATCAGTAATAATTGAATCTGCTATGTTGTGATACAAATCCAAAAATAATGGTGTAGTGTGGGACAGAGGACAAAATGCCTATTGTTTTATTCAATGTTTTTTCACTGTGTTGACTTTTTTTGAGATGAATTTTTTAAAAAAAAAATCACACTACAGAAAATCTGATAATTTCTTTCAATAGCAGAAGTGATAATAATCTAACATTTGCAGAATGTAAATTACATGCTTATAACAAGAAGGCCTTGTCTTCTGAATTTCAGAATAAAATTTTTTTTCTAAAAGCACTGAAATGCCTCCCTAAATCAGAACATTTATGCTTGTGCGGTGAAGAGTTTGGAAATTCCTATAATCCTTTTTAAAGTGTGAGGAACCACAGAACAAAACTTCAGTTAGAAAGAATATCAGAGGTCATCTTGCTTAGCCTCTAACCCAAATACAAATATGAATTCTTTCTACATCATCCCTGAATATAATCATCTGGCATCAAACCAAAGAGAACTCTAGTGACAAGAAACCCACTGCTTTCAAAGGTCATCTATTCTACTTTTAGACAAAGCTAATAATTAGGAAGTTTTTCCCTGGCTCAAGCTGAAATGTGCTTCTCTGTAACTTCCATTGTATTGATCCTAGTTTTTCCCCTTAGGAAACAAAACATATCCCATCCTTCTTACATATAGCTCCAGTGAGTCTCCTTTAGGCTTTCTTTTCTACATCAACAGTGTTTTCCTTCAATAGATACCCATATCACATGATTCTAGTTTAACTCTGGCTAATAAATATCTTTCCTAAAATGTGGTACTTAGAACTGAATATCATGGTCCAGATGAGATCTGGCCAAATAAAGTGGGAATAAAGTCTTATCAATTTGAGATGATGATGATGATGATGACATTATTTATATAGTGCTTACTATGCACCAAACCTATGTTAAGCACTTTACAATTATTATCTCATTTGATCCCCAACAACCCTGTGAGTTAGGTACTATTACTTCTATTTTACAGATGAGAAAGCTGAGGAAAAAGGTGTTAAGTGACATGCTCAGGGTCACACAGCTATAAAGGCTGTATTTGAACTCAGATCAAACTAACTTCAGGCTTGGCATACTATGCACTGTGGAACCCCCTTAGCTGCCCTGGCCTGTGTTAATGCAGCCTAAAATATTAGCTTTTTTGGTTGCCATGTCATACTATTGATTCAAACTGAGCTGTTTACTCTTCCTTAGTCCACTAAAACCCTTTGCTCTTTTTCACGTGAATTGTCTAGTCATTTGTTTTGTCATTTATGAAAATCCCATTCAGTTCCAGTTTTCGCCTTCTCCTTATATGACCCTGATTTCTACATCTCTAGAAATTCATATGAAGACAACTTTCCATGGGCAAAATGACAGTTGGAATGACAAATGTTTATGACCTAACACTCTAGGGAATTGTCAAGTATCTTCAATTTATTGTGCCTAAAAAAAGGCTAGTGTGGATGAAAGTGTGTGTATCTGTGTACAAGATGAATATCATAAGCATATGTTTCGTCTCTTGGCTTTTTTTGTGCTCATATCTCCTGCTCTCCAAAACGCTGAAGGAGTGTGCTTTGCACAGTTTTCAGGTTTCAGCAATGGCAGCTAAAAAACCTTAAAAGCTTTATTTGCCTATCACCTCCATTGCTTCCTAACCTGAAAATAAGTTCAAAGAAGATCACTGGGGAAAGGCATATTTGAAAACTGTGATGGTGAGACTTGGCTTCAATAGCTTTCTTCCTGTATTTAGGGTCAGAATGACCACAGGTGGTACAGAAAGCTATTTTGCTTGTCTCTGGTCTAACTGCCTGGGGCCAAAAGGGAAGCAGCTCTCCTCCAACCACTGGCTGTACCGCATGTGACAATATTTAAAGTCAAGATATGAATAAACAAATCCAAAAGATCAGACTAAGGCCCTACTGGAAGTGTATGTGTAAAAATTGTTGTTTTTCTTTCTTTCCTTCCTTTCTTTCTTTCTTTCCTTTCTTTCTTTCTTTCTTTCCTTCCTTCCTTTCTTTCCTTCCTTCCTTCCTTTCCTTCCTTCCTTCCTTCCTTCCTTTCTTTCTTCCTTTCTTTCTTTCTTTCTTTCTTTCTTTCTTTCTTTCTTTCTTTCTTTCTTTCTTTCTTTCTTTCTTTCTTTTTTTCTTTCTTTCTTTCTTTCCTTTCTTTCTTTCCTTCCTTTCTTTCCTTTTTCTTCCTTTCTTTCCTTTCTTTTCCTTTCTTTCTTTCTTTCTTTCTTTCTTTGGCAAGACAAAGCACATAAGGTTTAAGAGCAATGTCATTATTTAATCTAAAGACAATCTGTAATGGCTGAATCTTTCTTTTTTTAATTTTGTCTCCTAAACCATAAAATAGTTTATGAAACTCAAACATCTGGTAGCTAATTGAAAATAAAGGAACTGTGAATACATTTCAATGGAAGCGCTGTATTATTAAATTTCATCATTTAATTAGTTAAAAAGCAATAACTATTTCATCATAAAAGGAAATTCCTACATATGACCATATATTAGTAGAATTAATTCTGATTGTGGTCCATTTTTAGTGACAATTATGTTACTGTATATCTTGAATTAGTCTATTCTTCCAGGTAGTACTTACATTTAACTTTCTAGATTATTCCATGTTATTAGAATCTTGATGTTGAGAACATGGTTCTTTGTTCAGTATGCAGCTTCCACAGCATTGCATTGGGCTTCTGCTCGAGCTGAGCATGTTTTCCATGGCTGAATTAGGCCTTGAGAATGTTGCATCCTAAAAAAAATCAAAAATTAAAATAACATGCTTTCTAATATATATATATGTAGAGTATAAGTTATCATCTCTTTATAGGACCAGACTAAAATTTACAAGAGATAAAAATCTCAATTCATCCACAAGATTTTTTAAAAAGAGTTAAGGAAATAAGTTTGAATTTGTACTTTATTATGTTATTTTCAGTTTTCCTATTACAATATGACTATTATCTGTTTCTCTTTTCCAAGTACTTCAGAAATTATATTTATTTCAGTTACTTGGTAAAGTCATTTCATCAGAGGAATCTGAGTTTCTCAATACATGGCATTATTTCAGTTTCATCATTCAGGAATGAGTTATCATGTTTATCAATCTTTGTACTGTATTTTGCTTTTAAATTAGATAAGCAATTATTTTGATAAAATTGTTACAACATGTGCCATAAAGAGGGCCTATCCTCTGTGAATGTGAGAATTTGATTATGGTTAAATGAATATATTTCTACCAAATTAACTTATTTTAAAGATCTTTTAGACTTTAATTTCTGCTTTTACTATGAAAAATAGCAATATGGATCCACAGTGACTGGAAAATATTTGTGGAATACTTTAGTAGAGTTTTAAAAAACTGATTTATCTTCATAATAAAAACACAATTTTATAACATGAAAAATCATATAAATCAATGCTTTGGGGGAATTATTATTATATTAGGAGTAATTATTCTACCCCACCTATATGCCTGAAGGCATGGTTATAGAATACAGGGACTTAAAAATTTTATATTACAATGATATTTCAGGATAATATTAAAATATAAATGCATCTAAGTTTCTAATATATATGTTAAAGGCTGCTGATTATAACATTTAAATGATCTCTGTTACAAATTCATAGAAAAGAAATAGATAGAAATAACCCAGAAAAATACAGAAAAGTAAGTCCCAACATATAACCTTGGTTTGGTGCTCCAGAGTCATAAATACTTTTATCCTCTAATTCAATAGCAACACCTCTATGCCTGTTCCATTCCTTAAGCTGCTTTTCAGAGCTTAAAAAACTGCATAAGTTGTATATCTCATAGGCTACAGGATAATAACAAGTTCTTACTTATAAATGGATTTATACTCATTTGGAGCAGAGAATTATTGGAGTGGGGTGAAAATGGAGGATTTTTTTTCCTCTTTCATTCATTAAAAGAAAAAAAGGTATTTCACTTTGGAAACAGTAAGACAGAATTGAGCAAAATAAATACCATCCCTTTATAAACTTTTAATTAATCCCTTTTCAAATTCAGAAAATCAAATGCTTGTACTTCATGCTAATTTATCAATGAGTTATATGACAGGCAACTGTAGAATAAAAAGCAGATCACCATGCAATTTCATTGAAGTAAGTGATAATATGGGGAGAATAAAGGATAAATTTCAGAAGTTGTACAGCTCTCATTTTATAGATGAGCTGAGAGAAATTAAGTGATTTGACCAAAATCACACAAGCTCTATGCTTAAATCTTTTTCCTTTATATCACAATGCTTTTCTGAAGGCCTTTAAATGTATTTATATGACCACATTAATATTTCCCCATTTTAAAATCTGAAATCTGTCAATATTTCACACTAAAAATTTTAATCTTAGCAAAACTTTCTAAGTACTACTATATACAAAACATCCATTAATTAATTTCTACTATACTGTATAATAAAAATGTATATTTATATGGAGTTTTATATTAATAATTTGCTAGTCACATACAAAAAAGAATTAAAGCCATTGTGCAATATTATATAGTCAATAAGCAATTAGTAGTCTATTCTGTTCTCCAAGCTGTTGTAAACACTCTAGGAGATGCAAAAGAAATAGGAAATTTGGTCTTTATCTTTAAAAAGATTAATTACACTGGATAATTAAAAACTATGGAATGAGATAAAATAGCATGAATTTATTATAATAGCAACAAATGCAAAAGGGATCCTAGAAGGAAAGTACATATAGGAAGGAATAGTTTTCATAAATTTCAAAAGTTTAACAGCCCTAATTCTCAAGCATCAAAACATGGTTGGACAAGGCCTATGGGGAAAAACTTCATTAATTATTCTCAAAAACATTTTTCCCAATTGCACTGTAACTGCTACCATACTTTCTTTCTATCAAGCACTTTCCTTATCTCTTAAAAAGAGATTATAGGAAACTTCTGCTTCTCCCATCCAGGCTGGGCAAATATATATTGGTTAGTAGACCAGAAAACCAACACCATTGTTGAAATTCCTTTACTGTGTCATCTACTGAAGCTTGTTTCCATGCCCATCAACAATAATAAATCTCATCTTCTCATTTCGTGGTACTTCAATTAGTAAGCATTTCATAATAATGATCCAAGGTACCCAAGGTTTTTTAATTATGTTCTATCATAGGCTAATAATTAGAATATATTTCTTTAGCTATGGATGCTATTACCTAGCCAGAAGTACTTTCCGAAAGAATAGTCTACATATCTGGTCTAAATTTGTGATTTTTCTTAGCAGAGGGAAATTCTCAGTGTGGGTACTCCCTCCACCAATAATAATAAGAATCTCATCTGTAACTTAAAGTCACAGAAGTGTTGACTTGGGCATTAAGAGATTTTATAACTAACCTGCCAATGATCTCCCATTTAATAAGTGTAGGAAGCAGATCTTCATGACTGAAAACCAAGCTACAGATTCCTCATGTTACCCTACCTGTTTGCTACATTTAATTTATATATACTCTGAAATATGAAAGTGCATCTTCATTATAATTCCAATGAGCTATGCACATGGCAAACATTGTTCCCATTACTTAGCCTACATCTGGGAATTAATTCTGGAACTTTTGTAAACTATATTAATCCTTTTAGGCCTTTTTAATCCTACTATGGGAGAATTTAGGATGATTAATACTTCTAGAATATATCTTCATTGATTAAAAGCTTTACATTCCCAAATATCTGTTCTGCTTCATGTGTTTGCATCAATTTATATATGTTACCCTTTGTAATATGTTCAAGAGGGTGATCTCAAAGCACCTAACAAACTCTGGTAACATTAAATGTTTGTTTATTTGTTTTTCTAGTCACATAGCACATCGCAATAATTTAAAGTAGGTGTTGCTAATCTGATTACATGATGAACTCAGAATGTTATCCTGATTAGATTTGGCATAATTTTTTGAAACTTCCTCATGTGATGAAATGTCAATTTCATTTAAAATTCTTTGGTAATTATTCAGCTCTTCAAAATAAAATTCATGAGCTATTTTAAAATAAAAGGAAAAAAGCGAGCCTGTGAAAGAAATAGCTCAAAGTTGAAATATAATGATGACTAATATGAACAGGCTATTTTCCTTTTTAAATTGTAGGGACATAAAAAGTGCTTAGTAGTGACTGATCATATTCCTTTTCACCAGCTTTTTGCAATTTCAAAGGTAGAAATTGGCTTGATATATTACATATTTAATAAATGGAATCAGTAATGGTAGTAGCATGCCAAATTCCTGTAAGATTGCACTTGATTTGTTCTTTCTAACAGAACATTTTTATGTAAATCCACAATGGAGTCTAATACAAGTAAAGTTTTAGAAAATAATTGGTACTTCTTTTTCATATTGCCCCAGTTTCAAAGAAATCATCTTTAATTTTTCATGTCATATATGGATCAGGTCAGTAGCCACATTATTAGGAATTTAGTTAACTTAAAGTTCATAGTACATATTTATTGGTTATCCTGATAAAGATTTGTAGACCAACATTATAATTTGTCTAAGAATATGACAAGAATTTCCCAGATACACTAAACAAAGAAAAAAATCTTTGCTTATGGGACTTTGTTTTCAGAAATTAAATGCATCCAGTTCATCTGAAGGCAGCACAGTTGATGTTGCCCCTCCCCGAGAAGGTGAACAAGCAGAAATTGAACCAGAAGAAGACCTTGAGCCAGAAGCCTGTTTTACTGAAGGTGAGGCATTTTATTTAATATAGTCAATTATATATATTTTTCAGAAACAGTACTAGAGAGAGTCACATTTACAAGAAATATTTAAAGGAGATGAAGAAGGCACTTTTATTGAAAGTGTCTTTTAATTAGAAGAATTCATATGTTCTTTTCCTAGAAGTCTGTTTGGATATGCTAGTTGAATAGTATGAAAGAGTACCCCAGAAGCCTAGAGTGGTCATAAATAAAAGCATTTAGTTATTCAGAATTGATTCATTTATGAAGTACTTTCTATGGGCTAGGCTTCAAGGGAGGGGTACAAAAATAATGACATCATTTTTTTGTCCCTTCATGGATGTTTAAATATATGTATATGCACACACATACACATACATGTCAACAGAGTGAAATCAGTACATGAACTAATAGGTACAATATTAGGAACAATGAATATAGAATAATTAAAATGTAGAATAAAATAATCCAGTAGGAAACACTGGAATTCAAAACTAGAAGAGTCAATGTCTTTTTTCTTTCACTTTACTAGCTTTTCTTAACTTTGTGAGAAGCAGAAAATAATATGTATTATCTAGTTGGTTCTACTATTAGGACTTCAATAATGCAATTTGCTTTATATGTCCCATAGTAAGTCACTTTTCCCCCTGCAATTAAGGAGTACCTTATACACTTTTTTGTTGATATGGATAAACACTTATTTTATTTGACATATAGGGAAAGAACCTGTGATTTCCTTAGTAGAGGGAACTTTCAGGTGAGAAAATGTTCTCTCTAATGAGAGTACGTTAGCTCCTCAATAACTTATATTTTAACAGAATTGCCTATGAGGACTGAGAGGTTAAGTGACTTGCCAATATGGGTCAATGGTGAAGTTTGAACCCAGATCTTCTTGGCTTCAAGTTCAACTCTACATCTACTATTCCCTGCAAATAATTTATAACATAATTAATAATGGGCCAGAAGTCTAACTGACAGGAACAAAAATTATCATGTTAATAGTAATACCTTTCACAGTGCACTTAGTAGGTATTTAAAATCTATTTATTAATTTGGTTAAACAAGTAATCAATACCTGCTATATACATACACATTCCTGTGTCGCTATCTATCTGTGATAGTAACACAGATAGATAGCGACACAGAAATGTATATGATAAATACTTGTAGAGAAAGAACAATGAATGAACAGGGAAGCTGATAGTCACAATTACACGTCAGTGTAATCAAAGCCAAAAAATTCTGAAAAGGAAAATGCTTAGGGAAGTTAATGGACTATACACTTTGTAAGAAGAACCAAGAAAGAAAGATTTCTGGGCACAGATATAAGAAAAAAATGGAATAAATAACTTGGAGGAGCATCTTTGACATGAACATTTAAGTTATTCAAGGTTTCAATCAGAAAGAACACCTTTATGCATCAGTCAGGATACATAAAGCATTTATTAAGCATTTACTAATGTCCAGGCACTGTGATATGTGCAGGGGATACAAAGAAATGTAAAAGGCAGTCCTTTGTCTAAAGGAACTTATAGTCTAATATATTAAAGGCTTGGCATCTAAGACAAAGTTTACTTAATTGGCCATAGAGGTAACATGTTTATACATGGGCAAAGTTGGACATGGGTAACTACATGGTATACTTCCACAGTTTCTGTGAACACTATTATAGCAATATTATGTACACATATTACAAAAAGCAGCATGGTACTCTAAAGATACCTGGCTGAAGCTACAGGTTCAAACCTCTCTTCTGACACATACTAGTTAGTTGATTATCAATAAGTCACTCTATGCAGTTCTCAAGGAATAAGTGGCACAGAAAAAGCCAACCTTCATTGGTAAAGAGATTGTCCTTACTGAATGTTTGCAATAGAAGAGAAATCATACATCTGGTCCAAAATATAGTTTATAGCCTTGGATTCTTCATACTATAGTTCTAAAATGGCAAGCTAAGTATAAGATGTGACGATAATGGAGGCTAAAACACATTGAAAAGTCAACAAACATCTATTAAGTACCTACTATGTGCCCAAAATGCCTTATTATTTAAATGGGAGCAGTGGGAAAGATCCACATTGAATGTTTTCTATATTTTAAGGTTATCCTTGATTTTTCTCCTGTTGAGCTATGTAGTCTAACATGGTTTGAAGTCCTGCTAGTTAAATGATAATCTGTCATTGTTAAGCTGTCAGCTTTTTATATAAATGCTTTTGGTAACAACAATCCCAAATAAGTATTCTGGTGACACTAGCAGGTTTCTCACAATAACTCAAGTTAATATTATTCTAAGCATTCATTTCTGTGTATACAGTGATATGCTCACATACAGATGTGTTATTAACTTCTTAAAAACAAAACCTAATAAGAACAAGAAGTTGTTCTTTTCTAATTTGTCATTCTCAAATAACATGGTTTCAGGGTGTATCAAGAAGTTCCCATTTTGTCAAGTAAGTACAGAAGAAGGAAAAGGAAAAATCTGGTGGAATCTTAGGAAAACCTGCTACAGCATTGTTGAACACAACTGGTTCGAGACATTTATTGTCTTCATGATTTTACTCAGCAGTGGTGCTCTGGTAAGAGAAACATGTCACTGAGAATAAATAGGTTTTGATTAAATTTATTTTTCTGCTAAAATGCTATCAGTGTATGATGCATTTCAAAATCAAAGTCGAGGAAACAACCATACCCTAAAGAGTTTGCCATTTAAGGGATGAAATAATGGAGAATTTAGCACAGAACAAATCAAACAAATCAGATGGCCAGATGGAATTTCTCATATTGTGTTTATCTAACAGATGTTTAGAGAGACTACTTTTTCTCATTTTTTTTATAAGAGATAGCCCAGGAAAAGGTTACATTCAACATAAACTATCATTCCAACTTCTCCAAATAATCATGCTTATAGTATCATAAATTCTGTTCAGTTTTTTAATGCTTGATCAATTTATTCTTTGCAGACACCCCCCCCCAAAAAAAAAACCCCAACTTTGCTGGTCATTCAGATAATCATAGAATGGTAGGGTTAGAAATGATCTGAGAGACTGCCTATAATAGCTCCATTCTTAAAGCAAATTTCCTATTCTAACTATAAGTTCAATTCTCTTTACTAAAGTCATATTTTGAAAGGATAATTTGAAATATAGTAAAAGCTGTATTAGAACTAAGTAAACAAAAGGGAGAGCAATTGGTAGAGAGACTGAAATTCCTCTGCTTATTTTTTCTGGTTCTTTATTATGTACTTCTGAATTATAAGACAGTTATCCAATATCTATGAGGCTTCATTTGGGGATAGCTGTATATAAATGTCTTGCATAATACTTAGAGAATATAAATAATACAAAAAACTTATGATTTGCAGGCTTTTGAAGACATTTACATTGAACAACGAAAGACCATTAAGACAATGTTGGAATATGCTGACAAGGTCTTCACATATATCTTTATTCTGGAAATGCTTCTAAAGTGGGTGGCTTATGGTTTTCAAACATATTTCACTAATGCCTGGTGCTGGCTGGATTTCTTGATTGTGGATGTAAGTAGTATGAATTTTTTTAAAAATTCTGTTTACAGAAAAAGTAATGGTTGATAATAAATCAATTTCTGCTGTACTATTCAGGTAAAAATGTGGTACCAGTGCCAAGGGCCATTTGTGTCAATACATTTATGCAATTATTTAAAAAAGTAAATTGCAACAATTAGAAAAGAAGTGCTAGGGACATGGGAAGACAAAACAGATAATTCTACAGTGAAACAATTACTGTTCATCTATTATGAGGGGACAGCCATATAGTTTTGATGTCATGGGCTGAATAAGTAAAAATATTGAATACTACCAGATCCAGATTTTTATTTCAGAAATGGTTCAATCAACCAACTAGTCACTACGCATTTATCAATCATCTTCTCCATGATTGCATTTAACATTAATTTTGAGGGAAATGATGCATTCTAAGAGATGGAGTTTAGGAAGAAAAAGTAGAACATTCTAGGCATGGGGGACTGCAATGATAAATGATCTATTTTTAAGGAAGAGCAAGGCCAGACTGTCTAGACCAAAGATTGCTGAAAGAGAATAATATGTAATCAGGATAGAAATATAGGTTGGAGTCACATTCTGAAGGTCTTTAAATGCCAAATAGAGGTGTCTAACTACTGAGGAAGATTTTTAAATAGTAAAATCAGAAATAATTGCAGATCAACAATGATGTAAATTTCATTTAAAAATTTTATTAGTCTAACTAAAGCAAAAAAAACAATAGAACAAAACTTTTATCTCATTCATTTATACAAATACATTAATTCACACACATGCCTTTAGAAAACGTATGCTATTTATTTCTGTTCTTATATCATTATACTTTGCTAAGAAAAGATACATTTTGTGAAAAGCCCAGATACAGGGTTGCCTTTTACAGATGCCTTTGGTTACTCCACAGTGGGGGTCATTGATATATTGCCAAGTATATAAGTTGCAGGGCTAACAGAGTCTTCTGCTTTCTTTTTGAGGAAGAGATACTGCCAATTACTAACATGGGCATTTAGTTCTGCAATCTTCCATGTTTCATTATATAACATTTTAAAATATCCTATTTAAACCAGACATATCTAGCATTGTCTTCAAGGGTTAACAATTAATTACTCATGGTCATTTTATCTTTGACTTAACATACACCAACATAAATCAAAGTTTGTAATATCTATTTTAGATGTAACTATCTATATAGATGTAAAAAACTGAAGTTTGCAATATCTATATATAAAGTATGTAGTATCTATATCTATTCCCTTTGTCATGGTGTGTCATCTATGGTCGTCTGTTTCAAGAATGAATTTTCCTTAATATATGCATCTCTCACTGCTATAATCATAATATTTTACTTTTTTAATTAAAAAAAACTCTTCTGCCCTCTAGCTCTCATTTAAAGCAAGTGATTGTGTTCTGTTTTCAGGTCTGTAATACCATGTAATATGACTAAATATCAATATAGCAATAACTCAATATCCAAAACAAAGACATTTCTACTGCATTTTCCATATATGAAAGTTTATATAACAAAATCATAGACTATCCATAGATGGAAGAAACTTTATGGCTCAACTAGTCTAAACCCATCATTTCACAGATAGAGGAAAATGAGTCCCAGAAAAGTTAATAATTTTTTACAAGCTTGCATAGTAATAAGATGACTTGACTATATCCTAGATCTCCTCAGACTTATGTTCTCTTTGCTCTTTTTCTTCTATCATATAATTGGAGAAACATTCCAAGATACAATCAAAAACATACTATATTATCACAAAAGTTATACAGAAACAAAAGAGTTGTTCCCGTTGCATAATTTTGTTCATGTCAACTAGAGTTTGGGAAATTTGAAGTTTTTTTTCTTTAAATGTATGTGGGAAAAAGAACAAGAACTAAGGGAGATTTTTAAAAGATTCTATAGCCATTAGAAAGAATGAATGTTATAGCGCAGCAACCATACACAAAGACCCAGTACTGAAAGTCAATAAAAAACACATATTGTCATACTACCAAAAGTCCAGGAGACATAGTCTTGGCAACAGGAAGAAAAAACACAGTAATTGGTCACTATCACTCAAGAAATTGACTAATGTTACATTTACTAGATAGGTTTCATTTTATTAGCTACATTAAACTAATTCTATTTATTGAGTTGACTTATTAAAAGGGAATACCTTCTGTATTTTCTCTTTTGGTGAAATGAATCCAAATTCTATTTTTAAAATAAGCTGAAATATCCACCCATAGGAATATTTTGTTATGGATAGAAAACTAATTTAAAGATAGGAAATCCAAAGCAGGGACATATGGTTATTTTCCTGTTTAGAGAAAATAAAGAGTATGATGATGTCCAAGGTACTTTTTATTGTCCAAGGTATAAATTATTTATATCGCCCAATATATAGAAAACATTATGTTCTTTTGTAGAATGCCAACCTAATGACTATAAACTATAGGAAGATCTAGTGAGGCTTGTCAAATAATAGCAAATTACTATCACTCCACGGATAATAGTAATTGACATTTATATACACTTTAAAATCTGTTCAATATTTTATATACATTATCTCATTTAAGCTTCTCCACAACTCTGAAAGGGAGGTGCTTTATTGTCAACATTTTACAGATGAATTATATGAAATTCAATGAAGTCAAATAAATTACCCATAAAAGCTAGTTCTAAAACAACCAGATCTAAATCTGCTCCTAAAATACCATGTTCATACAGTTGCAATATGCCAAAAGAAAGTATATCAGTGCTGGTAAAGATCCACTTCACAGAGAAGGAGCACAAATAAAATGATGGGGTGGATATGAGTACTCTCCATTGGGATAGGCTTTGAATCTGTAATTTCATTCATAGAAGGAACTTCAAAATGAGGAATAATAGAGCAGTACTTTTTCTGTACCTTACCATGTTAAAGAGTTTGCTACGGGACTGAAAGTCCAAGATCGCACATTCAAGATGCATCACATATGGGACTAACTAGACCAGGTCTTCTGGGATTCAAAGCTAGCATTTTATCTACTATAATTCACTGTCTCTTATTTGAAAATAGATTATGAATGGTAGGGTTGTTTAGCATTAGAAAACAAAACCTATAAAAAGAATAAAATTAAAGTTTACAAAATCACTTTGTTAATCAAATCCTAATTACTGGCAACCTCTTTGAGTTAGAAAAAATGTAAATTTAGAAAATTTAAAAGGAACTACTGTTTTTACATAGTAGAAGAAAATTTATTTAATTCATTCCAAATAGATTTTTATCAGCCACAAACAAAAAGAGTTCAAAGGAGATTTAAACAAATGAATGGCTTGACTCAGCAGTGCCATTATTGGGTCTGTATCCCAAAGAAATCAAAGGAGGGAAAAGACCCCCATGTGCAAAAATATTTGTAGAGGCTGTTTTTGTGGTAGCAAAAAATTTGAAAAGGAGTGAATGCCCATCAATTGGGGAATGGCTGAACAAATTGTGGTACATGAAGGTAATGGAAGATTATTCTTCTATTAAAAAATGATGAACAAGCTGATTATAGAAATGCCTGGAAAGATTTACATGAATTGATGCTAAGAGAAACAAGCAGAACCTGGAATATATTGTACACAATAATGGCAAGAATGTGCAGTGATCATCTATGAAAGGTTTGGTTCTTTTCAGTGCTTCAGTTATCCAAAGCAATCGTAATAGACTTTGGACAAAAAATGACATCTGAAAATGCCATCAGAAAAAGATCTAAGGAAACTGAATGTAAATCACACATGCTATGTTCACTTCTTTTTTCTGTTTTTTTTTTTTATCTCTCCCATGGTTTTTCCCTTTTGTTTTGATTTTTCTTTCCCAACATGATTCATAAAGCAATGTGTGTTAAAAATAAACTTACTACAATAAAAAAATAAACAAATACATGGAAAAGACAGCAATAATGGGTTATTAAGGGAAACCAAGATGTCTGAGGATTAAAACTAACACTTTATGACTAAAATAATAGAAAATAGCTATATCATTTCAACATTCTATATTGCCAGCTGCTAGACAGAAAACAAAACTTTATGGACTATGCCTTTGGTTCAGTATGACAGTCTTTTCTTCTTGTTTTGAGCTCAGTAAATTCTAATCATAAAATGAGTTAGAAGACACCTGTGAAGCCATTTAATTCAAACCCTTCATTTTACATATGAGAAAATGTTACAGATGTAACATTTCAGAAATGTAACAGATCAGAAAAAATCAGATGAGAGGTGCCTCTGTAATTTTAAAAATCGGACATGTTGCAGCTGATAATTCAGTAAAAAGATATGATGATACTAAATCACACTGCTTTTTGTGGTCATGAATTTTTGTTGCTCTTATCTCATGATCAGATTTTCTAGTCTTCTATCAAGGAAATTTGATGTTTGCATTAAGGAAAGAATAGTATGCACTCTAGCTGGATCTGACCATACCTACAATATGAATGATGTTTTGTTCAGAATGGCACTTTATAGAAAGAACACCAAAATATTTGAAAATGGAATGCATATGACCTGACTTCACTCCTTCTTGAGGTTCTAGAGGAGCTCCTGAGAAGTCAAGGGAATCTATTAACACAGCCTACTTTTGAGAGTAGTTCCTCTAGATTTAATCTATCAATAATGGCATTATCTTTCATTTCTCACCTGAATAATGACAATAGGAAGAAGTCAGTCAAAGAAGAAAAATCAAACCAAAAAAGGAGAGGAGACTGAAGAGAGCCTTCTGAACACGCTTCCATTTCAGGCTCCCCAACTTCAATTGAGCAAAGAAGCTCCTGTTAAACCTCCCCCCACCCCTCCCCCCAATTAACGGATTAGACTCAGTTACAGACTATCTGTGCCTTTTCCAAATCTTTCCAAGACACTTCCATTAAACACCATGTTGTCTGAATGCCTCTTCCCCAGGGAAACTGTTATCAATATATTATCATATATTATGCACTTTGCAAATGCCTATTAGGAGTGTGTTTAGTAGCATTTTCCTGTTAAAAAATATCTAAAGAAGAGTCATGATAGTGAGGGACTTCCCAAGATGTTTCTATGTAAACATTGGTTAAAGAAATTAGGGTTGTTGATCCTATAGAAAAAAAGAAGATTGAGAGAGAATATAATAGTTGTATTCAAGTATTTGAATATCACTCATAGAAGAGGAATTAAACTTGGATACTTGACCACAGAAGGTAGAATTAGAACCTGGAAGGCAGGAGGTGGATTGGCCAAGAGTTTTTTTTTTTTCTTTTAGTGAATATTTTATAGAACATAAATATGTTTGATAATAAGATCAATAAATGTTTGCTACTAATTTTTACTTTTTTTTACTTAAATTTTGAAAAATGAAACTAATCAATAATTCAATTATCTGTCTTCAATTGCAAGCAGCCTAGAAAATTCTTACACAAATCCCAGCCTAGCTTCAATCTGATTCAGCTATTTATTGGCTCTCTGCCCTCATGCTCCCTAGGCAGCACAGTCCTGGGTGTACCTTACCTAGACCCTAGAGGAAGTGTTGGGAGTTGGGTAGGTGTGGGGTGGGGGAAGGAATAGAGGGGCAGGAAGATTTGACTGGCCCAAGGCTGGTGCCCAGACCCAGCCTGAGGTGGCTCTGCAGAGTCCTAAAGAGAGTTCTAGGGGCCCAGCCAGCTCTGGCCCACCAGCAATCAATAAGCATGGAAGATATCATTGTGGACTTTGAGTAGAAACATTAATTCTTTCAATTTTCAAAGCTGTTTCATTTCACAGTGTTATTATTATATGAATTGTTTTCTAGGTTCTTTTCATTTCATTTCTTAATCTTCATAATTTGTATTTTCATTTTATTATATTGATATTATAGTATAGATTGTCCTTCTACTTCTACTAATTTCACTCTGTATTAATTCTTTCCATATGAATTTTATTACTTTTCTGGTTTTATAAAGTAATCCTTCGATGATTTCAAAGGCATTGCATTGAATAAATAAATTAGCCAGTGATGTAATTTTTATTACCCTGATTCATCCTATCCATTAGCAATAGTTTTGAGCATCCAGCTGGTACAAAATTCTAAATCAAATATAAAAAAGTAGGCTGAAATTTATTATCTTTTGGACTATGAGTCTCTATGTGTTAATTTACCATAACCTATGTAGGAGTAATACATATAATCAAAAATTCTAGGAAATGATACAATACCAATGATATGTGGAATTTTAATTATTTCTTAATAATGCTAACATTTGTGTTTGATAGTATTTTACACTGAAACAAGCTAGTGACTTCTAATAAATAACCTAAAAAGTAACAAAACAAGATGAACATACCAAATGTTAAAAAAGATATACTTTGAATTGCTCCTTCCTTGATTATTTAAGGAAGCAACTAGGTAGTACAGTGAATAGAACACTAGTCCTGGAGTCAGGAAGACCTGAGTTCAAATCCTACCTTAAACACTTAAGTCACAGCTCTGTGATCCAGGGCAATTCACTAATCTATATTGCTTCAAATTTCTTGTCTCTAAACATGGGGAAAATAATAGCACCTACCTCCTTGGGTGTTTAAGATACAATGAGATAATATTAGAAAAGTACTCCATAGGTTTAAAGTACTTTATAATTACTAGTTGTTACTGTTTATTATTTTTTTCTAGTCCTATAAAATCTTTGATTGTTTGGCATTACTTTGAAAGAACTAATTTGATAATATTGTCATTTTTATTTCATCTTTTTCTATATATTTCTTCCTCTCAATCAAGTTTAAATTCCAAGGGTGGTTGGAATTTGAGTAAAATGAGTTAGATATTTGCACTGGTGCCATACTTATAGTAAACCCTAAGGAACTCAAGTCCCAAGAAAGAAAAGTATATAAGCTGCCTCTGGCATTACAGTTATAGGTCTGTGATGTTAGAATAGAGGTAGTGAAATCTTAGGGGTAAAAAACATTAAATTTTAAAATAATTAAACATTAAATTGATTTCAATTTTTTAAATAGTCATTGCCAACAATATGAATTGTTCCAAAATTTCTAAGTAAAAGTTATCTTTGTACAAGAAAGTCACCTCATATTTCCTCAGCAAGATCTGGAAATCACTTCAGGAAAGTACTTCTGCATGGTATATCAGAAATAGAACTTCTACTGTAGATTACCCCCAATCTGCCCTTGCACCTTGGAAATAACTACCCAAAGTTTAAAGCACTCCATAGAACTATATTCCTAAAACTATAGCTGAACAAGTTTCAACATTATGCTTACCTTTAAAAATCAGTCACTGATAATAAATATTGACTAAAACAAGGGCACAAACAAATCCTTAAAGTCATTTTATTAAGGGTATAGTTATGGCTTAGTGTATACTTAGAAAATATATTCATTCTTCTTGGCACTCATCAGATATATCCCTGTGTCCAGAAATCCAAATAATTTTTTCTAACATCTTTTTAAATTAGCAATTCATTTCCTTTATCTTCACTTTTTAAAAATATCCTTTTTTCAAACAGCAGCAGTGATTTTAAAAAAATACCACTTGTTTCTGTTCCTAAAGGTTTTTTCAAGTATCTTTGTCAGTATCTATTAATCACCCAAAATAGGGAGTGTTCCTTAGGTTTGAAAAATCTCAGAAGTCTATCACTTCAATATATGATGTTAGAAAAGATGATACAAGTAATCACCATTCACTAAACTCCAGCACCTGTGGAATCAAATACAACATCCTCTGGTTTTTAAAGCTCTTCATATTGTATACATTATCTTCTTCCATGTTCTCTATCATCCAGTGACACTGGTGTCTTTTTGTTCTTGGAACACAGCACTCCAAATCCTCACTCCATGTTTTCTGATTGGTTGTGCACCATGCCTTGAATTTATCCCTTGTCTCTGCTATCTGGTGTTCCTTAAGTCTCAGCTGAAATCCCCATCTTCTGCAAGAAGCCTTACCTGCTCTTTCAATGTTAGTGCTTTCCTACTGAGATTATCTCCAATTTATTTGTTTACATTGTTTGTAGACAGTAGATTGTAAGCTCCTTGAGTGTAGAGACTATTGTTGTCTTTCTTATATATTCAATGTGAAGCACTTAGTAGGTGCTTAATAAATGTTTTCCCTTGAAAAATATACAAATTATAACTGCTATGGAGCAATTCTGCTGATAGAAAGTTGAAAATTGGAGGATAAAAATTCCATTGATGTGTTAGCAACAGACTATAAATTCATTGAAAGTGCTATCGTTTTTTCGTTTTTAAATGAAATTCATTTCATTTCATTTTGCAAAGAATAATTATAGTTAAATTTCTAATATATTTAAGTCAATGGGAATGTATCTATATAAATCATGTGCAGTAAATTGATTATCACTATTTACTGAAAATTGTAGCTATACACATACACACACACACACACACACACACACACTAATCATTTATAGCTCTAATTCAGAGATCTCAAGAGAAATTATAATAGACAAGTATGTGTAAGTATATAATGCCATGATGTTTCTTTTTTCCTTTTTTGTTATTCTGTTTAAAATAATAGTATAATACGAAAAAGGACAGGTGAAGTAAGGTAACACGCATTATTAAATACCTACTATGGGGCAGAAACCTGTACTAGGTGGCAGGGACAGAAAGGCAAAAATGAAATAGTTCTGCCCTCAAGGACTTTACATTCTATATGTATATATGTATATATATATATACATACATATATATATATATATATAATGGCACACAGGAAACATAAAAAGACATAAAATGCAAGATGACACATACATTGTAACATATCAAGCATGGTATATGTTATATGTGTTATATAATATATTGTGCATATCTATTATATTCAGGAAACACACAAAGACACCAGACACAAAATAGTCTTGGAAAGAAAGTCTCTAGGAACTGACAAAAGACTATAAAATAGGAGTATGGAGCAAGAGCATTTCAGGAATGACAGTGTAAAATCATGAAGATGTGAGATAAAGTGCCCTGTTGAGAAATAATTGCTAGACAAATCAGACTGGAACACAATGTACGTAGGCAGGAATTATGTGTAAGAAGGCCAAGGAGGTAAGAAATGGCTAGGTTATACAGAGCATTAAATACCAATCAAGCAACTGTGATAGACTTAGTTCTTCTCAGCAATGTAACGATCCAGATAATTCCCAGGGACTTGTGATGGAAAATGCTGACTATAACAAGAGAAAGAACTATGGAGTCTGAATGCAGATTGAAGCATACTATTTCTCCTTTTAAAAATCTTTCTTGTGGTTTTCCTCTTTTGTCCTAAGTTTTCTTTCACAACATGACTAATGTGAGAATGTTTAACATGATTGTACATGTATAATCTATATCACACTGCTTGCTCTTTTGAAAAGGGGAAGGATAAGGGAGGGTGGGAGAAAAAATTTGGAATTGATAATCTTAAAAAATGAATATTGAAAACTATCTTTACATATAATTGGAATTGATTGAAGGAAAAAAAAGAAATGGTTAGGTTATGTAGAGCTTTAAATATTGATCAGGGAACTATGACAAATTTAGCTCTTCTCAGCAATGCGATGATCCAAGACAGTTCCAAGGGACTTGTGATGGAAAATGCTGACTACATCAAAAGAAAGAACTATAAAGTCTGAATGATCGAAGCATACTATTTTCCCTTTTTTGTTGTTTTTATCTTTCTTGTGGTTCTTCCCTTTTTTCTTGAGTCTTTTTTCACCCTATGACTAATGTGGAAATATATTTAACATGATTTGACATGTATAATCTATATCAGATTGTTTGCTGCCTTGGGAAAGGGAGAGGGAAAGAAAGGAGAAAAATCTGGAGCTCAAAATCTTACAAAGAAGAATGTTGAAAACTATATTGGAAAAATACTATTAAGTCTAAAAAATTTATCAGGAAAATTTATATTTTATCTTAGAGGCAACATAGAACTACTGGAGCTTTTTGAGCAGGGGAGAATGACATGGTCAGATCTGAGCTTTAGGAAAATCACTTTGGCTGCTGGAGTTCCAAGAAGAGGCTTGAAGCAGGGAAACCAATTAGGAACTTTTAAAATAATCCAGCTGAGACATGATAAGGGCCTCAATTGCCAGTGCTTATTTTATTTGAGAGAAAGAAATATATGCTAGAGGTGTCATAGAGATAGAAAACAAGATCAGAAAACTGATTGAGTATGTCAGATGTGTGAAAATAAGTAGTTGAAGATGACATCAAGGTTGTAAACTTGGATGTCTTAAAGGATAATTGTGTCCTTGGAAATAATAGGGAAGTTCAGAAGAGGTGTGAGATTAGAGGTAAATATGAGTTCTTTTCAGGACATATTTGGTTTCAAAATCCCATGGTATATCTCAAAATGTCCAAAAAGCAATATGACATATAGGTTTGGGGTGCAGGAAAACATCTAGGATGGAGTTTCTGCCTTATGTAAAAATACATTTTTAACAAGTAATAAAATAAAGGCATTGCGATTAAACAAATTATAAAATTTCTAGTACAGTAATTTGAATGGAAAAAGTAATCTTTTCACATTGCCTTCTATTTCACAGTCTGTTCCTAATTACCAACCTATAAATGATGGTAGTCATTTAATTTATAGATTTCTATACATAATAATTTTCAATCAAATAATCAAATATTAAGCCTTTATATGTTTTTTGTACATCTTTATAAGATACTGATCAGCTAAGCATCTGAGCAATGGAGAAACAATAGTATGCTTTACACCTTATCAAATTTCTTGATTCCCAGAGTCCCTGAACTCTGTAACATCCAAATACCTAACTGGAAAACAGATACTGGAAAACTTTCTCCTGTTGCAACATTTGCCAACTTTCACCCCACTAACAGTGGTAGCAATTATGGTGAGAATGTGCCCCTGAAATGTTTCTGAGGTTTATAATCATATTTTTATAACAAAGTCATAAACTCCATGAGGAAAGGAACTATGTGTTATTTAATCTTTGAATTTTTGCTGGTGAAAGGTGGCATGACAGAGCAGCTAAAGACTCAATCTTTCCATCAGGAAGACCTGGCTTCAGTCCCTACTTCTAACACATACAGATTTCACAAACCTGCACTTACTTTTCAGTACCCCAGTTGACTCTCTCTTGCAGTCTGTAAGTTGCAGGGTCAGTGCTGAACCTTGTGGAGAATTCCTGATATCAAAGATATCCCAGGTGCAATCAGAAAGAGGGGGAAATCTCTCTTTGTATCCAATAGTGTTTTGCACATAATTCAACATGCTAAGGACCTGGGATTTTGTTGGTATGTGAAATAGCTCCAGTAAGGCATATTGTAAAAAAAAATAATTTATAGTCTTAGTTGTGCAAACTCAAAGAGATTAAGTCACCTTCCTAATCGCACAACTAGTAAATACAGGAAGCAGCATTTGAAACTAGATCTTCCTCAATCTAAAGACATGCAGCACTCTAGCTAGCACTATCACTCTGTCTGTAACTAGTGCACAATACACATTTTTGAGATTTGAATATGATATGTTTTTCAAGATTACTATCCCCCTCCCTCTCTTTGGGAATCTTGCTTCTTTATTTTTCATGCTTGAATGCTTTCTTATCCCTATATATATTTTTTCTAACTACCAATGCTTGAACTCAGATCCGTCCTGGGTTAACCACAGAAAACCTTTAGGCTTGAATATTTAAAGTTCCTCAGGCTAAAATCCTATGGGGACTTGCCTGTTCTTAGAGAATTTCTGGAATTGTTTCTGGTTTTAGGTTATAATTCTCAGGCTATAAGTTTAATTTGGATTTACAGTACTCAGTTTAAAATGGTCAGGGAAAATTCACCATAAAATTTACAAAGGTAATTAACTTCAAGATATCTTAACAAGAACTTTTGAGTGATATAAGATATGTTTTAACTCAATCACTGAGACCTCTGTGATTGCCTATTTACCTCACATTAACTTTTATAAGTTCTAGGCTGATTTTGGCTAAATTTGATAAATTATCAGGTATTTGTGATTTGTAATTCAGTAAACCATCTTGAAACTTACTGAAGGAAAAATATATTTAAAAGGGGATATAGTTATCAAATTTTACCATATTAAAAGTGAAAGAAAATGCGAATAGTGGAATACATTGTCCTGAAAAAGTAAAATTGCAGGTCACCATTAACACATGGTAGGTGTAAGTAGGCTTCAGTGTATTAGCAGAAATGAATTTCATGAAAGAAATGGTACAAATGACAACATCAAAGAGATGTGTGATCAGAAAAATGAAGTTCCATATTAAGTGGTAACAAAAAGTAAGTGTGTGTGTGTGTGTGTGTGTGTTTGTTTGTTTGTTTGTGTGTGTGTGTTAAAAGACCTCATACATTGGGCAGATCCTCTATGAAGGATTTATGAGAGGACATAGGAAAAAAATAAGCCAAGGAGAGACAATGTGTGGTCTACACGTTGGAAAGAGTACACTCATCAACAAAACAGATTAAATTAAATATTTAAGTAATCAATTAAAAATCTTTATGGAATTATATAGAGATAAAGGGCTATATTTAGTGGGGTCTATAGTAAATCCAACTAATCAAGTAATTTAATTTTATATAATACTGATAATAATAGCTGTCATTTACAAAACAATTTATTTAAATGTGTATCTGATCCACACAAAAAACCTATAGGGAGGGAGGTATTAAAAATGTTATCATCATTTTGCAGAAGAAGAAACCAAAGTTCAAAAAGGTTAAACCAATTAGTTGTGCATGGTTTTAATCAGTCAGTTAAAAAACACTACATGATTACATTCTGAAAAAATGTTAAGATTTTTAAAAGTAGATATATTTCCCTTTCTTGATATATGGCCATTTATACCCTTTGCTATTATATAGTAGAATTGCTTAATTAAAGTTCCTATCTTTGTCTTTTGATATACATAGGTATCATTGGTTAGCTTGGTAGCCAATGCTCTAGGCTACTCGGAACTTGGTGCCATCAAATCCCTTCGAACTCTAAGAGCTTTAAGACCTTTGAGAGCATTGTCCCGATTTGAAGGAATGAGGGTAAGAAATTAATCAAAATTCCTCAAATGATATTTTAACAAATAAGTATTAAAATGAGCATTGTAACAAGTGTAATTAATTTATCCCTCTTATTATTGCAAAGAATCATAAAATCACAGAACATAACTCAAATTCATCATGAGCCACCTAAATCACAAATAGATTTTACAAATTAGACAAAATCCTACCTCACTTACTGGAAGAACTAAGACTAAACATCAGGTTTTTGACTTCCAGATCACCAGCCTTTCCACTACATCAAAATCACACCGTTTAGCCCATAAAAGGCTACATGCAGCCATACATATTGCACTAACTCATTTTGATACATATTTCCTACTTAAGTTAATGAGAAGAACTTAGGATTTAGTGGGAAGAAATCATCTAATTCAACCCCAGTCACTTTACAAAGTAGGAAAGTAAGACACAGAAAGGGGAAACAATTTTTCTATGATCACACAGCTAGTAAATTCATAATAAAGCCTTAGAATATTGCTTTTTTCCTCTCCACAGATGATATTCTGATTTCTCAAAAAGTTAGTAATAAAGATAAATAATTTCTAAGTACTTATACATATATTTCTTAAAATGTAAAAGAAAAAAGCCTAACATTTGAGTTTTGATAATAGTTTTAAGACCAAAGCAACAAAGGAAGTTGGGATAATTATTCAGAAACTAAAGATAAAACCAACTTTGAAGATAATTTGCATTAACTATCTGTACAATTGGTTCTAAGTTATATTCTTGACTTCTGAATAAACAATGAATCTAATTTACTTTCTTCTTGTTACTTTTATTCTAATCTGAAGAGTATATATGCACACTTTTAACTGACACTGTAACTAGAACAACTCTAGACAATATCTGAAATTGTATAAAATAAATATGCATTATTATGAAAGTAATTTCAGCACAAAATTTCTGCATAAGAATAAATGACCTCCTATGTTATAGTTTTCAATTTCTACATAAGTAAAATGATAAATGAAAAATACTTTTAGTTTGCATATTTTATCTAATTGATTCAAAATAAAAATAGATCACAATTACATTTTACTTTTTTGTGAATTATATTATAATTTCTCTTTTGGCCTTCACAATTATCTCATGAATTATTATTAATTCCAATTTTACATAGGAGATTAAGGTTAAGTGATTTGCCCATAGTCACATAGTAAGTGCTAGGAGAAAAGATTCAAAACTATATTTCCTAAATTGAGGGTTTTGAAGTTCTTGAATCCATTGTTTGTTTTACATATACTAATTCAAAGGTTGGCAAACTACATACTGGGGGCTAAATCTAGTTTGCTGTTTATTTTTATATGGCTCACAAGCTGCTGACTGTTCAAAAAAAAAAAAGGAAAGAGGTCAGATTTGATTCTTGGGCCTTAGTTTACTGACCTATGAATTTAATAATGATTGTTGAGTCATTTTTCAGTCATATCTGACTCTCTGTAACCTCTTGTGGGGTTTTCTTGACAAAGATACTGAGAGGTTTGCCATTTCCTTCTCGAGCTCATTTTATGGATGAGGAAACTGAAGCAAATGGAGTGAAGTCATTTGCGAGGGTCACACAGCTTGTAAGTGTCTGAGAACACCAGATCTTCCTGACTCCAGGCCTGGTGCTCTACCTACCTGCCCATTTACATAATATTTATATATTTTTAAGGCTTGTAAAGTGATTTACACATTTTTTTTCAATTTATCCTTACAACAATCCTAGGAAGGTTGTTGTTGTTCAGTCATTTCAGTCATGTACAACTCTTCATAACTACACTTGGGATTTTCTTGGCAGAGATGACTAATGTAGCTTACACAGGGTCACACAGCTACTACATATATGAGGCTAGATTTGAATTTAGGAAGGTGAGTCTACCTGACTCCAGACCTAACAATTCTATCTACTGCACTACTTAACTGCCCTTCTAGGAGGTAGGATTATTATTATTATTATTATTATCCCTATTTTACAGACAGATTGCATAACTTGCCAGGGTCTCACAGCTAGTAAACATCTAACTCTGATTATGATGTCCAGTCTGACTTCACAACTTAGGTTCTATCCACTATATTACCTAGCCTCTTCAATTAAAGTGTTTATTATAATCACTGAGGAAGTAGTCTGATTTATTATGTGCTCAACATAAATCTTTTAAATTCCAGTAACTTACTCTTGACCCTGCTTTTATTAGATAAAATTAAATTATTTTCCTTCCTCATTATAGAAGTCTTACTTAAATAAGACTTTCTTGAAGTAAAATGTTCCTTACTCAAAATGTTTGAACAATACCTTAAATTCTACCATTATGCTTAGGAGCAATAATGTTATGTCTTCAGAAGAAAATTCACTTTTATTGCAATATACTTTTTAGAAACTATGAATAACCAAGTATAAAGAAAACAAACTCTCATGAATGTTTCTCAGATTCTGAACATTTTAACATCTGAAAATATAAATTGAAGGTATATAAAACACTTAACTTATTTATAAAAGTCCTTTGCATAACCATCCTCTCATGGATTCATTAACTTCATGTATCAAGTTTTTTTGCAAATTAATTTGTTTTGCTTGCTAATTTTAATTTCTTTTGTTGATATTTAATGTCTTTTTCTTTTTTTTTCTCTAGCATACAAACATTTTATGACTCCATCTTACTACCAGGTTTTTCTTTATTTCTTTTTCATACTTTGGCATATTATTGCTTTCTAAATATACTGTCAATCTTAAGTTCTGTCACTTTTTTATATTTACCAAATACTTATTTTATTTTAAACATTGATGATGGAAGATTCAATTCTTTTATATATGTTTTTATTAAAAATTTGCACAATGCTATTTTAGAAGGAAATAAAATAGAACTCGTTAAAAAAAAGTGTTTTTTGTTTTTTTTTAATGCATTGTTTCCTTTTTCTGAGGTAGGTGGTTGTGAATGCTTTGGTTGGAGCCATCCCCTCCATCATGAATGTCCTGTTGGTTTGTCTCATATTCTGGCTCATCTTCAGCATCATGGGAGTAAATTTATTTGCTGGCAAATTCTACCACTGTGTTAATGTTACAACTGATGCCATGTTTGAAGTTAAAGAAGTCAACAATTTTACTGATTGTCAAGCTCTTGGAGATCAGGCGAGGTGGAAAAATGTGAAAGTAAACTTTGATAATGTTGGAGCTGGATACCTTGCCCTGCTTCAAGTGGTAAGTACCTATTAATCTGCTTATATGGTTGTGATCAGCAGTACAGAAGTGAATGATGGATTATAATTTTTAAGTAAGTATAAACTTTTCTCCATGGCAATGGGCTTTATGACTGTTAAAAATTTGTGATGGAGAAATATGTGATGTTAATTCAGTTTGAATTCTTCACACTTGAAAAACCTTTTGAAAACTGAGCTTTGCAACACTTTTAGAACCTGAGGTTCTGCCCTATCCATTTTCTGATGCTCTATACTCTTGCACAAAAATCTAAGGAATAAATGTCCACTGCTTTTGGTTTAAATTTGGAGAAAAAAAAAGAAAACTGAGCTTTGAAAAGAAAATGGCTCATGTAATTACTTTTAAATGTTCTATGGTCTCCAATTCATTTTTGATGATGAGAACAGTATTTATTTAAAGCTTTAGTGCATCATTTTATAGCCTTATAGCATATCCAGGTACTGCTTATCATTCTTAGAGAAGAATAAACATATTTATTTGATTATGATATAAAGTAAAAAAACTAATATGATCTCACAGGTTTTGTCTATGTTTACAAATAGTTTAGACATCTTGACTACAGTGATTCTTTATTGAAATTCATCATTTAGACTACAACTTTTTTCATCTTTTTTTTTAAACTCTTAAGTTATTCTTTGTCTTCATCATGATTTCCATTCACTTCATACTTCCTTTGCTGTTTTCCTAGTCCATTCATTACTTCTGTGTTGGCCACATTTACTTCTTTTTATAGTTTTCATCTTATGTTTTAGCAATTTTACTTTATACCATCATCTACTATTGAATACTTTGCCCAAATATTCCGTCATTCTTCACATCTTGCCAAACCTCTACTTCTTAATTCTCTACTGACATTTGTGTGTTGGTGAGCACCACTGTAGGAAAACACATCACCAAGCTCATTAGATATTAGATAACAAATATTTGTTATCTAACTTTAGTCTAACTCACATCTGTAAGCTAATTCTTTTTCCTAGTTTAATCACAATTACATTCTCCATAGCTTCTGTTCAAAACAGAACTCTCTTCTCAAATACCACCCTTTTCTTTACCCCTTGGAAGAGGATCTTTCCTTAGATTTTACCAAAAGGCTACCTCTAATGATGTTCTTTTTTTCCTGTCTATAACTAAATCCCTTAAACATTATTCCCCACCATTGTCTTCATTTTAGTTTCTGACAACCCTTTTTTTGGCCAAACCTTCTATTTATATTCTTGATTCTTTCTCCTTCTCTCAACTTCCATAAATTGTCCCTTCAATCACTTTTTGTCTCTTTAATCTTCACTGTATCTTGTCCCACAAGCTTCTTCTCTGATGTTTACAGATATGCCCATGACTCCCTATTTCTTAAACAATATTAAATTGTTTGCCATTCTCTCAAAACTTTTACTGTATGTTTCTCTTCTCTTTTACAGTTCCAACTTTTATAAAAAGCCATCTACACTTTTTTGCTTCCATTTTCTGACTCACACTTACTTTTTAAACCTTAAGTATGGTTACCAACCTCAACTGCTTTCTCCAAGGTTTTTAGTGTCTTGATAATTCCTAATGTATAGCCTTTTCTCGGTCCTCATCTTTTTGACATTGTAGACCATCCCCTCTTATTTTCTTCTCCTTGGCTTTTCATGACACCGTTCTCTTCTGGTCCTCTTCCTACTTGTATTACTACTCCCCAATCTCATTTCCATAAAATCCAAAGCACATCCTCTCACTATGGTCATGCTTTAGAGCTCTTTCTTGGGACCTCCAGTGATCTCATTTATTCCTCTAAGTTTAATTAACTCTCTTCAATTATGTCTTATATATGTGTGTTTGTGTGTGTGTGTTTAAATGGATCTTTATATGTTATATAAGTACATATATATGTATATGTGTATATATATAAATCCTTTACCTTTCCATTCTTACATCAACTATTTGTTAATCATCTCAAATTCAATGGGTCCCAAATTGAATGCATTTTCTTTCCTCCCAAACACATTCCTCATTCAAACATCCCCATTTCTACATAAATTAACATCATTCTTCCAGTTATCTTCACAACCTTGAAGTTAACCTTGACTCTAAACTTCCCCTCACAATCCATATGCAATAGTTGTCCAAGTCTTGCTGATTCTATCTCCACAATATCTCTCAGATCTGCTTCCTTTTCTCATCATACTACAATCATCCTAGTTCAGTCCCTTAATAAAATTTCCTCCAACTTATTAATTTCCTGTTTGGTTTTCCTACAATTAGTCTTTCTACACTATAATCTATCCTCTCTAGTATACAGATGATAGGTTGAAATTCCTAAAACAAAGGTTTAATCATGTTATTGTTCTGCTCAACCAGCTCCAATGAATCCTTATGCTTCTAGGATCAAAAGTTAATTCATCTGTTGATATGTAAACATGACCATCCCTCATCCTCACAATTCTTCCTCTTCTCTCCCTCTTAAAGCTACTGTGTATTAGCTTGTATATAATGGTACTTTATGTCCACATCCTATATCTACCCCTGTCTCCCAGCAGAATATAATTTTTTGAGGGTAGGAATTGTTTATTTATTTGTATATTTTGCACTGAGTACACTGTTTTGTATACAGGAAAACACTTAATAATTACTTTTGTTGTTGATTTGATGTTGAATACTGTTTATTATTTGCTGTAGAAATTAACTAGTAACTTTGTGAACTAGAGTTAGTGGTGTGTAGACATAGAAAATATCAGCATTTAATTCAATTTGGTATTAATAATTTTAACCCTTTGAAGGGTTGTATGCATTAAGCATAATATATGTGTCATCATTGGATTTACAGTTTTTAGAATAGAAATGGAAAATGTTTCCAAGAATAAATAAAAGAAGGCAAAATTCTGACTGCAACTACATAGCTTGTTTTATAACAACCTCTTAAAATAATGGATGAAAATAGTTATTTAAAATAGACTATCAAGTAATTGTCTGAGAAAGTGCCATTTATTTTTTTGAAAAGATTTTCTTGTAGAATTTAAATATGTCTTGTTTATAGGCCACATTTAAAGGATGGATGGATATTATGTATGCAGCTGTTGATTCACGAGAAGTAAGTATCATTTATATACTATTTATATCTGCAGTATTTTTCTTTAAAAAAACATGCACAAAAATAACAGTTCCTAAATTGAGTACTCAGAACATTATAAATTATAATATCACAGTTGTTTTAAGTATTACATTTTGAAATGTACATACATTTGTTGTAAGAAAAAATTTCTGACTAAATGGGAAAGATGCTGAATGTCCAATCTAGAAAAGTTGCTCATAATAGGAAGAGAATTTGGGATGAGTTTGCTACATATAAGCCAAGTTGGGAAATAAGGTGGATATTGTGCACTTTGAGTCAGAAAAATTCATGTCTGAACGCTTAATAAGGTACAAGGTAGAAATTTGAAACATAGTTCAGATAAAGATTTTGTAAGACAGAAATTGTTCTTATGTTAATTAACTTGCCCCAGACTCAAAACATACTTGCTTATATGACTATCAACTGAATGCTTATTGTATGCTTGCTTTTTGTTTAGGTAAAGCAACAACCTGAATATGAAGTCAATTTATATATGTATTTATACTTTGTCATCTTTATCATTTTTGGGTCATTTTTCACCCTGAACCTATTTATTGGTGTCATCATAGATAACTTCAATCAGCAAAAAAAAAAGATAAGTATTTCATGTTTTACCAACTTATGGGTTGGGTTGTAAGTCTATAAGACCTCTATACCTGCTAGACCAGTTCTGATTATAATCAAATGGTTCTTGTTTTAGGACTTCAACTAGATGTAGGTATTCTCCACTTAGTGTAATACAACTAATATCTACGTTGTCCACCACAAAAAAATGGACTGACAGACTGCCTCTTCCATATTCCATTCCAATTGTATGAAGTTTAGAAACTGGCTAAGTGACAATGAAAAATGCTTTCTAGATTCTATTTCCCACTTTAAACAAAGAATTTCCCATTACCTCCCCTATTGCACAATCAAGTCAAAATCCCGGGTTTGAAAGAACTGATGTCAAATAAGTATTTGAAAAACAGTGAAAGCTCACACTACTGCAGGAGGGGAACCTGGTGGCTTTGTTTTAGGATTATATTCAAAAATTCACAAATTGCTTATGAAATTATTTAAAGATAAATGTCATAAAAGACTACAGAATAAAATAGAACAAATTGTGCTATTGGATGGAGTATATGCTTATGTCAGAGCAAAAAAAATCATTATGAATTTATTTCTTAAAGTCTGCCTAACAAAGAATTTAAATCATAATTTATTACACTTAATCAGTTAATCAACAAATTTTTATTAACTACCTACTAGAACATACAGTTACTGTGATGGGCACTATGTATACAAAAACAAAAACGAAACAATCCAGGCTCTCAAGAAGCTGACATTTTATGAGAAGAGACTTCATGTACAGATAAAAGCACATACACAATTGATATAAAATTAAATTCAATAATTTTATAGAAGGAGAGCTACAATAGCTAGAAGAACCCGAAGGACTTTTATATAGAAAGTAGTACTTGAGCTGAGTGATATAAGGAAGAAAATAATTCTACATGGATGAGGTAAGGAGAAAGTATATAGCTAGAAAGGTAGGATGAAGTCAGGTGGTAAAGGTCTTGAAAAGCTAAAGAAGCTTATGTTTCCAAGGGTTTCCAAATGTTTTAAACAAACAAGTAAGTTCTCTCATATTCTATAAGTTTATCTCATGCAAATGTGCTGCAAAAGAATGTGAATTATTATTATTTCTTATTTATAAGATAATAACCAGTATTTATGTGTCACTTTAAGTTTTACAAATCAATCATTTCACAACAATCCTATGAAATAGACCATATTGTCACTCTTATCTTACAGAGAAGAAAAATTAAGAAGTCAGTGATCCATAGTCATACAATTAGTGGCAAAGTCAGGTTTTACAATTAGATTTCTTGACTTGAAGGCAAGCAATCACTGTATTGTTTAGTCTATAAATGTCCCATATGCTTGAAGTTTCACACCTTTTATATTTGGAAAGCATTACACTTAGATGAGTATCTCAGAATGCAAACATGAAAACTTAAAAACCTATTCAAGTTGACTAGCATTTCAAATGTATTACAGGAAAATAATTTTAGTAACATTAAACATTTCAATGATTGTAACCAGTTTTCATAATATTTCTTTACTTTGGAGGTCAAGACATCTTTATGACAGAGGAACAGAAAAAATATTATAATGCAATGAAGAAACTAGGATCGAAGAAACCCCAGAAACCTATCCCTAGACCAGCAGTAAGAATAATTCTTTGTACTATGGACATATTGACATGGAGAATTTAATATAAATGAAGCAAATTTGGGGGTATAATCTATATATAGCTTTTTTTTGCAAGGTATATTAAAGAGTGAAGAATTTGCTCTTATGCTGAATATGACTAAGAATTATCAGCTTCCAAAAACTGAAACTACCCATTTGTAATCTAGGGCCAGTGATGCCCCAAATTTACACATCCCTAGACAAAAAAAGCATGTCTTCATATAAACTCAAGAGTTGAAAGAATTGGGGGAAAAGGTATATGACTGTAATCTAAGTGTTTAACTCTGCCTCATTTTTTAACTTCCTTTCCCCCATTCTAACAAGCCCATGCCACACCATGAAAACTTTACCTGATTCTACCATCATATGATCAGTTTTTGATCTTCCAACTTACTTCCACATTACCATCTGTCTGGAGTTTGTATCTTTTCAGCATCTTTATATAATTCATTTCTATTGGTTTATTTTGTCTTTCTCTGTTTACTAGTTTGCATAGGAAATATCCTTTCTTTAATTAAAATTCAATCTTTAATTCATTCAGTGTTTCAGAAAAGAATCCATCAATATTGTTAACATGTTTGATTCCAAAGTCCCATGGAAATAGAAAGAAGTAGAGATAGCAACTACATCAAAATCATAAGGAAGTCCATAAAAGAGTGACTTCTGCCTTCCCCATTCTTCACATCTAGTGCAGACATCCATTAGATGTTTCCATTTACATCTCATAATTTGACAAATAATTTATTCCAATTCAGCAGATATATATGCAGAACCATTATGTAGATGGCACTATGCTCAGTGCTACAGATACTAAGACAGAAAACAGACTCAGTTAATTGCTCAGTTTCTGATCAATTCATTGTTTCTCATGAGACTAAAGAAAGTTCATGAAGGTTAAAGAAGCTTTGGTTTTTATCATTATTATGCTTTTAGTGGATGCTTTGTTACTGGATTACTTTGTTTCTCATGTAACACAACTAGCCCAGGAAGAGAGAAAGAAATGGAGAAAAAAATTGGAAGGAACTCAAGAATGTGTATATATAAAAGGAACAATTATGATTTAGGAAAAGCCACTTTTGTGTGCTGGTCCTGCTATTCAAATGCAGAGGGCACATTTTTTTGTCATTATATTGTATTTAAAATTCTTTAATTTTTCTTTTAATTTCCTTCCTTTTACTAGAAAGGTAACATTCTATATTTTACAGAATAAATTCCAGGGCATGGTCTTTGATTTTGTAACCAGACAAGTCTTTGATATCAGCATCATGATTCTTATCTGCCTCAATATGGTCACAATGATGGTGGAGACTGATGACCAGAGTGATGATATGACTAGCATTCTCTCCCGGATTAACCTGGTGTTCATTGTCCTCTTCACTGGAGAATGTGTGCTGAAGATGATTTCCCTCCGCCATTACTACTTTACCATAGGCTGGAACATTTTTGATTTTGTGGTGGTCATCCTTTCCATTGTGGGTAAGATATGCTTTGTTTTAGGAGAGACCTAATAATAGAGGTGAAAATGAAGCCTAATAAGATGCTAAATTTGATTTATCTAATTATATGTGTGTATGTATATGTGTATATCTTTTGTTGTAGTATGTGTAGTATGTATCAAAAATATATAACACAAAACATCTTAAGTATACAGATATTTAATTTCATGTGGCACATAGGAACTTCTCATATAAGAAATTTCCCAGATGCAGTGGCATGTTGTCAGAATTCTGCTAGATACCACTCATTCAAACCTATAATTCATGAGCACTAATTGGGTTTATTTTTATTAGTCAACCAGAGGATACGAAATACATTTAATCAAATAACTTAGAAAATTAAGAGATAAGAAAAGTTATCTCCATGCATACAATTGGGGTATATTTTTCCACAAGTTATCACATCTCCCTTGAGTGAAAGCACACATGGAAAGAACACACATGAGCAAGAAACATTCATGGAGTACACATATATGTTTGACCAAGGAACATCTGAGGAGGAGGAGAAAAACCAGAAACACATATGACTACAGCAAACATATGAAGGCTATATACACATGGCCAGTGCTTACCCTCATCATTCTCCATTACACTTTTGTTATGTCTTTAGGGTATGAAGTTTTTTACTTTTGTGATACTAGGCCCTCTTACCTTATGAATACTAAAATAATCTCTGTTACTCTCAATAGCTGTTCCCTCTCTTCCTAACTCAAGAGGCTAAAACTTTTTTAGTGCAATAATAACTGTCATCACCACTAACAAGCCAGGAAACTAGAAAAACTCTCCAAGATTTTCTGTTTTGACTCCCTTTATACAAATACCAACTCATAATCCCAGAATGCACACACTCATCTGACTTAGAGCAAGAAAATTAATTTTAACTCCAGCTAAATTCCTGAAAGTCTGTATACCAGAAACATTTCAAAAGTTGAAGTGAATAAAACTCTATAGGAATTGTGTGTTGCCTAGTAAAACAAGGTCGCACATATCTCTTGTGGTGCTCTTTAATTGTTATTCAAATGCATTTAAAGATAATAACAAAATGGTTGAGTAATAAGACATTCTTCTTTTCTCTTTCCCTCCATCCTTCCCTCCCCCTTCTCTCTCTTACACACACACACACACACAGAAAATAAAAATTTTTGTTTGCCTCCCATTAATAAATAATGTTAATTCCCTTACAAAGAAGGACGCCATCAAAGATATGTATACCTAAGAAAGAAAGTAGGCTACATGGCTAAGTATTTTTAAAAAATGAAAGACCAGATACCCACTGATATTGCAGTATTGTGTTGAGTAAAATTACAAAGGAGAAAATACAGAGGTTTTGTGACAGTAGAAATAATAACCTTTCTGATAAGATCTGTTCATGTCAAATTATATTTGTGATTTTGTGTGTGATTTTGTAGATATGGGGATTTCTTGTTAAGAAAACTCCTTACACCAAAGCTGCTTGACCATTATTCTATAATTAGTCTTGGAGACGTCTCTGAGTTAGAGGCATCAAAATTGATACTAGCAAAACTTTCAAATGAACCTGAACCAGATTAAAACATAATTGAGAAATATTGAACAAATATGTAAAAATATAATGCAAGATAGATAATGTTAATTTGTGGTTTTCTATGTCAACAAGCAGTTTCAGGGATCCATTTCTACATGAGTTTGATGCTACTAGTCTGGTACACTAAAAAGTTATGACTTACCCAAGTTCAAAAAGTAGATCTGTTTCAGAAGAAATATTTGAACCCAACTCTTAATAAACCTGAAGTTATCTCTTTATCCACTCTTCCATACTTCTGTATTTTTATTCCAACTGTCAGCTATAATCTTCCTCTGAATGGGCAATCTATCAGCACCTCACACGCAATAATTTCAAATGTAAATTTATATTTGTCAAAACCTGCTGATCTTCCTTCCTTCCCTATTGCTGGTGATGGCAGAGTTATTTTTACCTCCCACAGTCTCCTATTCTCCCTTTCTTACCCAATGCCTTTCCAGCTCTAATTCATTCTTCTCACAGCAACTAGAATAACACATGAGTTGCCTCTGCCATTCTCCTCAGAAGCTTTCATTATTTTCCTATTTTGCCAACTTGTTGTTTCATCAGTGTTTAAGAAGCTGTGAGTAAGAGCTAAAGACTTCTAACACT
Source organism: Antechinus flavipes (assembly GCF_016432865.1). NCBI lineage: Eukaryota > Metazoa > Chordata > Mammalia > Dasyuromorphia > Dasyuridae > Antechinus > Antechinus flavipes. The sequence continues at coordinate 427,666,240 of NC_067400.1, forward strand.
ATGTCATACTCCCTGTTATTCCTTTGCTAGAATTTTAAGATCCTCCCAATATAATTCCAACTTACTTTATCAAGCTTCTTTCAATCATTCCTCCATAAGGATTCTATGCTTCAGTTGGACAGGGCAATTGACTGTTCTCTCAACTTGTTTTACTCCATACAACCTTCTTGAATCTGTATATGCCCTTCTACTCCCTTCTGAGACCTGAGACCATAATCTGTCTACCTCTACACCTGCTGAAATTCTCTTTTTCAATGTCCATTAAGGCTACGTCCTTTGTAAAGTTTCATTTTAATATCCTAGCTATAAGGATTACACATCAAATTTTCTTAAAGAATTTTGCCTGTATATTTCTGTTTTTCTCACTATGTACTTTCTTTTATCATTTTTATTTATTCATATCTTTCTCCTTAGTGTTAGATTATAAGTTCCTTGTGGTCAGGTATTATGTCACATTTCATCTAAATATCCATAGCATCTAAGTGACTTACATATAATAAGTACATAAATCTCTTAAATTTAATAAGGTTATATTGCCAGGGAGATTAGATAATTTGTGCAACATTTAATATTTATAGATTTATAACTGGAAGGGACTTTAGTAACATGTGTAATTTTGTTCTGTGAAACTTTGAAACTATTTATTAAAACTTAATATTTTATTAATTTGCTTTAGTTAATGACACTTTGTAGAAGTCTGTAATTTGCAGAATTTTCTAGCTCATTGTTATCTTAGTAAAGATTAAAGAACTGTTATGAAATATGAATTTTCCTTATTAAAAAGTTTGTTCTTTGTCCCATAGGTATGTTTCTAGCCGAAATGATAGAAAAATATTTCGTGTCCCCTACCCTGTTTCGAGTGATTCGTCTCGCCAGGATTGGACGAATCCTTCGTCTTATTAAAGGAGCTAAGGGGATCCGCACCCTGCTCTTTGCTTTGATGATGTCCCTCCCTGCTCTATTTAACATTGGGCTCCTGCTCTTCCTGGTCATGTTTATCTATGCTATCTTTGGAATGTCCAATTTTGCCTATGTTAAGAAAGAATATGGAATTGATGACATGTTTAATTTTGAAACTTTTGGCAACAGCATGATCTGCCTCTTCCAAATTACCACATCAGCTGGTTGGGATGGTTTGCTTGCACCTATTCTTAACAGCGGACCACCAGACTGTGACCCAGACACAATTCACCCTGGAAGCTCAGTCAAAGGAGATTGTGGTAACCCCTCAGTTGGGATTTTCTTTTTTGTCAGTTATATTATTATCTCATTCCTTGTGGTTGTGAACATGTACATTGCTGTTATCCTGGAGAATTTCAGTGTTGCAACTGAAGAGAGCGCGGAGCCACTGAGTGAGGATGACTTTGAGATGTTCTATGAGGTTTGGGAGAAGTTTGATCCTGATGCTACCCAGTTCATAGAATACAGTAAACTCTCTGATTTTGCAGCTGCCCTGGATCCACCTCTTCTTATAGCAAAACCAAACAAAGTCCAACTCATAGCCATGGATCTGCCCATGGTAAGTGGGGACCGAATTCACTGCCTTGACATCTTATTTGCTTTCACAAAACGTGTTTTGGGTGAAAGTGGGGAGATGGATGCTCTCCGAATACAGATGGAAGATCGGTTTATGGCATCTAATCCTTCCAAAGTCTCCTATGAGCCAATTACAACTACTTTGAAACGGAAACAAGAAGAGGTTTCTGCTGCTATCATTCAACGTAATTTCAAATGCTATCTTTTTAGACAAAGGCTTAAAAAGGTACCAAATGACTATAATAATGATAATGATAAAGGTAGAGTAGACCTACCTAGTAAAGAACATTTAATTATTGATAAACTAAATGGTAACACTACTCCTGAAAAGACAGATGAAAGTTCCTCTACAACCTCTCCACCTTCATATGATAGTGTAACAAAACCAGATAAAGAAAAGTTTGAAATGGACAGACTAGAAAATGGAAGTAAAGGGAAAGATGTCAGGGAAAATAAAAAGTAAAGAAACAAAGAACTCTCTTTGTGATCATTGTTTACAGCCTCTGAAGGTGATGTGTTTGTGTCAACTGGACTCCTTTAGGAGATCTTATGCCAAACTGACTGTTTATTTTTTCAAACATACCTAAGGTCAGTGCCTCTCACAAGACAAGTGACCCTCTCTATCACTGTAACTCTGTAAAACAGGGTAACAACACTGACAGGGGTTTTCTGTTTTCACTACCAACTAATACAGCTGAAGAGAAGAAAGAAATGGCTACTTAGTCTGTAGGGACCAGTTAAGTTCTGCAAAGTGATCAATGTGATTACATAAATACCAAACAGTTTTAGTAAAGTAATTGTATTCACTGTATTTCACATGCAACATTTGCCATTTTTAAAAACAAGATTTGACCTAGTTATTTTGTCGTTTTCTTCATTCACAAGTTATTCACTACCCTTTGTTTCTCACATTTTAAAGTTTTAAGATTAAAATTTTAGAAAAATGTTCTACAATTCTCTCAATTACATAGACAGAAGTTATTTGCTATCATGAACATTACAATTCTAGTTTATACCCAGAGAGGGAAAAGATACATAATGTTGACAATATTTACAATGCTTCTATTTCTTAGATAGCCCTAAATCTGGGAGTGTTTCAGCTTGTTGTGTGTATCTTGTTTTAAACATTTTGATGTGCCTGTAAAGTCTCCTCTAATTTTTTTTAATGAATTATTTTTATGAAAATAATTCTGTTTCAGCAAGTGCAAATTTCCTTCCAAGTATCAAAATCCTATATATTATTTTGGTTGAATGTTATTTTCTAGAAAGCAGATGAAGGAACCTGTTTCGGCAAAGTAACAGACAAAACATATCGCATGAGAATAGTTGTTCCACATTCTCCTGCAGTATTGCTTAGCCATCTTCTACTCTCAACAAAGCTGAGAATTTTTGTCAATGAAACAGCCTCTGTTATGTAAATAGTTATTTTATCCTGTGGTGCATGTTTGAACAATTATATATGGCCAGATAAATAACTTATGAATCAAATATGTACCACAGTATGTGTATTTTTTTTGCAAGCGTGCAGCAACAAATATGATGTATCCTGTACCATTCATTATACATAGTTGGGAGGCTCTCACTAACGCATGTTAATATTGCCTGTGCTGCTGCTATAGCTTCTTACTTCTTCCATTCTTCATGTCTATTCTAGAAAGCCATATGTTGGTGGTAAATCAAAACAAATATCAACCAGACCTCTGTCTACTGTCATGACTAATAGTTTACAGTCCTTTAACAGCTTCTTCAGTTTTGTTTTTCAAATTTAAGTGACTATCATATGGTGTCTATCAAGATTTTAAGAAAACACCTTGCAGATTGCCTATTATGCTTAAAAAACTTTACTTCATTTTTTGTTTTTAAATATGTTTAAATATAAATATTGTAAAATATTGTTTTATTTGTCAGCATTCTGTACATAAGAAGATTATTTTCAGGTTGGTGTCATGGCAAGTTTATTTTACTTATGCTTTCACTTTAAAAAAAATTATCAGCTATAGACTTTTGAATCCATAATACTTTTCAATGAAGAACTTCTCAAAAATAAAAGTAAAAGAAAGGGTATTTGTGGGTTCCTTTGTTTTGATACAATATTTCTAATCATTTTACAATGCAAAGTGCATTGTTAGGAGAAAAAAGACCAGTTCATTTGTTTCTAACTATACTCACTATCCATTTTCATAATCGTCTTATCTCTTTCAGTATTTATTTACACAGATAATTCTTATTTTCTTTAATTCATGCTGCTCTAGACTTGTTGCAGAAATTATTTGGGATCCACACTTTTGATTCACAAAAGCAAAGTAGCAAAATTGTATAATTACCCAACGTAAAATAATTTGTTTTTCTTACACAAGCAAAATTTTAATGTAGACTCTTTTTATAAAGCTATTGACTTGTAGTAAGTGTATTGGTGACTTGCATGCAAGAAATTGCTATTCCCTTTAAGAATGGTGAGATACATTATTATTGAGCCAAAAGAATAAATATTTCAATTTTTATTATATTTAATTTCTTGGCCTCTTTTATTGTTGAAAGTTAAAAAGTTGGGTTGGTGTTAATAAGGGAATTTTGTACTTTTTCTTACAGCTAAAATGTAAAAATTCATGTTAATTTTTACAAGAATACATGGTACATGATTTCAAGAAGAAGAGAAAAACTCAGTGGGTTTTTTTTGTTTTGGTAAGAGGTTGTACACAGTAGGCTCCCTGTTCCTATTTATGAAATCCCCAAATATGAAGTCCTCAAATCATAAATCCCCAAATTGCTATTTACCTATATAATATTTAATAACAGCACTCTCAGGTTATGCTTATCATATCTTAGTAACTATTATCCTGGCACCCAGAATTCTGATCCCAATACTGTTCAAAGTAATTGAGCCTTTTCTCTGACTTTTTATTAACATGTAATTGTTTTGTTGGTGATTTCCATGAATTTCACATATGATGTACTATGTACTAATGATTTACTAAGGGATAAGTTATATTTCCTTTAGTCAATCACATAATTTAATATTTTAGAGCTAAACCTTATAAGATTTACTCTTTTTTCATTTTACAAATGAAACAACAATTGGAAACCAGAGATAGCTTCAGTATTCTTCCCCAAATCACAGCTAATTAGTTAGATAATAATATCAGATAATTAGATCACAAGCCAGGACTGGAAACTAGACATTCTTCCTTATAGTCTAGAAATTTTTCTACTAGCTACTTTCTAATTTAAATCCATGCTGTGAGGATCATTGGAAAAATCGCCAGTTGCTAAGTGTACATTTTTAAATGTAGCATAATTTAAAATAGAAAGTATACTAAAATTACTCCCAACATTTGTGGTTAAGTGATATGTGATGACTGATGAAACTCTAATGGCTTCATCTGCTTCAGGCTTTTTGTTCATTAGAGCAGATGAACAAACATCATGGAAAAGCTACACAATACTTTGCAGCTTCTTGATGAACTTGCTCATTATATATAATATCATTAATCAATTAATGTATTAATCATTTGTATTTTAACTGAATGATTTATTTCAAATACTTAAAGTTTCTATAATTTCATTTGTGTATTTCCATCAATGATCTAATTGAACTGAATAATTTTCAAGAGTTGTGACCAAAAATCACACTATTTTATAGCCATCCTGGTGATGAAACTCTTCTACTTTATCAAGCTAATCCTTCAGATTCGGATCAAAAACCTTCCTAGATTGATAGGTCCTAGGTACTTCACTGATATCACTTCTGAGAATGCAGTTAATTTATCTGATACATTAGAGAATCAAAGTAGGATGCTAATGGGGAATAACTGCACTGCTTCCCACCAGGAATGTGAAGTGATTTGGAGTAACTTTTAGTGGAAAAAATGTTCAAATTTCTTTGCAATCAAAGGGTATAATCACTTCAAGTTGTACAAAGTTTAGGCATCATAATGACTGAGTCAAATGGAATAAGTATAATTATTAACACTCTACAGATGAATTTGAAACTCTGAGAGGTTACATATTATTTGACCTATGGTCTTGTGATTTCATTCAGTCATATCTTAAAGACAATAATATCTAGGGTTTTCTTGGCAAAAATATAGGAGTGGTTTACCATTTCCTTCTCCTATGGATTGAAATAAACAGAGATTAGGTGATATGCCCAGGGTTATATACTTTGTAAATGTTTGATGCTGGATTTGACATTCAGATCTTTCTGACTCTTGGCCCAACCAGCTGTCTTCCACCATAGTCCCAAATGGAATATGAACCTAGGCTAACTTTCCTGGTCTGGTTAGCTTTTCCCTTCTCTATATATCTTTTCCCCAAATATGGACTTGAACATGATATGGAAACCAACAGCATTTTATCACTCTTAAAATCACTGCCCCAAAGAAAATAATTCCTCTTATTAAAGTCTACATATCTATATATCTATATAGGTACACATAGATATATAGATATGTATCATGTGTGTGTGCATGTGTGTGTGTTTCTCAAAGGAATTTCAGATAACTTAGATGAGTTAGCCTTAAGAATAAAAACATGGAAATCCAATAAAAGGAATTCACATTTATAAAGCAATTTCAAGTATGGAGCCAAATTCCTAATCTTTAATTTGGTTAAAAATATTTATTTTTACTATCTAGTAAGGCCAGGAAATAGGAATTTTAATTGTTCGATATTATGGCTGAGTTTTAAGATTTCTTAAAAAGTCAGATAGCTAGGTGGTACAGTGAAGAGAGTAGCAGCCCTGGTGTCAGGAGAAAACTTATTAGCTGTATGACCTAAGTAAATTATTTAACCCTGGGTTCCCTTCCCACCACCAAAAAAAATCCCTAAAGTTAAAATATATTAAAGTATATTTAAAACTATTCTGAATATATTCAGTCTCCCTTTGATTACTAAGAAAATATTTTGAGAACTTGCAGTATTCTTGGTTCAGAATTTTGAATACTGAATACTTTTCAAGATAAAGTTCTACTTAACAAATAGAGTTTATATTTCAAAGCTATCATATTTCAAGACAGAAGACACAGATTACTATGAGAAAACTGAATTTTGCCACAGTATTAGGAATTCTGGGTAGGTAAAAAGCAGTGAGTATAAAGGGAGGAAACTCATTGGATTTGCAATTAGAAAACTAGCCCATGTTCTGACACTTAGCTGACTCACAGGGTTGTTAGGAAAAAAACTGTTTTGTAAACTTTAAAGTTGCTATGTAAATATAAACTATTATTATAAAGAGAGCAACATGAAAATTTAGAAAAAAATTAAATCCTTAGATTTGATAGCTAAAGTAGTTGGTGCTATAGATTTAAATATAAATTATAGTCAACTAGTTTCATGTGACTTGTAATTATAGGGATTCAACCATATTTTCGATCAAGTACTGTCCTCCAAAACATAATTTTATCTCCTCTATTTGTGAGAGGTATTGAAAGAAGTAGTGACTGGAATCAAAGTATTTTGAGTTCAAATTCTGGCTTAGCTACTCATTATCTCTGGAATCTTGGACAATACCACTGAACTTTTCTAGATTTCAGTTGTGTCTTCTGTAAAAATAAATAAATAAATAAATAATAATAATAGATGAAATGAATTTCTAAATTCCATTTAAATCCACAAACTTATGATATTCCATTGCTTAGTTTATCACACCAGGGTTCATGCTATTCTGACACAAGCATTTTAAAGACATTTTGCAATTATTCATCCTTGGAAGTTTTCATCTTGAATATAAAATTAACAAGAACTTCACAACTTCCAATATTCCCAGCATTGCAAATGCAGAAAATTTATGGTGTATTTGAAAACAGTGGACTGGGAATTAGGAGAGCAGAAAAACAGGCCTGTCTCTAATGGGTAATATGAACTGAAGCAAATCATTCTATTTTTTCAGGCTTGGCTTATTTTGTCATTTATAAAATAAATAAGTTAGATAATATCCAACTTCTTTCATGTGATAATATTTTATGATTTATCACATAAATCTATTGACTCTTTTTCTCCCTAAATTTAAATGATTTACCCAGGGCTACACAGCTAGGATGTATTAAGTACCTGAGGTTAGATTTGAGCTCAAGCCCTCCTAACTTCAGGGTTGCTGCTCTGTTTATTGAGCCATCTAGCTGTGCTCTCACACAATTCTATTCCGTTATTGTCAAAGAAGTTAATCTTACTGTTATTACTATTATTCACTGCAGTAATAATTGCAAAAGAACAAAAAAAGACATTTGTGAACCTTATGAAACTGTCTAAAATCCCTTTCTTCCTGCAGAAAAGAGCAGTAATAGCTAAATTTAGAGTAACTTTAGAGTAAATTTAGTAAACAACTAAACTTAACCATCACACTCTTTATTATCACTAACCTGATATAGTTGAAAATTAAAATTAAATCTGTGGAACTTAAATCCTTTTCAAAAGGAAAAAAACAGATCAGAAGGCTCTTCCATATCTCCCCCTTTCCTGATGATACATTACTAATTTATCACTTCTAGATTTGTATCAGCTGCTGCTGAGGCAAAAGTAGAATCAATGAAGAATAATGTGAAATGTGAAAATACCAAATGTCATATGGCTGTGATTAGCAATTAATGTCTGTTTCCTCATAAAAAAAATTCATTGTACCAATTGTGTCAACAAGAGCTCATTTTATTTAGTTCTGTAAAGTTGAAAGTAGGCTGGAACATCAAAAACAGTCAGGGCTTACTTTTGCATTCTATTGATATAACCATTGCTAACAAGCAAGACAGATTTTCCTTTTATATTTTACTTCATTTGTATATAATCATTAAATTTTAAGAACATACTAAAAAGCTTTTAAATTAATATATGTATTTATTGCTTGCATTAAATTATAAGAATACAAGGTGATAGTATTGTTTAAAATGTTATTTCGTTTTTAGAACTTTCTAAAGGGAAAAAAAGACCTCCTACTTATTAATTTAGCCACTGTTGGACATCAGAGACATCCTGCTGATGGAATCCTTAGCAAAAAGTGAATGAACTGTGAAGGGAGAGCTTGCTAAGAAAGAAAAGCATGCTATTAACCTTTTTAAAAAATCCATTTATCCCATATAGCCCAATTTATCAAATTTTCCAAACAAAAGCATGTGAATTGCTTAAATAAGAAAAATGTTCATTCAAACTGTGACTTAATAATTTAATCTAAGCATAAATAATGTAAATATGTAGAAATTATGTTAAGAGGCAGTACTGAGTATGTAATAAATAAGCCTTAGAACCAAGGACTTAAATTATGTCCTGTCTTTGCCACACACACCACACACCACATACCACAGCTATGTGATAAAGTATATAGAACATAGGAAGACCTGAGTTCAAATTCGACCTCAGGTACCTACAAATTATGTGATACTAGGCAAGTCACTTAACCTTTGTCTGCCTTAGTTTTCTCATCTGTAAAATGTGGATAGTAACTGAATTACCTCCCAGAGTTGTGTGAATCTAATAACATAATATTGGCAGAATGATTAGTACAGTGCCTGGCACAGAGTAGATTCCATAAAAATACATATGGCCTTTCTTTTGGTACCTTCCAGAACTCTTTAAAACTATTCTTCTCAAGAGTTACACTTCTATGATCAAAAGTTTTGAATTTCTTTATCATTACATCTGTTGTTTATAAGTTCCACTCCTCTTAAATGTATTCATCACCCTCAACTAAAGCTTTAGTTCTTGCGTTCTTCAATACTCTCCTTAATCCCTAATTATTGCCTCTACTCCATCTTCACTTTCTTTCCTTCCCAATCTTGGCCCTGTGTTTAGACAATATAGTACACTGTCCTCTATTGATACCTGCTCTTTCTTATCCTTGTTTATGTGAATCATTAGCCTTCTCCACTTGTACTTACATTTCGCTGAATTCTTTTGGATAAAATCATGAAACTGTTCTTAATGGGTCCAATATAAATTTATTTTATTTAATTCCAAAAGAGTCCTCACTGAAGCAAGCAGTCATTTTATTCCTCCTCTAAATAATTCTCTATGACATTCTCCACAAACATTGTCAAAACTTCTTCTCAAGCTTCTGTTTTAACTGATCATCTCCTTGTATGGACAATTCTTGTGCTTTAATCCTGCTCAAGCTGTTATCAGGTTTCCACTCATTCTTTAAAGACTGCAGGGAACGCCAGCATGGAGGGCATCTGCTTTCCTACCCAATAGGCTTCCCTAGGTGGAATAAAACATTCATGATTTTGAAAACTCATGAACATTCCACTTCTTGTACTCAGACCATTGACAATTCAGAAATAAGTCCTACTCCCCTAATGTTTCTATCTGAATTGTAACTAAGACAATTGCAGATAGAGCAAGTGTCCTTGTGCTTTATTTATTTTATTTTCATTTTCAGTTGAAAATTTGTTCCTTCCTGTATCTCCTTTCCCACTGATTGAAAAGGCAAAAAAAAAAAGATACTCATTATACATGCAAAGTCATCAAAAACATATTTCTGTATTAGACATGTTCTGAAAAAAAAGAACATGAAAAAATATGCTTTAATCTACACTTTGTCTATTAGTTTTCTGGTGGGAGGGGGATACCAATTTTCATCATGAATCCTTTGGAATTGTTGTGTAGATTACTATTCATCAGAATTATTAAGGCTTTCATAATTATTTATCTTTACAATATTGCTTTTACTAAGTAAATTGTTCTGGTTCTGCCCATTTCATTTGGAATCAGTTCATATAAATCTTCCCAAGTTTTTCTGAAATCGATCCCTTCATTATTTCTTATAGCTCAATAGTATCCCCCAAAAAATCATGTATCACAATTTAGTCAGCCTTTCTCCAATTAATGAATGAGATTCAATTTCAGTTCTTTGCCACCACAAAAAGAACCCCTACAAATATTTTTGTACATATAGGTCCTTTTAAAAAATCTCTTTGAAACATAGAGATGCTAGAGATATTGCTAAGTCAAAATGTATACAATTTTATAACCTTTTAATCTTCATTTCTCTTATTATTTAGAGAATATTTCCATGTGAATATTGGCTGTTTTGATTTCTTTTAAAATTGTCTGTTAATAAGCCTTGACCATTTATCAATTGGGGAATAGTTCTTATTTTAAAAAAAAAGCAGCTCAGTTTCATATACATTTGAGAAATAAGACCTTTATCCAAAAAACATGCTATAAAATTTCCCCCAGGTTCCTGCTTTTTTTGTAATTTTGTAGCAGTGTTTTTTTTTCTGCAAAAGCTTTTTTTATTTAATATAATCAAAATTATCCAGCTTACTGACTGTGATCCTTTCTATTTAACATGATCATGAACTCTTCCCCTCTCCATAGATCTGTGAGATAATTTTTCCATGTTCCCCTAATTTACAAATCACTATTTCTAAATCATATATCAATTTTTAGCTTATCTTGAATATATAATGAGATGTTGATTTATGCCTGCTTTTAAAGGCTGGACTACTTTTCAATTTTCCCAGTTTAAAAAAAAAAAAAGAGTTCTTGTTCCAGTAGATGGGATCTTTGGGTATCAAACACTAGGTTACTGTGCTCATTTGTTTCAGTATATTGTGTACCTAATCAATTTCATTGACTAAAAACTATTTCTTATCCCGTACCAAATTGTTTTGATTCATAGCATAGTACATAATATAGTATATATAGCATATAGTATATTACACTTTGTAGTATAGTCTAAAAACTTACTGCCAGACTTCTTGCCTTAATTTTTTCATTCTCTTGATATTTTTAACTTTTATTCCTCCAGATTGTATTTTCTAGATCTAAAAAAGTAATTCTTTAGTAGTTTCATTGAAATAGAACTGAATAAATTAATTTAGGCATTATTGTTATTTTTATTATTTTGGCTCAGCCTACCCATGAACAAGTAATATTTTTCCTATTATTTCAATCTGCCTTTAATTGTGCAGTGTTTTGTAATTGTATTCATATAGTTTCTGTTTGTGTCTTGGCAGGTACAGTCATGTGTTTTATACCATCCGCATTTTATATTAAATAAGTTTTATTGATATTTTCTGTTTCTTACTTCACTAAAGTATCTCAGGTATCCCTCCACCTTCCTTAAGAACAACCCCCATTTGACAAATAATATTTTTTTAGAGTTGAGGAAAAAAAGTCAGCACAACTGATCAATACATTGAAAAACTCTGAATACATATGCAATATGTAAGACCTACAAACCTCCCTTTTCTATTACAAAGTATTTAGTTGAAGTATATTTTTATTCAAGTTCTATTTGATCTTTATAATTCTGTTACATTTGCTGTTGATTTTTCTTCCATGTACATTGTTATTTTCTTCCCATTACATTGTTTTCTTGGCTCTGCTTATTTCACTCTGCAATAATCTATATAGATCTTAACAAACTACTCTGTATTCATCATGCACATCATTTCTTATGGCATAGTAATATTTCATTACATTCGTGCAGCACAATTTCTTTAGCCATTTCCCAATTGATAAGCATCTACTTTATTTCTAATTCTTGACTATTACAAAAGGTGACATTACAAATATTTTGGATATATAGGAAGCTTTTTTTAAAATTATTATTGTTGGCTTCCTTTGAGTATAAGCCCAAAAATGGAATCTGCAGTTCAAAGGTTATGAACATTTTTGTCACTTTATTTGCATAATTCCAAACTACTTTCCAAAATGATTGTATCGTTTTACAATTCCAAAATGTATTAGAATGCCTATCTTCAAATTATCCCTCCAACATTAACTATTTTTCATTTCTGACAATTTGAAAAATTTGAGTTGACACTTCAGAGTTGTTTTGATTCACATTTCTCTTATTGGTGATTTGGAGTATTTTTTTTTTCACACAGTAATGAATACTTTGCAGTTCTTTTGAGTACTGTTTGTTTATATCCTTTGACTATTTGTCTATTGAAGAATGCTATGTATATGTGCATATATACACACATATACATATACATATATTCTGTATCTCTTGGATATCTTGGATACCAAACACTTATTAGAAATTGACGCAAAGATTTTTTTTGCCCCATTTAACCACTTCCTTCCTTATCCCAGATGCCTTAATGTTATCTGAGTGGAAATTTATCAGTTTCAAGTAATCAAAGTTTTCTGTTTTATATTTTGTAAATGCCTCTTGTTTGGTTAAGATTATCTTACCCATAGCTGTGAGAAGCATATGATTTGTTTATTTTCTAAATCTTTTTATAGTATGATGTTTAACATTAAGGATATGTATTTAGAATATATTGTGGTATAAGGTGCTGTTGTAAAAGCCTAATTTCTGCCAGACCACTTTCTAATTTTCTCAGCAGCATATATCAAGTAGGAAGTTTTTCCTTTCCTGCTTTATCAAAACACTGGGTTACTCAGTTCTGTTGTTTCTGAATCTCTCTTGTCCAGGTTGTTTTAAAGATCTATCTCTCTAGTCTTTAACCAAAGCAGATAGTTTTGATGACAGGTACTTTATAATTTGAGGTCAGGAGGAGCTATTTTTCTTTTGTTTTTTCTTCTTTTCATCATTTCCCTTGATAGGCTAGATTTTTGTTTTTCAAAATGAATTTTCTTTTATCAAGTAATCCATTCATTATTTGATTGTTACTAAATTAAAAGAGCAAATAAATTTGGAAATACTGTCATTTGTATTATGTTAACATAGTCTAGCCATGGATATTCCTTCAGTTATTTGGTTGTTCATTTCTTTGAAAAGTACTTTATACTTTAATCTATGTCTTTTGTATGCTTTTGGAAATTAATTCCCAGATATTTCATTCATCTTATAGTAATCTGAAATGGGATTTCCCTTTCTATTATTGACTTTTGTGTTTTGTTATTAATATGTAGAAATACTAATGATTTTTTAAGGATCTTACACCTTGAAACTCTGCTGCTGTTTCAAATAGTATTTTTATTGTTTCCTTGAGGATTTTCCAAGTAGGTAGACATGTTAGAGAAATTTAAGTATACAGCACCATTTGTGAATGCCAGAACACTCACACATACATCAGAACTGGTTTGATGAAAGTGATGAGGAAATTCTGAAACTGATAAATGAAAAACTAGAACTCCAAAGGATTTACCAGCAGGACAACCCATTGATTTCTAAGAAGATAATGTTTAACTCAAATAAAAGTAAATACAAGTGAAGATTCTTGTCTCAGAAAAAAGGCAGAAGGGATTCAGTTTTACACTAAGAGCAACAATCCAAAGTGTTTCAACAATGCCTTGAAGACTGTGTCAAAGATCTCTTGTGCATCTCATTTACTTAGTGAAGATGGAATTATACTACTCCAGTGAATAAGATATGGAAGCTAAACACTTCCATAGAATACTCAATAGGCCATCATTAACCAATCCTAAAGCCATTCACCATATACCTCAGATTGAAATAAATTCCTTTGTAGACTCACTTCCACATAAAAAAGAGTTATTGAATGCCACCAGCTTCCTCTTCTGTGGCAAAGCACCTGGTGCTGATTCCATCTGAATGGGACTGATTGGATGAAGTATTTCTCAGGCCCAGAACTTTGAGATCTTGGGGAGGTCATTTGTTGTCTGGAGGAATGAACTTTGAACCTGAGATGCAGGGAGTGATATAACAGCCAACATTAGTGATCATTGGTCAAGGATGGTTGCATCCTGTTAGTCTATCCAATGAGAAGGGTCGAGTCTTTTGCTTTTAAACTCTGGACAAGCCAAAAGCAGATCAGTTTCCAGGAGCACATGGCAGGGGTTGGGATAGCTCCCGGGTGTGTATCTGGGCCTCTCCCTGCAAGGATTAAATAAATGTTTTCTCTTTGTACCTGATGAAGTCTCTGATTAGTTAACTGGATTGGGAAGGGGGTCTTGCACCCAACCTGTCCCACACATATCCCAGCAGAGATCTACAAAGCAGAGTGTCCACTGATTATATAGAAGCTACATGAAATCTTCTGGGTTAAATGGCAAAAGAAAGTTATTTCCATGAGACCAAGGATGTCTACATTATTCATCTGTATAAAGAAAAAGAAGACAGGGTGTATTGTGACAATCAGAGAGGTCACTGTAAGCAGAATTCTTGCCAAAATCCTCCTTACTTGGTTGATCCTTGAGTTGGAAGATTTTATATTATTACTACTATTAGCATTTCCAGAACTAAAGCAAATAATAGGGGGAAGAATGAGAATTTTATTCATGCCCATATTCAACGGAAAAAGTTCTAGTGAATCCTCATTGCATATTATGCTTTCTTTTGGTTTTAGATAGATGGTTTTTATTATATTAAAAAATGTCTTTTTATCAATATACTTTGTAGGAATTTAGCATAAAAGTGTGATACTTTGTCAAAGATTTTCTGCATCTATTGAGGTGACTATGTACTTTGGAATGTTTTGACTTTTAATATAATTATGTTTGTTGTTTTCCTAATATTGAACCATTCTTGTATCCCTGGTTTAAATTTTGCTTGAACTTGGAATATTCATTATAGACTGTTTCACAGGATTTTGTTTAAAATTTTTGAATCAACATTCATTAATGATATTGACCTTTAGTATTCTTTCTGTGTAAGAGAGTAAGTATTAGCTTTTTTATATTAGCTTTCCCAAAACATAAAGAAGTAAATTTGCTGTGGGAGAAAGCATACAAGATGGTGAAATGTCAATGACTATAAGATTTTTTTTTTTTTGCTTTTCATATTTTCCACACTCTTGTTTCCTCCATTAGTGCAGAAAACTGAGAGTTGTATATTTAAAACATCATATTGAGGGAAATAATTGTGTTGCACAGAATTCTTTGGGCAAATATGTTTACTCTATTAATTTTTACTGATTCTCTTACCTTTACTGAATTAACCAGTGTGTATGTGTGTGGGGAGAGGGGAAGTGTGGGTGTGGGTATAGGTGTGTCTGTGTGTATGAGAAACAGACTGAGACACAGAATCAGAGACAAAGAGATCTGCCTCATTCAGTCTGCTTTGTTTTTTTTTTTTTTTTTTTTAATAAACAGACATCAATTGCTATTTACACATTCTGAAAAGTCACCCTATATTTCTTATTAAAGAATGTTTAAAACTAACTACTTCATATTGTTATGCCACAGTTCTCTTTAATTTTCCTGACTCAGAGTTTCCCTGTACTAGTTTCCCTTGTCTCAGTTTCCTTAATTGTTCCCCTTAGCAGTAAACCTCCCTCTCTGGTCCATTAAGGCTGAGGACCATTTGCTTTAAGGTTATTAGACAGGAAGTCTAATGACTGTTCTCAAGAATTTACACTATCTCTCTAAAATATTCCAAGAGATAAGACTATCCTGGATACCTCACTGACATCTTTACTTCTGTTTATACAGACATCCTGTCTCTGGCTTTGGGTAAAAAATTTATGGCTTCCTCCCATCCTGATAGAAGTTTTCCCACTTTTTCCCTTTCTTTGTTTGTAAAAAAGGTATTTAAGGGGTTGGGATTCTCCCATTCATCACTGGATTCTTTGAGATGACAGTCTTGTCCAGCCTTGGGACCAACATGGATCCATTGATCCCAGTATATCTCTCCATTTAATAAACTATTGAATTGGTCTTTAATCTCTGTCTGACTAGATAATTTGAGACAAGAGTCCTGTCCAGTCAATTATGCTCTCCAATTAATAAAATATTAAAAACTCTCTAACCTCTCTCTTGCCTCAGTTTCTCCAGCATTACAATATAATCTAATAAAAATTACTGGTCATTTGGTTTTCTTAATGTAAAAAGAGTTCCAAAAAATAACAATTTATTTTCTACTTGGTATTTTAATGAAGTTTTTTCCCCAACAACACCAAGAAGAGCTTAGGAAATACCATAATATAAGACTGTGAAAGAATGAAAAACTAACCTATGAAAAGAATGGATTGAACCTTGAAAAGAAAACTTCCTTCTACAGAAAATATACTGAAAGCCAAAGAAACCCAATAAAATGAAATGTGAATATCAAATGCAAATAAAATATTAATGACTATATTGTGTGTATGTATACACACACACACAATATACTTCTCTCTTAATATGCCTCAATAGCTATACATTTAATCTAAAGCTTTTGTGGAATGAAAATACACCTAACCAAAACAATAATACTGAAACAAAGAAAAATGTTCACTTTTTAAGTGTCATTTTATATATCCAGAAGGAAAAAATGAGTTGTTTGCCACTATAGATTAAATAAATGAAATATGCTGTTAGGCTGTTGTCGATGAAAAATACAAATAACTAGTCATTGTTCAAAAATGCATTTCTCTTTCAATTTCTTTATGTTTGATCCTTTCATATTCCTTTTATTGTTTTGTATACAATGTTTTGGTAAACACGATATCACTTATTCATCATTTTAACTCTCTGAAACTTGTAAGCATTTGTATTAAAAATCTGTAATTCTGTTCCTGAAATTAATTTGTTTTAATTTTCTCTTCATTGTAGTGAGTTTCATTACTGAGCTAAATTAAAATTCTGTTACTACAAATGTTGTCTTAATATAACCTACTATAAAACTTTACCTTTGTTCTGTGTCCCCAAGCAATTCTATCTCATTAATCAGCTCTAGGACATCAGAGGTGAGTTCTCTATTAACTAACAAGCTAATTTCCCATTAGCCTAGTACAAATCCATTGCCAATACTACACCAGGACGACAGAACACAAGATTAAAATCAATATGAAATTATATTATTAGAGAAGAAAAAGCTGAGAAGGTATTGGATAGATCTTTCTCTTCCAATTGCCTTAACTCCACTTTATACCCACTTTTATACGCTTTCTCTTTTCTTCCTCTTTTCAATATAAATAAGATAAACTATCAAAAAATTAATTATGAAGTACAACTCAATACACTCAAACAATAATTAAACAAATTTGTTTTACTTTCATTACTTTAATAAAGAAATGCAACTAGTATTTATATACTAATGGTGGCCATTTTGCAGATAATTGAAATTGGTACTGTGCAATTTTTCCTAGAGAAGGCTCAAAAGTAATTCTAACCTTAACATTTTAATTTTTAGAATATGTTTCTGGATTTTATTTATCATATGTTGTGGTCTTCTTCAGAGCTTTTCCTAACTGAAGAATAATTTTCCTTTCACACTTCTCTTGAGACGAAAGGAAAACTTTATAGATAATCAAAAAGTGTAATTTATGGGAATTTAATGAATCAATTAGATTTACAACTACTTGTTGTAATTTAATAGTGACAACAGTAATAAAGTAGTTTACAAATTCTAGGAGAAGCAGTCATTAAAGCCACTTCTTAGGCATTCCAAAGAAACCAAGGGTTTGTTTCCAGTCCCTTCCTATCAAGTAGTCTAATTTAGAATTGGCACTTGTGAAGGCTTCAAAAGTAGGTACTGAATTCATTTAGTAATGTTTCTATAGCCCTTAATTGAGTAAATAAATCAAAGGCTGGGAATAATGTTCACATGTCTGGCTTTTGTTAATTGAAAGGTCCCTAATATTTTAAATCAGAGATTCTTAACCATTAAATTTTTTAATGGTTTAATGTCATGAATTCCTTGCCTTCTCAGTCTACTTGAAAACTCTTCAGAATGATGTTTTTAAATGCATAAAATAAAATACATAATATTACCAAGAAAATCAGATATATTGAAATATATTTAAAAATATGTTAAAGAAAACAAGTCTATTGACCTCAGGTTAAGAATTGTTGTATGTGTACATCATTTCATTATATTTAAAAATAAGGCTCTTGTTCATTTTTGAAAGTTTCACAAAGATTATCTTATTTGAACTTATTATTAACTTATTTGAACTTATTTGAATTAGAAAAGTTTCACAGAGATTATCTTATATACAAGCAAAATTGGTAGCCTTATCCTGGATTTACAGATGAGAAATTTGCAGATTGGTACAATTGGTACAACACTGACGTCAGAATCAGAGAAAATTTTAAAAAATCAAAATCAGAGAAAAATTGACTTTGCCACTCAATTTTTTTTTAAATTTTAAACAAGTTCTTTTGTTATCTGGGTCTCCTTCAGCTCTACATCTATGATCTTATAGGACTCTTAAGAGATTAAAAAAACATATCCAAAGTAACAAGACTGTTAAATCCAAGAATGGAATTCAAATCTGGTTTCTTTGACTTTCAGTACAATGGTTTTTCAGTTACTTGGCATTACTTCATAATAAGGAATAAACTATCTAAAGTATTATACTTGGCATTAAAGAATCTTTTCATATTACCAGAATTATTTGTAAGTAGTCTTCCTATAATGTTAAAATAACAAAATGATTACTATTATACACATCATATGAAGTAATTTTTTTATGAGAAAAACACCACTTACAGATTTTTTGATAAATTACAAGGGTACCTACCTCATTTGAAGCAAAAAAAAAAAAAAGCTCCTGAAAAATTAAGTTTAAATCAAATTTTGTAGGTTAGTTAATTTACCAATTAAGAATTCTAATAAAATAATTCAATCAACGAGCAATTGATTCCTTCTGAAAAGCAAATTCAAATAAAAATCTCCAAAATTTGTCAGTTTTCTAACTGAGATTTTCACAGATCAGGCAAAATATATTTTTATATAGCAGCATTTTCCTTCTTTCCAAAGAACAAAATGTTTTTAAACATATAACTTTTATTGTTGATGTAATGATTGAAATAAAAAAAGAACAAACCCTCAGAAACAAAAAGAGACCTCAAAATATTCAATGATTCATTTGAGTAATTCTCCCAGGATGCAGCTTCCAGGAATCAGAAGAGTGTCTTAATTTAAAATGATCATGACTGTTTAAATCCTGGCAAAGCTCTGGCAAGCTTAAAGGCTGCTAAAACAAAAGGAGGGATGGAATTATCAGCAGGTGACCAAACGTGGGAAAATCCCAGGGTAGGAGTATCAGTTTCTGACACAAAGCATTGTCTGGGTGACTGCTGGATAAAGGTCTGTGAAGGAAAAGCCCCTAGAAGGACAGACACAATTCATCATTTCACATAGAAAAGAGAATGATGTGAAACCAGCTTCTGAAACTTGTCCCTTCCCCCAGCTTCCAGAAGCTCAGCTAGGAGCTGCCTCCCTGAGGACATATGGTAGTCATGGTGACAGGACATGGCCTCATGCCTCTGCCTTCCCTGGTACCAGAGACTGCAGGGTTTGCTAAGGAAGTATGCTTGCCAACATAATAGTATTTTCTCTCTTGCTGCCTGCCTTAAATTCTCAAAGATATGACCAATACTTTGATAGGAAATAAAACACATCATCAATATCATATTTTGGAAAATCAATAATTCCATTTTATTACCTTTTTAATGGTAAATTAAAGTGGAGCAACAAAATGATTATTTATAAGTAGAACAATGTCCCCTAGAGTTCACTAAATGTAATTCTGTTCTAACAAAATGCTATAGTTCTGCATAATTATTTTTTTAAAAAACTAAGTAGACTGTCAATATGAATAGAAAAATATCTTTGTTATAAGAGACTTATAGATGTTTCTCAATCTGGGCCATTGAAGTTAATGAAATATTTCAAAAGGGTGTCAAAAAAGAAACACTGATAGTAGAAAGATAGAAAAAAATTGATGGAATAACACATTAATTCTTATAAAACATTTAATTCTTGAGCTTAAAAAAAAGCTGAGAAAATAATCTAACTGGCAAAGAAAATGAAAAAAAATAACATTATTTTAGCCAGACTGGTATTTTTAATAACTATGGATTTTTTGATGTATGCTTTGCAGCTTTATATATAATATGGTAACTTCATTAGAAACAAGCAACCAGCAACACACCCCTACTTTGGATAGAAAATCTGTGTTGACATTCTGTATTGAAGTTGCCATCCTGTATCCTATGACAGGGGTTATAGACAGGAAAGGAATTATGTAAATTAGCAAAATAAACCATAAAACAATCCATACATTTACATCTACTGATCTTATTTTATCAATGCATACATCTTAACAAGTCAAGACAAGATAATCAGTAATATCTTAGAAAGTAGTCACACTTTTTTTCTTGCCTTGAAATGATGAAAGCCCCTAAATGTCTATTATCAAGAAGAATGAATCAAGATTTTTACATATTCCAAAAGGAAACAGAGATGCTAAATAATCTTGACAAATGTTGTGAGTTCATTATGACCAAAAAAAAAAAAAAAAAAAAAAAAGAACAAGGAAAAAAATTCACTGAAATGTTTACTCCTGGAAATGCTGTAACACTACAGACATTCCGATGGAGAGAACATGGGATAAAACCGTATGTTTATTTGCATACAAAGTTAAAACAAAAACAAAAACACACCTTTTTAGAGAGTACCCTCCATGGCTTATCTATCAAAGGCAATGTCTTACATTAACATTTTCAAAGTTTCAGATTTTTCAGATGATAGATGGTGTTCACACAGCATACTTCAAAACAATAAAAACATTCACTGAAGGAAAAAAAAAAAAGAACCAAAAGAAGCAAATAGTTTGTGTTTCAGCAAAATAGCCCATCTGACCCTCTCATATTGTATTCCAACATCCTGGACATTAACATCATTTCCCCTCATTTTCATTTTTTTCCTACCTCTCCCTCACAAAATATCAACAGTCTAGAGCAAAAGGATACTGTTTGATATTCCAGTTGCCAATAGATTACCTAGATTCTAAGAATCAATGATCAAGGATTTCTTAGGAATCGGTCAGAAATTGCAACAGCTGTATTTAATCAAGTCTCCTATAATTATTTAAACAAGGTTTTGAAATATTATTTGCTCCACAAGGTATTCCTCTGAATAAATTCTGAAAAATGACATGACACAGACAAGTTTCAGATCAGGATCAAACTGACAGTCATGTGCAAAACAAGTTAAATTAATTATCAAGATAAAGGCCTATGTTCTCTGTCTCTCTGGTTGTTGTTGTTGTTGTTTCTGTTTCCAGGGTTAAGAATATCAGATAAGAGGTTTGAACTTGTGAGGTTCTCTTTTTTAAATACATTTTTTTACTGACATTATTTTTTGACATCTTTTCCAGAGAACCATCCCATATAACAAATAGTATTTTTAAGACCAAAAAAAAAAAAAAAAAAAAAGAAAGAAATTTAAAAGAAAAAAACAGCACAACTGATCAATATATCAAAGAAATCTGAAAATATTTGCAATGTACAACATTTGTGGACCTCCTATCCCTGCAAAGGAATGTGGTGGAGCCGTCTTCTCAAGAGTTCTTCTTTTATACCATTTCTTGTTCTATTTTTTACAATTTTCAATTTTGATTTTTTTGGTTGAATGTTCTTTCCATTTGCATTGTTGCAGTCAATGTATACATTGTTTTCTTGGCTTTGCTTACTTCATTCTACATCTAGTAATAAAACTAATGTTATGTCCCAGACACTATACTAAGTGCTTTCTAAATATTATCTCATTTGATCCTCACAATCCTGAGATATAGGTGCTATTATTAATATTGTATAATGTCTATATAGACATTATCTGTATAGATAAGGACATTGAAGGAAAAAGAGGTTGAAAGGCTTGCCCAAGATCACTTATCTGAAGCCAGATTAAACTCGGATCTTTCTGACTCTGTAGTCATCATATTTGTCATTTTTTATAGCAAAATAATATTCCATTATGCTCACACGCCATAATTTGTTTAGCCATTTTCTTGCTAACACAAAAAGTGCTATTATAAATATTTTGATGCATATGGGTGTAACATGCTCTCATAGCAGTTACTATTCCCAGTATCTCCTGATTCCTAGGCCCTCAGAGTACCTCTGGCCACTGACCTTTGCAGTGTCAACTAATTCTACCAGCTTGCCTCCTCTGAGGCCTTCAGAAGCCTCTGGCCACGATTTCTTGAATTGTAGTTTAATAACCAAGAACAGCCAGCCACGTGCCAACTTAAAGCCTTTATTATACCTACTTACTTAATGCCCTGACTTGTTAACTCCCTAGTGAACACCTGGTCCGAAGACCCACATGTTCACTATCAACCTCATTAACTCTCTTGGCTATCCATCCACTTGGCTACCCCAGAATAAAGAGAGTGACTTGCTGCCCGCAGTGGATTTGTAGAGGATCTGTGAGGTCACACACACACAGACAATCAGTGAGAGAGCACTTTCTCTCATTAAGAAGCTATCTTGATATGGACAGGATCCCACCCAAGGGGCAGTCCTATACCCACAGAGATCACTTTGGGTCACTCAAATCTCCTGGTGCACTGTGGCCACTCATTTAAAGGACCCTTACATATGGGGACTTTTTTATTTTTATTAGTGCATTCCTTGGGGAATAAACCCAGTTACATAGATTATTTTTTTCTTTTCACTAATCCTTTTTATTTTTTAAGTTTTTTATTATTTTATTTTACCCAATTACATGTAAAAACAATTTTCAACATCTGTTTTTACAATTTTGAGTTCCAAATTCTCTCCTTCCATCCCCATCTCCCTCATTGAGAAGGTAAACAATTTAATTAATACAAGTCACACATGTGTACTCATGCAAAACATTTCCACATTAGTCAAGTTATGAAACAAAACACAAGTAAAAATAAAAAAATAAAAAAACAAGAAAAAACAAAGAAAGTTTTGATCTGTATTTAGACTCCATCAGTTCTTTCTTTGGATATCAATAGCATTTTTCATTAGAGGTTCTTCAAAACTGTTTTGAATCACTGTATTGCTGAAAATAGATGTCATTCATAGCTGATCATCTTATAATATTACTGTTTCTGTATACAATTTTCTCTTGGTTCTACTAATTTCACTTTGCATCTTTCAGGTTTTTCTGAGAGCATCTAGATCATTTTTTCTTACAGCACAAAAATATTTTATCACAATCATATAGCATAACTTGTTCAGTCATTACACAACTGATGGGTATCCTCTCAATTTGCAATTCTTTGAATAGAGCTGCTATTAATATTTTTGTACATATAGATCCTTCCTTTATGTTTTTTTTTAAACCTCTTTTAGGATGCAGACTTAGTAGTGGTATTGCTAGGTCAAAGATATGCAGGGTTTTATAGGCCTTTGGGCATAGTTACCAATTGCTCTACCTAATAGTTGAATCAGTTCACAACTCCACCAACAATGCATTAATGTATCAATTTTCCCACATCACCTTCAATATTTGTCATTTTTCTTTTTGTGGTGTTCTCTTCTTTAAAATATAATGGTTCTCTTGGAACAGGTTTCTTGGGGAGATTTTCTGGAGGCAGCCTTAGTTTCAGTTCTGAGCAATAATCTCCTCAAATACAGCCAGCTGATAAAATCCAAGCGTTTATTTTCTCCTTCCCGAGTCTTGTCTCCTTGCCTGGGGCTGGGCAAATTTCTGGAGAGCCTTTTAGACCAGCATTGGTCTCAATGGGGGAAGTGCAGGAGGCCAGCCACCAAGGTGGTATGAGATGAAGTGAATGAATCTGTCTCCGCCTCCAAGAGTGGGCTTCTTTATCTCCCAGAGTGCTTTGTGTCTCTCCCAGAGTGCTCTTTGGCCTTAAGAGCTTCTTGCTTATATGAGCTCTCTAAATGTGTGAACACAAGCATTGTTTCTATCAGTTCCACTTAGTACCTTGTTTCAAGTTCTGTCCTATAACATCTCCTTGTAAGATCAGATCAATCATACTGAACCATGCTAAATTAGATAATTATTGTCTCTATCAATTCTAATGACTTAGCAGCTTGTAAGGATTCTAACATCTTTTCTATCCTATTAGCCAATCTAATAGATGTGAGGTAGTACCTCAGTTGCATTTCCTAGGTTTAGAGCATTTTTTCTTATATCTATAAATAGCTTTGGTTACATCAACAGAAAATAACTGTTCTACCTCTTAGACCAGTGGAGAAGGAAGAAATTTGTGACCAAAGAAGAAACAGAGATCATTATTGGTCACAAAAAAGATAATTTTGATTATATTAAGTTAAAAAGTTTTTATACAAACAAAACTAATGCAGACAAGATTAGAAGGAAGCAATAAACTGGGAAAACATTTTTACATTCAAAGGTTCTGATAAAGGCCTCATTTCCAAAGTATATAGATAATTTTCTCAAATTTGTAAGAAATCAAGCCATTCTCCAATTGATAAATGGTCAAAGGATATGAACAGACAATTTTCAGAAGAAGAAATTGAAACTATTTCTAGTCCAATGAAAAGGTGCTCCAAATCACTATTGATCAGAGAAATGCAAATTAAGACAACGCTGAGATACCACTACATACCTCTCAGATTGGCTAAGATGACAGGAAAAGGTAACTAATGTTGGAGGGGATGTGGGAAAACTGGGACACTGATGCATTGTTGGTGGAATTGTGAATGGATCCAACTGTTCTGGAGAGCAATCTGGTACTATGCTCAAAAAGTTATCAAATTGTGCATACCCTTTGATCCAGCAGTATTACTACTGGGCTTATATCTCAAAGAGATCTTAAAAGAGGGAAAGGGAGTCGCATGTGCAAAAATGTTTGTGGCAGCCCTTTTCATAGTGGCTAGAAACTGGAAACTGAATGGATGTCTATCAATTGGAAAATGGCTGAATAAATTATGGTATATGAATGTTATGGAATATTATTTTTCTGTAAGAAATGACCAACAGGATGATTTCAGAGAGACCTGGAGAGACTTACATGAACTGATGCTGAATGAAAAGAGCAGAACCAGGAAATTATTGTACATGGCAATAAGAAGACTATACGGTGATAAATTCTGATGTTCATGACTCTCTTACACAATTAACTGATTCAGACCAGTTTCAATCGTTCAGAATTGAAGAAAGCCATCTACACTCAGGGAGAGGACTGTGGGAACTGAGAATGGACCACAACATAGCATTTTCACTCTTTCTGATGTTGTTTGCTTGCATTTTTGTTTTCCTTCTCAGGTTTTTTTTCTTTTTAGATCTGACTTTTCTTGTGCAGCAAGATAACTGTATGGATATGCACACATATATTGGATTTACCATATATTTTAACATGTATTGGAATACCTGCCATCTAGGGGAGAGGGAAGGGGGAAATTTGGAACAGAAGGTTTTACAAGGGTCAATGTTGAAAAATTATCTATGCATATGCTTTGAAAATAAAAAGCTATAATAATAAAGTAATTTTTTTTAAAAAAGTCTTTCCAGTCCTCTCTGAAATCATCCTATTGGTCATTTCTTATAGAACAATAATATTCTATAACATTCATATACCACAATTTATTCAGCCCTTCTCCAATTGATGGGCATCCATGCAATTTCCAGTTTCTAGCCACTACAAAAAGGGCTGCCACAAACATTTTCCATGCATATGTTTTATAAATAAAAAGCTATAATAAAAAAGAAAAATGACTGTTCATATATTTTATCAGAAATCATTTTTACAAATTTTATGGATTTTTCTAAATATTTGAGAGATGAGGGCTTTATCAGAGAAACTTGCTTCAAAATTTTTCTCAGTTATGATTACTTACTGTATTATTTATTCTATGCTCTCCTTTCTTTCAAGCTGTCCTACTTCAAAAGTGTTTTGATTCTGACTATTGCTTCCTCCAATCCATTTTACCTTCTATGATTATCACCTCCCTTACCTTATCCCTGTTCCTCCCTCCACTTACCTGTAAGGTAAGATTGATCTCTATGCCCAAATGAGTGTGTATGTTATTCATTGTTTGAGCCAATTTTGATGAGAGTAAATTTCAAGCATCCTCTGTCACCTTCTCTATGGAATTTGACTATAATAATCCTGGGAGTTTTCATTTGGGGATCTCTTTCAGAAGGTGATTGGTAGATTCTTTCAATATCTATTTTACCTTCTGGTTCTAGAATATTAGAGCAGTTTTCCTCAAAAGTTTCTTGGAAGATGATGTCTAAACTCTTCTTTTGACCATGGCTTTCAGAAGTTCAATAATTTTAAATTTATTTCTCCTAGATCTATTTCAGAGTCAGTTGTTTTTCTCAGATATTTCATATTGTCTTTTTTGTATTCTTTTGGTTTTGTTTATTTTAGTCTTTTTCATTTTTTGATGTCTAACAGAGTCATTCACTTCCATTAGTTCAATTCTAATTTTTAAGGAATTATTTTCTTAAGCTAGTTTTTGTACCTACTTTTCCATTTGGCCAAATTTATTTTTAAGGCATTCTCTTCTTCAATGAATTTTTGTGCCTCTTTTTCCCTTTGGCCAAATGTACTTTTGCCACTTTTACCATTTAACCTCTTCAGTTTTTTAAGATGCTATTTTCCTCAGTATTTTTGTGCCTCCTTTACTAAGCTGTTCACTCTTTTTTTCATGATTTTCTTGCATTACTCCCATTTTTCACCCCAATTTTTCCTCTATCTCTCTTACTTGATTTTTAAAATCTGTTTCGAGTTCTTCCATGTCCTGAGACCAAACATATTTTTCTCGGAGGCTCTGGATATAAGAGTTTTGACTGTTGTCTTCTGAGTGTATGTTTTGATCTTCCTTGCCACTAAAGTAACCTTCTGGAGTCAGAACTTTTTTCTTTTGTTTGCTCATTTCACCAGTCTATTTCTTGACTGTTAAGTCTTTGCTAAAGTGGGGCTCTGTTTTGTGGGTAGAGTCTATACTGTTTCAAGCTATTGGAGTTCTACACAGTTGTTTTCAGTGACACTTGTAGAAACCCATAGGTTTTCAGTTATTCTGAGGAAAGTTGCATTTATTACTCTTCTAGCCTGTGCTCTGGTCTGTGGGTTTTGACATGCACTTTTTTTCTGTTCTACAACTTTAATGAGAGTCCCTTCCTCCACTCAAGCTACAATTCTGAAATGTTAATAATCCTCCACAATCTGGGACTGACACCCAGGACTTCGACCTGGATCCAAATATGGGCAAAGCAACAGAGTCCTGCCTTTAGTACCCCTTGTATTCTTATTCTGATTAACTACTTAACCCCCTTAGAGACTGAGGGCTCTAGAAGTAGCTCCTGCTGCTACCACTGATTCAGTGGTTCCCAAGGCTTGCTCCTGGTTTGCTGGAGCTCATTCTGTGCTGGTGCAACCTATAATAGGCTGCATTTCATTTCCCTCCCCCCAACCTTTCTTGCTAACTTTCTAAGTAGACTAGAGTGGAAAAATTTTCACCCCATACTTTTGTGAGCTCTATTGCTCCAGAATTTGTTTTAGAGAATTATTTAAAGGTGTTCAGAAGTGTTCTAGGGAGAGCTCAGGTGAGTCTCTGCATTTTCTCTGCCATCTTCCAATAATGGAATTTTAAGAATAACAATTTGAACATAGATTCAGAGATACTAGCCTGAGGAATAGTAAATAAAACATTGGTTCAAGTATTCATCATTTTATTCCCATACTACTACAATAACTAGAATAATTACTACAAAATCTATTACTACTACAATAATAATATAATGACTACTACAACTATTTTATTTCCTTGCCACAAGCTTTTCCCCACTCCATCTTCTGTTCTGCTGTCAAAGTAATATTTCTAAAATGTAGATCTCAACATGTCCCAACTTCTTCTTCCCTGACCCCCTCTAATTAAACTCTGGTGGCTCACTATCATCTCTTGGATCAAATATAAAATCCTCTATTTGATATTCAAAGTCCTTCATTACTACAAATCTCCCTACCTTTTCTAGCTAGGGCAAGCAGGTGGTGCAGTGTTTATTGCTGGGTTGGAGTAGGGAAGGCTCATCTTCCTTAATTCAAATCTGGTCTTAGACATTTATTAACCATCATTTTATCTTGTTTGCCTCAGTTTCTCATCTGCAAAATAAGGAGAAGGAAATGTCAAAAAAAATCTCAAATGGGGTAAAGAATCAGACACAATTGAAATGACTGAACAATTCCTTTTCCAGTCTTCTCATGCTATTAACCTCCTTGAACTTATTTTGCCAGTAACTGGCCTCTTAGCTGCTCCCACACACATTCTATGTAGACTCCAAGCATTTACACTGGCTATCCTTCATGTTTTGGTGGATGCTACCCATGAACTACTGAACCCTAATGGAGAAAGTCTTAGACCCATCATTATTAGATCCAAAGATACATTAAAAAAATATGTTATCATATCTCAATTGGTCCTTGTTGTTGAGTCTATTATTTTTTCTTATTTAACTTTTTATCACTTCCTCCAACTTTCTAATCCAGTTGTTTCAAAAATCTCTCAAGCTACCCACATAACACCTCCCTTTCCCATCTCTCTCTCTGTAGAGAACTTCAAATGATTCTTTATCAGAAAATTTTATCCATGTACCATGAGCTCTTTCTTCTCCTCAACTGTATACAGCAAGTCTACTCAATATTATCCCCCATTCTACTCTCTCCTTTGAACTTAAAAACTGATCCCCAGATCTGGAATGCATCCCTTTCTATTTTCTTATCTCTTAGAACCCTCAATATGTAGTTCTGATAGACCTCCCCAAAGTATTTCCTAATTCCCCAGTTAGTTATCTCTCTCTTTTGAAATGACTTTGCATTTACTTGTCTAGGGACATGTTGTGTCTCTCCAGCAGAATTTAGAATTACTGAGAGCAATGACTATTTTTCTTTTTTTTAAATCAATTTATTAAATTTATTAAAAATTTGAGTTCCAAATTCTCTTCCTCCCTTCAGACTCTCTACCACCCACTGAGAAAGCAAACATTATACGCATAAATTTATGTAAAACGTATTTCCTGGTTTTGCTAATTTCACTTTGCATCAATTCATAAAAGTCTTACCATATATTTCTAAAACTATCACCCTTGTCATTTCTTATAGCTCAAGAGTAATCCATCACAATCATATATCACAATTTGCTCAATTTCCCTCTGTGCCAACATGGAAAAAGTTTCTATGAATATTTTTGATGAGGTAATTGGGGTTCAGTGACTTGCCCAGGGTCACACAGCTACGAGATGTTAAGTGTCTGAAGCCAGATTTGAACTTGGGTCCTCCTGACTTCAGGACTGGTGCTCTAATCACTATGCCACCTAGCCCCCCCTACTCTGAATATTTTGTACATATAGATCATTTCCCTTTTAATTTGATCTTTTTGGGATACAGATATAATAATATTATAGCTGGGTCAAAGAATATACATAGTTTTAAGACCCTTTTAACGTAATTTGAAATTCATCTCCAGTGTGATTGGACCAATTTACAATTACATTAACAGTTCATTAGTATTCCTGTTCCCATATTCCCTGTTATTTCTGACAGGTGTGAGGTGGTATCTCAATTCTTTTAATTTGTATTTCTCTAATCAATAGTGATTTAGAGCATTTTTTCATGACCATAGTTTTGATTTGTTCTTCTGAAAGCTGCTCCTATCCTGACTAGTTCATATCCTGACCAGCTGAAAGCTATTCCTATTTTTTGACCATTTATCAACTGAGGAATGGTTCTTATCTGTATAAATTTGACTCAACTCCCTACACATTTGAAAAATGAAACCTTTAGCAAAAAAACTTGTAAAAATTTCTGAGATTATTGCATTTTCTATGGCACCTTTCTGCTAAATGTAGTTCTTCTGATATTTCTTCTATTTTTACTTTTGTTTTGTCTAAGATTTTTATTGCTACTTCTGCATTTTTTACATCAGCAGAGCATAATATATTCTTTTCCAATCCATTATTTTAACTTTGTGGCTTGTTTGTTTCAAGTATATTTATCATAAACATATTTTGGGATTCTAGTTTCTAATCCATTCTATGATCTGATTCCATTTCATCCCGTTCACATTTAGTTATGATTCCTGTGTATTTTCCTTCATCCTATTTTCTTCTGTTTCTCTCTCTCTCTCTTTTTTTTTTTTTTTACTCTGTCCCTTTTCAAGAGTCTGATTTGCTTCTGATCACTGCCTTCCTTAATCTGACCTCTTTATCACCTTCCCTTTTTTTGTCCTCTTCTCCTCCTATTTCCCTATTGGATAAGATAGATTGTGTGTGTGTGTGTGTGTGTGTGTTTCTTCCTTCTTCGAACCAATTCAGATAAGAATGAGATTATAGTGTTGCCCACCATTCTCCCCACCCCTATTTTTCCTCTCCATTATAAAAGTTCTTTCTTGCATGAGTCTTTTTGTTTTGCTCGACTATGCTCATTTCTACTAAGAGTTAAGTTTTTCTTGCTTTATCAACAGGGAGGAAAGGGGAGGCAGGAAAGAGAAAAGATGAATCCTCATTTGATAATAAAACAAATTTTTTTTAATAAAAGTAAAGAAAAAACATGTAAATAATAGGCAATAAATGGAAAAATATGAGTATAGAATGGAAAAAGGAAGAAATAAGAATAAGGTAGAATAAATGAAAATCAAACTTCTTAGAGAAGAAAACCAGCAAGACATATTACTTAAACTAAGAGGTTGGAGAAAAGAAAGAATGAAGGATTTTGAACCACATACTTGCTGGGCAGGGAAAGGCAAAAGAAGACTGGGAAAACGACAAGGCAGGGAGAATAGGGAAAGGAAGAGACTAAATAGAAATTTAACAAATATAAGTAACTATCAAAAAATCAAAAAGAAACAAAGGTCATTAACATTCCATAAACTAGAACTCTCAAAGAAAAAAAGGCTGCCTTGGTGCATAAATTTTATTAAATATTTCAAGAGTAAGGATTGTACAAACTAGATATAGATATCCCTAGATCTATATATAGTTGATAAGATCTTTATAAACAGTGGTAAAGATTATATAGTTGATATAATAGTTGATTGTAAATATAGTGAAAGATATCTATCAATTATATATATATAGATAGATATAATCTTTATCACTTTGAATATAGATAGGTAGATAGTTATTTGTTGAAGAAAAATTGATTGACTTGAGTTTCCTAATATAGATTATAAACTCTTATTATAAAGTCTTTTAAGAAAAGACTGTCTTACTTTCATTTTCCTAACCCCATTGCCTAGCATAATACATTGCTTAAAAAATATTGAACTAAATTGAGTTGATTGAAATCTATTTTTTGAATTAATACTCAAATGTATGCCTGAGATCTCAACCAAATCAAAGATTTCTTTTTATCCTTTAAGCAATATCCTCAACAATTTTCAATTTCAGAAGCCTATAAAATAAGTTAAAGGAATATATTACTTAGAAATTAATTCATTCTATGAAGGGATATATCTTCTTTATTATGATATTAAGGGGTGAGAGAGGAATGTACTGAGTGAAAGTGAAATGGTGCAAATTATCTGCCATTAAAAAAAAGAAGCAAGAAAAAGCTTTTACAATGGAAGGGAAGATAGGGAGGAGAGAGGGAGTGAGTGAACCTTACTCTCATCAGAACTGGGTCAAATAGGAAGTAACATATATACTCAACAGAGATATAGAAATCTATTTTACCTTGCGGGAAAATAGGAAGGGAAGGGGGTAATGATAAAAGAGAGGGCATGTTGGGAGAGGAAGTGGTCAGTAGCAAAACACTTTTGAGGAGGTACAGAGTGAAAGATGAGAGGGGGGGATAGAGGGGAGAATAAAAATTAGTAATAATAATTGCAAAAAAACTTTTTTCAAAGACGATTTCTCTGATGAAATATCATTGTTCTCTGGGAAATGATAAGCAGGAGGTTCTCAGGAAAAAAAAGTCTTCCATGAATAAAGTGAAATACAATGTATACAAAATAATAACAATGTTCTGAGGTGACCACTTGCAAATCACTTTGTTATTCTTAGTAGTACAATCATCCCCAAGTATTCTGAAGGATTTAAGATGAAAAATACTATCCATACCCAGAGAAGAAACTGATCATACAGATCAAAGCATTATATATTTCTCTCTCCATCTCTCTCTTTAATTTTAACTTAATGTTTCTTGAGAGTTTTTATTTTCATTAGAATGGGAGATTTGTTTTCTTTCATAACTTGACTTTAATGGAAATGTTTAATATAATTTCACATGTGGTTTCTTAATTATGGGTGGGAAGAATTAAAAAATCTTAAAAAACAAATGAAAAATTTGTTTTCGAATGTAACTGGGAAAGTATTAAATAAATAAAATTAGAACTAAAAAAGTAAAATAAACATGTTTACTGAATGAAAAAAAAAAGAAATTAATTTATTCTTTTTCATAGTTCTTAATTCCAACCTTCTCCTATCCCAGTCAAGGGAAATGTCTTCCACCAGGACTCCTCTTATGCCTGCTAGTTCCTTTTATTATTCCTTGACTCGTGAGTAGGCTGGGGGAGGGGAATCAGTTTAATCCCCAGGAGTCAGCTTGAAATGACTAGTAAGAAACAGATACTCCCAAAGAGAGCAGCAACCAGAGTAAGTATTACCAGCCTGTTGTGAAATGAGAGAAGACAAGGCACGGGAGAAAAACAATCAAAGAGGGACATTTGAGCCAATTTCTCAGCTCCCTACCACATAGCAGAACAGATCATTCATGACATTAAATTGGTGAGGTTGTGAAAGAAAACTAAACGACTATAACATGGAGGCTTATACTCGAAGAATCCTTTAATTGGTGGAAATTACTAAGGATTTGTTTGTTTGGAGGATTTTCGTCCACCACTTTAAGCTGAGGCAGATTCAATAAGAGAAGTTACTAGGATCACTTTTATTTCATTTAAACAGCATGTTCACTAAAATGGTATTCCCTTAAAAAGGAATTTCATTGCAGTCTTGCTGTTGCCTCACCAGATGGCAGGCAGCCAGACTACTTTGAGTCCTTAAAGTGCTAAATCAGGCCTACAGGGAAAGAAAGACAGATGGTGGTCAAGGTTTATCTCTCACCTTTCAGTCCAAGGCAAGAGAGGAATGGAATCCCTAAAGGGATGGCAAAAAGTTGCTGCTTTGGAGATGCTCATAGGTATTTTTAGTTTCACAGAAATTTTGCTTTTTAACATTTGTTTAGCAATTATTACCTAGATAATGCATCAGATTAGAAAATGAGGCAAATTTTTAAAAAATGAAACATTACCATGGAAAGAATACTTCATTTGGAATCAGAAGATGGCTTCACTTTCTAGTTCTGGTGCTTATTACTAGTGTAGTCTTCAGTAAATCACTTTATCTCTTTGGCCTTCACTTTCTTCATCTGTAAGATGAGGGGTTCAATGTAAATTAATTCTAAGATTCAATTTAGTTCAAACCTATAAAACAGAATTTGGAGACAAATCACAGCCAGCAAAATTTATATTATGTCATTTCCTTAAATCTTATAATATTCTGAGGATACCTTTCTTATTTCTGACTCACCACTCATGAATCAGGTAAAGAACTGTTGTTTTTTTCCTCCCTGAGCTTCACTAGTAAAAGTGCCAGAGAAGAAAGCTGTCACTGAATTGTACCACATTTTCCATTACCCTGTTGACAGCACACAAATAGACAAAGTAGAAAAGCTTCTAAAGAGCCTGCCAGATCAAGATGGCTTGGCCCTCTAGGCAGCAGCACAAAGAAACTCATATCAAGCTAGAGGCCTACCAAAAAATAATCAGTCATGCTTGTACACTCTGGCAAAAATATCAAATCCAGTTTTTTTTTCCCAGCAGTTTCATTATTATGCCTGCTATCAAATGTTAAATTACAACTCCTAAAAAGGAGATATAAACATACCCAATTACCTAATGCAGAGGTATGTAGTTCAGTTCATTAGCAACTCCATGGTACTGAACTTCTTCAGAGGACAAATGAGCACATGGTAGCTAAGGCTGTATGGATGGACAATGCTAATGCCTGACATTTATATAGCACTTTAGTATAGTGTACAAAGCACCTTGCATATCTGATGTCATTTTAAAAGCACCTTGATGCTACATACTAAATCTAGAGATAGAGGGTTCAGGTTCAGAAGGGAGGTCTTTTGCCTACTCACTATGCAATTTCTCTAGGCCACAGTTTTCACACTTGCAAAATAAAGGAATAGATGATCTTTTTAGATCAGATATTAAAATTACAGACATTATTGCCAACATTTTACACATGAGTAAACTGAGGATCAGAGAAATTTAGTGATTTGCTACTGGTGAAATAACTAGTGAATCTCCAAGGCTTGAGTCAAATCCATGTCTTCTTTATTCTTAAGTCAAATGCTCTATTCATATTGCCACTGCCATGGAAATTAGATGATTACAAGAACCCTAAGTGGGAAAAAAAAGAATACAAGTACCAATAACTTGCAGGAATACTGTATAGTTCTAGGTTCTTGAGAAACAACAGCTAGCCTCCTGTGTATAAACCAACCTATCTCAAGATATGTACAGGCTATCATAGGGTGAGACTAATAGTTGAGGAAACTACTAATACAAGCCAAAGAGAGAAATCCATTTCCATCCTTAATGGTTGGACTGCATGAGAGCCATAAATCTTGCAATTTATGGGACAAACAAACAACAACGAAAATAGCGATTGGCCTATTAAAAAAAGCAATCAGAAATCATCCAAAGTACAAATACATACACATACACAGTATGAAAAACACTGCCAGCTCACTGTCAGCAGGAACACCTTTGGATTTGAAGAAAATTAATATATTTAATAGTGAGTCTTATTATGCAAAATGAAAAAAAGCCTTTAAGATTTTCACAAAATATTTTCACCTATCCCACTAGGTTCTTATCTGATGTGTGGGAATAAAAATGCCATGTGACTGGGCAAGATTGATTTCTTATTTTATAAACAAGAGATAAAGAAAGAAGAACTTGTTAGCTATGTGATTATAAACCTATTTTGAACTTTATAATAACCTCTTTCTAAGACTAACAACCTACCTGCTGTCAGGCATCACAGTTAGTCTGTGAGTTGGATAATGAATTTGACAAAATTCAACCAACATTAATTAAATGCCAGCTATGTGCCAGGCACAGTGCTGGGCACTTAGAATACAAAGATGAAAATCAAATATTCCTTATCCTTGAGGAATTTACATTTAACAGGAAAACCTATACATGGAGAAGTAAAATGCAAAATGCCTAAAATAATTTTTTTAAAAGAGGGAGCAAGTGCTAACAATTAGATATAGGGTAAGGCAAAGAAAGAATCAGAAAAGGCTTCCTACATTTAGGTGTTATGGCTTGAGGAAAGAGAAGGGTTCCAGGAGAAAAAAATGAGGAAGGAGAAATAAATGACAGGCCTGAAGTGAAGGGAAAGATATAGGAGATAGAATGTCATGAGGAAGAAAAAGGTAGTCAGGCCAGTCTTACTAGATCAGAGAGTGTGAAGACTAGTAATATGAAATGACACTTTAATGCAAGACTAAAGATTTTATATTGCATCCTTGAGAAAAGAGAGCTGGAAGTATGACAGTCAGAGATATATTTTTTTCAGAATTAACAGTTTGCCAGCTGATTTTTTGTTGTCTGTGTTCCAAAATGATTAGCCCTTCTCCCTCCCCCCCACCCTCCACAGTATTTTTGAGACACAGGCAAACTTATCATTACATGATTGGGCATACTTTGGTCACAAGAAATGGGATCCTTAAAACAAGGTGCAGAAATAGAGGAAATAAGATAGTAAAATGTTCAGGATCAGATTTTTTTTAAAGCTTTTTTTTTTTTTTTTTTTTAATTTTAGTACTTTTTAAAGAAAAACAGAAACACTATTTTTCCCTGGAAGCTTTCCTAGAGAGTGGCCATGGTCAAAATGTTGTTGCCAACTTGGCAACTTATTTTTAGCCTGAATTACAGATAACCCCTTTGTTCTGTTTACAACCCACACAATCTTGTAGCAGGTCCCTCCTTTCTTTACACAAGAATATAGTTGCTGCAGTGTTTGGTTCAGTCATACTGTCACTGCCAAATGCATGACTCACTTGGATAAGAAAGCTTGCATTTCACCAAGATATAGTTGCCATGGCAGAAAGGTACAGTATCTAGTTCTTTTTATGTTTCTTTCTTTCTTTCTTTCATTATGTATGTATTTATTTTTAATACACACTGCTTTATGAATCATGTTGGAAGAGAAAAATCAGCACAAAAGGGAAAAATCATAGGAGAGGGAAAAAAAAAACAGAAAAAAGAAGTGTACATAACGTGTTGATTTACATTAAGTCTCCATAGTTCTTTTTCTGGATGCTGATAGTATTTTCTATCCAAAGTCTATCAGGATTGCTTTAGATCACTGAACCCCTGAGGAGAACCAAGTCTTTCATAGTTGATCATCACACATTCTTGCTGTATATTCCTGGTTCTATTTGTTTCACTCAGCATCATGTGTAAATCTTTCCAGGCCTTTTAAAAATCACCTTGTTCATAATTTTTATAGAACAATAATATTCTATTACGTTCATGTACTACAGCTTTTTCAGTCATTCACCAATTGATAGGCATCTACTCATTTTCCAATTCTTTGCTATCACAAAAGAGCTGCTACAGATATTTTTGCACATGGGTCCTTTTCCCTCTTTTATGATTACCTTGGAATATATACCAAGTAGTGGCACTGCTGAATTCAGTATCTATTTCTGTGTAACTCAAAGGATGGGAATTAACATTTAAAGTATGTATATGTATGTATATATACTCATGAAGTATAATGTCCTGGTTAGCTTTCTGGAAGTCTTGGGACCAGCTTTTTCTTTCAGCAGAAGAATCACCACCAGAATAGTCAAGGATAAAGTCCAAAATCTTTATTATCTCCTTCAC
Source organism: Antechinus flavipes (assembly GCF_016432865.1). Lineage (NCBI taxonomy): Eukaryota > Metazoa > Chordata > Mammalia > Dasyuromorphia > Dasyuridae > Antechinus > Antechinus flavipes. The sequence continues at coordinate 427,703,230 of NC_067400.1, forward strand.
AGTCTATCTTCTTCACCTGGGGCCTGGGCTTAGCTTTCTGGAGACCCTCTGGAATGGGTCTGGTTTCAGAGCAGGAGTCAGGAGAGCCACCAGGATGGTTTCTACCTTGAAATCTGTCACTGGCTGAGTTTGTCCCAATTTATATACTCTATTACATCATTACAATATACTGAGTATAAATCAATCATTATATCACTAGGGAACCATTATTTGTTGTAAGATTAAATCAATCATACTGAACTAGAGAACTATTAATCACCATGCTAAACTAGATAACCATTGTCTTATCAATTCCACTGAGTAAACACCTTGTTGTAAGAATCTTTGTTTCAAATACATTTCTCCAGAATTCTGGAGTTATAATGCAGGAGTTCGTTAAAAAGCTGCTTAGGAATGATCATTTTCGTGTGTGTGTGTGTGTGTGTGTGTGTGTGTATACCTATATTGTAGCAACTGAAATAAAAGGATATAGGTTCAAATTATGCCTGTAAATTTTATTATTTATAAGACTCTGGGCAAATCAACTGAGTCTTAGTTGTAAAATAAGGAAGTTAAAAGTCCTCTCTAACTCTAAATCTAGCTATCCTACGAAACTAGTTTAAATAAAAAATTGAAATAAAAGGAATTTTCACAACCTTATTTGCAAAGAGAATGATACTGTTTCCCCCCTACCCCCAATGTCTTGCCTTCATTATGCTAGTTTTCATGTTAAATAAAACTGTCTGGTGCTTCCACACTGATTGGCTCATCTTTTTTTAAAAAATAAAAGCAAGTTTTTATTTTTCAAAATACATACAAAATTAGTTTTCAACATTTATCATTGGAAAACTCTGTGTTCCAAAATTTTCTCCCTCCTTTTCCCTGACCCCCTCTTCTAAATAGCAAATAATTCAATATAGATTAAACATGTGCAATTTTTCTAAACTTATTTCCACATTTATCATTCTACAAAAGAAAAATCAGATCAAAACAGAAAAAAAAATTAGAAGGAAAAAAAACAAGCAAACAACAAGAAGAGTGAAAATACTATATTGTGATCCACATTCAGTCCCCACAGTCCTCTCTCTGGATGCGGATGGCTCTCTCCATCACAAGTTTATTGGAATTGCCCTGAATCACTTCATTGTTGAAAAGAACCAAGTCCATTACAGTTGATCATCACATGATCTTACAATTGCTGTGTATAATATTCTCTTGGTTCTCCTCATTTCATTTAGCATCAATTCATGTAAGTCCCTCCAGGCCTTTCTGAAATCATCCTGCTGATCATTTCTTATAGAATAATAATATTCCATTACATTCGTATACCATAACTTATCCAGCCATTCCCCAACTGATGGGCATCCACTCAGATTTCACTTTCTTGCCACTACAAAAAGGGCTGCTACAAATATTTTTGCACAAGAGGGTTATTTCCCCCTTTTTATGATCTCTTTGGGAGATATACAGCCCTTTGGGCATAGTCTTGATCATCTTTAAGGGTACCATTCAGTTTGAAATCTTATGAGTTTAAACTGCTATAGATGTCACTTCCACTCTGGACATTTAATCTTAAGGAAACCCAAAGAGTTAGGCCAATGTCTAGATTACCTCCATTATCTTTTATCTTTAAAAAAAAATCCTTAATGTTTTCATTGTGAAAAAGTGCTGCCTAGACTTTAAAAGAAAATAAAACAGAAATATATGCTAGTTGGTGAAGTAGTTGTTAATGGAATCCAAAGTATTTTGAGTCCTGATTGACAATTATAAACTGTGTGACTGTGGGCAATCCACTTAATCTCTCAATTTCATTAGAAATTGAGAAAGAGTTGGCCGACATAACTTGTCAGCTTTAGATGCTAGGATCTCCTGATCAATCTTAGTCAGTCTCTCTGAGTTCATTTTAGAGGGTCAGTTTAAGAAGTAAGTAAGTATAATTGGACACAGAGTTATAGGTTTTGGGAAGGGTGAATATAATTACTACAGGGAGATTTTCTAAAAGCATATTGATTGATCTGAGGGAGATAGAAATGTATCAGGGGAAAAAATAAAAGAAGAATTTGGTTCATACAAAGTAATTGTAAGCTTGTGAAATTCAAGAGGAACTCAGCCTTATGGTTTCATGCTACCCTTGTGAACAAATTAGCCACATTATATAACTGATACAAAACACAATTAGGAAATTCATACGTAGTGTTCTAAAGAGGTGAAGTATAAATAGATCTAGAGAGTCCCATGCACCCACTCTGGAAATTACATGTAGGCAATTGGGAATTTTGAAAACAAACAAGTGTGGGCCTCAGATGAACCAAGGAAGTAGCAACTCACTATGAAACCTAGCACCAGGACCAATAAAAACAAAAAGGGTAGGTTTCTCTCATATCTACTAAAGAACTAGTTAGTGCAAATAGAAGTTAATTTGCTCAGAGATTTAAAAAACATTATCCCGTATGGGAGAAAACAAATAGATAATGAAAGAGTTTCAGTTCATGATAAGAAGTGAGTCAATGATGTTGGGGTGATGCTACATGCTTTCCTCTTAACTTTTAAAAAAATAGAATTTGTTGATTTTTAAAAAATTCAATATTCCATTTCCCCCAATTATGTAACCTTCTTTTAAAAAATTTCTCCTTCATTTCCTTTTCCTTTCTTCTCCTTCTCCCTCATTAAAAAGGCAAGCAGTTTGGTATTATATATGTGCAATCAAGCAAAACATAATACTATGTAAGTCATGTTGTGAAAGAAAACACACCAAAACAACAAAAGAAGAAGAAGGAAATAAAAAAAGAAAAAAGTATGTTTCAATGCATTCAGACTTCATCAATTCTTTCTCTGGAAATGGATAACTTTTTTCACCGTAAATCCTTCAGAATTGTATTGCAGACCAGCCAAGTCATTCACAGCTGATCATTATACAATATTGCTATTATTGTGCACATGTTCTCCAGTTTCTGCTCACTTCTCTTTACATCTATTCATTCAAGTCTTTCCAGATCTTTCTGAAAGTATCTTGCTCATCATTTCTTATAACAGCACAATAGTATTCTGTCACAAGCATATACCAACTACAATTTGGTTATTCATTCTCCAATTGATGGACTTCCCTCAATTTCCAATTCCTTGACACCACTAAGGGAACTGCTATAAATATTTTTATACATATAAATCATTTTCCTTTTTAGTTTTTTATCTTTTATGGATAGAGGCCAAGTAGTAGTATTGCTGGATTAAAGGGAATGCATGGTTTTATAGTCCTTTGGATCTTGTTCCAAAATGGTTGAATCCATTCACAACTTCCCATCAACATTTGTCATTTTCTTTTTCTGTCATATTAGTCATTTTGATAGATGAAGATTAGGTACCCCAGATAGCTAATTAGATACTTAATTTACATTTCTCTAGTCAATAATGATTTAGAGCAATTTTTTCATATGACTATAGATTGCCTTAATTACTTTTTCTGAAAACTGTTGGTTTACATTTTTTTTTTTTTAACCATTTATCAATTAGGGAATAGCTCTTATTTTTATGAATTTGACTCAACTATTTACATATTTGAGAAATGAAGCTCCATTAGAGATATATTTACTTTAAAATTTTTCACAGTTATGAATACTAATGTTATTTTCCTCCATCCTATCTACCCCCTGTTTATACTACTCTCTTTCCTTTCACCCTGTCCCTTGCCACTATTCTATTATTTCCCTCCAATCTGCCCTCCATTTTATCAACTCCACACCCTGTTCTTATCTTATTTCTACTCCTTTAGTCCAGGATAAAACAAATTTCTATACCCATGTAACTGTGTAAGTTATTGCTTTTTTAAGCAATTCAGATAAGAGGGTTCAAGGGTTCTTGCCCACCTACCCCATCTCTCCCTCCACTGTAAAGTTTTACATGCCTCTTTTATGTGAGATAAATTTCCCAGTCTATTTCTGCCTTCTCTTTTCTTCCAGTGCATTCCTCTTTCTTACCCCTTAATTTTTTTTTTTTTTTTTTTTTGAGATCATCCCATCATGTTCAACTCAACATCCAGGTCCACTGTCTTATGTATAACCCTTTTAACTCCAAGAAAATAATGAGAAAGTCCTTAAGACTTACAAGTATCTTGCAATATAGGAATGGAAACAGTTTAACCTTATTAAATTCCTTATTATTTCTTTCTCATGTTTATCTTTTTATGCCTCGAATCTTGGAACTGAAAAATCACATTTTTTAAAAGCTCTGGTCTTCAGAATGCTTGTAATCAGAAATACTTAAAAGTATTCCACAACTTTCTATTCCATTAAATATCCATTTTTGTTGTGATCCCAGCTCCTTTGCCTTCAAGAATATCAGATTTCAAGCTAAACCTTGTGTTATTCTCACAATGAATTGTTTCTGGCTGTTTACACAATATTTTCTTTTTGACCTAGGAGCTTTGGAATTTGGTTATAATATTCCTGGGATTTTTCATTGTGGGATCTCTTTCAAAAAGTAATTATCAGATTCTTTCAATTTCTGTTTTGTTCTCTGGTTCTAAAATGCCAGGGAAGTTTTCTTTGATAATACTTTGAAAGATGATGTTTAAAGGCAATGAGAGAGTATAGCGTATAGATCACCAGCCCTGGAGCCAGGAGGATCTGAAATTCAAAATCTGCCTCAGCCATTTACTAGCTGTGTAACTCTAGGCAAGTCACTTAAGCTGAATTGCCTCTATTTGCATTACAAAATTGCCAATTTTGCATTACTAAGGCATTCTTCTCTTCATTAGATTTTTGTCCCTGTATGTGCAAAAATGTTTGTGGCAGCCCTTTTCATAGTAGTTAGAAACTGGAAATTGAATGAATGCCCATCAACTGGAGAATGGCTGAATAAATTGTGATATATGAATATTATGGAATATTATTGTTCTGTAAGTAATGACAGCAGGATGATTTCAGAAAGGCTTGGAGAGTCTTACATGAACTGATGCTAAGTGAAATGAGCAGAACCAGGAGATCATTACACACTTCAACAACAATACTACACCATGATCAATTCTGATGGAAATGGCTCTCTTCAACAAAGAGAGGACCCAAATCAGTTCCAACTGATCAGTAGTGAACAGAACCAGTTACACCCAGCAAAAGATCCCTTTACTACACTGGGAAATGAGAAATACAACATAGAATTTACACTCTTTGTGTTATTGTTTGCTTGCATTTTTGTTTTTCTTCCCAGATTATTTTTACCTTCTTTCTAAATCTAATTTTTCTCATGCAGCAAGATAACTGTATAAATATGTATGTGTATATTGTATTTAACATATACTTTAACATATTTAACATATGTATGGGACTACCTGTCATCCAGGGGAGGAGGTAGAGGGAAGTGTTACGCCACAGTTTTCTTTAACTGTCCTGACTCAGTTTCCCTGTCTCAGTTACCTTAACTGTTCTGTCTCTGACCCAGTAAAACTAAGGATTATTTGCTCTTGGGTTATAAATTAGCAAGATAAAAGAGTAGATCTCCTGATTCTTTTATGGATTTACAATATTCCTTTAGAATATTCCAAGATCAGCCCATGATATCTTTACTTCTTTGTCTCTGGAATTTTTAGGTTTTATGGCTTCCCCTCCCTGATAAAAAAACCTTCCCTCCCTTTCTCTTCTTTGTCTCCAAAAAGGTATTTAAGAAGTTGGGGTTCTTCCATTCATTGCTGGAGAATGGCATCTGGCAGCTGTATGCTGGACGCTGGATTCTTTGGGTCCTCCAGCCCTGGGACCAATATGGATTCCTTGGTCCCAGTATACTTATCTCTGTCTGACTGGATAATCTGAGACGAGAGTCCTGTCCAGTCAATCTTACTCTCCCATTAATAAGATATTAAAACTCTCTAATCTCTCTCCTGCCTCAGTTTCTCCAGCATTACAGAAGGAGGGGAAAAATTGGAACAGAAGTTTTGGCAAGGGTCAATGTTGAAAAATTACCCATGCATATTTTGACAATAAAAGGCCATAATTTAAAAAAAATAAGATTTTGCCCCCCCCCCTTTTTTTTTTAACCATATAGCCTATTCTATTTTTAAAGTGTTATTTTCTTTAGTATTTTTTGTGCCTACTTCACCAAGCAATTAACTCTTTTTTCATTATTTTCTTTCATTGTTTTTATTTTCCCTCCAATTTTTCCTGTCTCTCTTATTTGATTTTTAAAATCCTTTCTGAGCTCTTCCAGGAATCCTTTTAGACTGGAAACCATTGTACATTTTTCTCTACGGCTATGGATGTACCAGTTTTGATTTTACTGTCTTTTGAGTTTGGGTTTTGATTCTTTAGAGTTTTGGTTTTGATCTTCCTTGTCACTGTACGAGATGAGGTGAGATCTTTCAAGACAGTTGTGAAAATAGAGTAAGGTTTCATCTATTTCAGAGTTTGAGTAAGCCTAAGGAACTTTGAAGATTGAGTCAAGGGCATACTTGAGTCCCCTTCCTGCTATCCTCCCATGCCATCAGTGTCTCCCTATTTCAGTCAAATATGGGCAACTACGTACTTATTGGTCAAGTTCAATTTCTTGGGTAGTTTCCACGTTTAAAATATAAGATCCTCAGCCAATAAGGATGAGGATCAGTGGTGGAAGGGGTATTTGGGCTAGGGATTAAAAGTGTTAACCCTGCCCCAGAAGGGGCTTTCCTCCCTTCCACTGTCTGCTGGATGGGCAGGATGTCCTTCTCCTGAGAATGTATAATAAATTTTGCTTTGCTTCTACAGATCTCTCCAGCTTTTTTATTAAATGGTGACCCCTCACCATTTCTGAACCACACATCACCAAAACACTTTTCTATGGTCGGGATCTTTTTTGTTATTTGCTCATTTCTGCAGTATATTTCTTGACTTTTAGCTCTATGTTAAAAGTTGGACTCTGCTCCCAAGGTGGAGGGGGCACAGTTCTAAGCTACATGTTTTTTATGCAACTGTTTTCAGAGCTTTTACTGGGGGTTATATGTTTTGAGTTATTCCAAGCTGTTATGATCTAAAAAAGTGCCTTTACTACTCTCTTGGCCCATGCTCGAGTCTATTTCCAGCCTTGGAAATGTGACCAGCATTACTGCTTCCCTATAACCATATGCTCTGATGTGCTAGTGCTCTTCTTTATCTACAACTGCAAACTAGGACTTCAATCTGGACCTGAGTATAGGTAAGGCAATCAAGGCTAGCAAAGGGATCCCTATAATCTCCTCCTGACCACTGTCAGATCCCTTCCTGCCTTTGGGCTGAGAGCTCCAATCGCTGCTTTTTCTTCTGGTTCAGTTGCCCTCACCACCTGTTCCTGGTTTGCTGGGGTGAGCCTGGAACTGGTGTAGCCTAAATTAGGGTACATTCTACTTTTATCCTATTGGGAGTTTCTTTTCCCCTTTTAAATCATTTTGGCTGGAAAATTCTTTCTTCCCATCCTTTTTGTGGGTTGTTATTCTAGAATTTATTTTGAAATGTTATTTAAAGTTATTTGGAGGGAAATTTGGGAGAGCTAAAGTGAGTCTCTGTTTTTTCTCTATCCCTTAGGGAAAAAAAAAAGAACATATATGGATAGTCATGTTAAAAGCAATATCTTTTTGTGCCACAAGCTAGAAGCTATATACTAGAATGCAGATGTTGGCATTAGGAAGACCTGGCTTCAAATCTGACCTCAGACATTTAGCTATGTAAGCCAGAGCAAGTCACTGAATTTTTATTTGCCTTGGTTTCCTCATCTGTAAAATAGGAATAATAGTATCTACCTCATAAAGTAAGCTGTTTGGCACTCAAATGAATACCAAATAATATTTGTAAAGCATTTAGCAAAGTGTCTGATACATACTAGGCACTTAAAAAATGCTTGTTTCTTTCCTATCTTTCAATGACAGGAAATCTATTACAATCTAAGGCAATCCCTTCTATTTTTGTATATCTATCAATATTAGAAAGTTTTCCTTTCAAACTTAAATCTGCTTGTTTGAAACTTTCATTCATTTTTCCCAGGTACTACTACTAGGGCCAAATAGAAAAAGTCTAATCCTTCTTCCACATGATATCCCTTCTAATTAGTGAACACACTAATCAAGCTCCCATTAAGTCTTCTCTTTTCCAGGTTAAACTTATCTCCAATTCTTTTCATCAGTTCTTTGTGACATAAACTCAAATCTCTTATCTATCCTGGTTTCCTTCTTTTGGATTGTTTCAAATATAATAGTGTCCTTCTTTATGCAAACTGAGTTTCCCAGAACTGAAAATAAAACTCCAAATGTAGTCGAATGAGGGCAGAATATAGAAGGGCTATTTAAAAGCTATAATCCTTTTTTTATATTTAATATTTTTATTTTCCCTAGTAACATGTAAAACAATTTTTACATTTATTTTTAAAACTTTGAGCTCCATTTTCTCTTTCTCTATACCCCCTTCTCCCCTTTAAGAGGTCACATGTGAAATTATGCAAAAAATTGCTATAACTCTTTTTAAAGAAGTGCAAGATCACATTATTTTGGCAGTTATTAAACATTGCTAATTCATATTAGATTTTCAAGAACATCAAAACTCCATGTATTTTGGAGGCTGCTAAATGTCATTGTGACTAGAACATTGGCCCTGAAATCAGGAGTATCTGAATTCAAATCTGACCTCAGATGCTTGACACTTACTAGCAGTGTGACATTGGGCAAATCACTTAACCCCAACTGTCTCATCAAAAAAAAAAAAAAAAAAAAAAAGAATGGTCACATGCTTATTATTTGTAGGGATTTTTAGCATAAATGAATATTTTTGTCAGTGGTTTTCTGCATCAATTGTTACAATTATGTGTGTTAGAGGTATTTTGTTTTCAATATGATCAATTAAGTTGTTTCCTTATGTTTTAATAAATCTTTTTTTAAAAAATAAAAATCTGTTTAGTTGGTGAATTCCCTATGGAATTCAATTTTGTTCTTTAAGTACTAATTGTTCCCTGAATTTGAACTGGTTTCCTTTTGCCTTCTTAAAAGCCTAGTCAACAGATATATGGCCTATCTTTTCTTTGAACTTTTTGAAATGAATTTTGCCAAAATCTAGGGTTCATATAAGATTATGGAAAGATTTCTTCTCTATTACAAACTCCAGAAAGGATTGATTACTTTTCTTCAAGATACTATTTCAACTTCCCTTCAAGGTTCCATAACAACAACCAGTTCTTCTCAGGTAAGGAAAATTAGATAAGGAATAGAATCCCTTATGTTGGTTCTGCTATCATCACAACAAATACTTTTTGTTCTTATGTGAAAAACCAGTCACTGTATCCTTCCTCTTGACCTATTTCTCTAGTTGTCTAGCAACAAAACAAGCTCTCTCAAACAAATGCCAAGATATGTATCATTTTAAACATAAACTGCTGAAGTCATCTCAATTCTAGACTAGCATAAAAAGGGATTCTAATTGCCTCTTTCCTCCTTAAATATAATTGTATTAGCTACCAAGTTCAAGAACTGCAAAAAAATTTTTTTTAAATTGTCTTTGTGATTTTTGATTAGGTCAAATCAAGAAATTACAAAAAAAATTTTGAAAAAATCTTTCCTTATATAATTTTAGATTAATTTCTAGAATTTGAAAAGTAAGGCAACTTAAATGAAGATCAGATATAATAGGGTTGAGATAAGGTTATGAATCCAAATCTTCAAACCATTTTTGTTTAAATTTTAATGACATGACAAAGTTCAGTTGCTGAAAAAAGTAAATGGATTAGCTCTTTCTTCTCCAATAATAGGTTTTAGGAATTTTTTTTAAAGGATCACAGATATCTTTAGTCCACTATTTCTTATTCTGCTCCCTACTGAAATCCTCCACAGCCAAGAAATGTTTAAAAATGCAAAGTTATGTGAATAGCATATGATAGACTATGTCCAGTCACTGTCTCATGAATTAAAAAGATAAAGAATTAAGTAAAGGATATTTTCCCCATTGTTTTCCTTATGTCCAACATGTATTTGGGGGAAAAAAATAAATAATATTGAATCAAGTTCCTTCTGGCTTGATAAAAATGTGCAGTCCTCAGCAAGATAATAAATGGAATGTAACAGAATATTTCGTCTAATACAAAGATGTTCATTTTTGAGCCTTATGACTCCAGAGGTTACATTTTTTTTCCTTAATGAACCTATACAATTGACTATTTGGAAAAGAATGTTGTTATTTGAAACAAAAGAAGCACAGAAATAAGCAATACTACAAAAATAACAATTCTGAGAATTTTTGTGGCTAATTTGCAAAAGTGTAGGAACACAATCCTAACAATTTTCTATATTATAGCATTCTTTAGTCCAAGAAATAGATTTTATGCATAAACAAGATGATTTACTTACTAGCTCTATAAATCTTAACTTCAAACTTGCTTCCCCCTCCAAAAACTGATTAAAAAGTCAATGAGTATTTGGGGAAATTTCCTTTTACTTTTTCTCCACTTTTTTTCAAAAGAACAATGTGTATTTTTTCTTATATTTACCAGTTATTGAATTATTTAAAATAACCAAATGTTAAATTATTCTATAATTTGTGAAGTAGAATTCTATAATTCTGTTTTTTACTTTTATCAATAGTCAAGTCAGATATAGTTATGTTTCAAGGGAAGCAATAGGAAATTTCAAAACACTAAAGAGAAATGTGCAGAACTGAATATAAATACTGTTTAACATAAAACTGCAGGGTCTGATTCTCTTAGCATTTGGGAGGCTGCTGACAACCAGTGTTCCACTAGCTTTTCAAATTTTCTGGGACTGACCCCAGCTACTCTATAGAATAATTAGGGCCACCACAGTAATTGTATTTCCAGATGCAAAAATAATGAATGAGAATCCCAGGAACTAGAGTTTAGGGAAAATGCTAAATTGCTAAATTAGCCATAAAACTATGTACTCTAGGCATACTTGTTTCTATTAGCCTATATCACTCTGCCTATACTATGGTGCTAGGTCATCTTTCTTCTGGAATATTACATAATAAAGATAATTAGGATTAGAAAAGAAGCTGATCATAATACGAGCCAGATCACTATCTAAATAATATGCTTGTAAGACTTAATACAAGGATGATTATTTTTCTACCCTATTCTTTTTAATAGTATTTTCCCAATTACATATTAAAACAGTTTTCAACATTCATCTTTTATAAAATTTTAAGCTCTAATTTTTTCCCTCCCATTCTCCCATGCACCATCCCCAAGAAGACATAGGTTATACATGTGAAATCATATAAACATATTTCTACATTAGCAATCTTATAAAAGAAGAAATAGAAAAAAAAAGGGGGGGAAACTATGAAAAACAACTCCCCAAAAATGGAAAGAGTATGTTTTGATATGCATTTAGATTCCATAGGATCCAGCTCTGGATATGAGTAAAATTTTCCATCATGAATCTTTTGGAACTGTCTTGGATCATTGTATTGTTGAGAAGAGCTAAGTCTTGTAATGCCAGAGAAACTGAAACAAGAGAAAGATTAGAAAGTATTTAATATTTGATTTGAAAGGTAGAGATTTACTGGGACCAAATGGATCCATGGTTTGGTCCCAGGGCTGAATGGGACTATCATTTCTAAAAATTCAGCAAGCAATGTGAGTTCTCAAAAACCTATATACATGTGGCTCAGATACAGGGGATAGACTGAGGCAGAAGCGGAGTCAGAGCACTGAGAAGGGGAAGGGACTATCAATCTGGTTCTGACAGGATGGGGGGAGGCATCTTGATAAGATGGTATCTGATGTTCTGACAGATTGGGATGTAGAAAGGCATTCTGATATTCTAAAATATAAGGTATTTTATCCTTATCAAATATTCTGATGATTACAAGGGATGGGTGGTTTTGCAGGATTGAGCAGAACAATTGAGGTACAACAATTCAGGGAAACCGAGGCAGGATTATTAGGGAAACTGAGTTAGCATGATAAAAGAGAACTGTGGCACAACAGTCTTTCATAGTTGATTTTTGCACAATATTGCTGTTATCCTGAGTAATTTTCCCTTGGTTCTGCCCACTTCACTCAGCATCAGTTCATGAAAGTCTTTCTAGATTTTTCTGACCACATTTTGATTATCATTTCTTATACTGCAATAGTCTTCCATTACACTGAATATGCCATAATTTTTTTGGCCAATCCTTTCACCATTTATCAAATGGAGAATGATTTGTATTCTTAAAATTTTGACTCAGTTCTCTATTTTAGAAATGAGGCCCTTATCAGAGACATTTGTTTTAAAGATTATTTTCTATTTTTCTGCTTTCCTTCTAATATTGGTTGCACAGGGTTTGTTTTTGCAAAACTTTTTAAATTTAATATAATCAAAATTATCCATTTTGAATTTCACAATATTCTCTATCTCTTGTTTGCTTGTAAATTCTTCCCTTATCCATAGATCTGACAGGTTAACTATTATTTGCCCTAATTTGCTTATAGTGTCACTCTTTTTATCCAAATCATGTGCCCATTTTGACCTTATATTAATGGTATATGGTGTGAGATATTGATCTATGCCTAACTTCTGCCATAGTATTTTTCAGTTTTCCTAACAGTTTTTGTCAAATAATGAAATCTTATGCTGAAAAAACATCTTTGATTTGTCAAATTGATGGGGATGAACTCTGAAACTGTGTCCCCTTTACTCTGTAAAAGAAGGGAGCTCTGTAAAAAGAAGAGTCTCAGACTCCAAAAAAGTCTGGGAAAAAGCATACTTTCCCTGAACAAGCCTTTTCCAAGTTAAGCATTGTCATTCAATTGGAGATCTTGGTCAAATCACCCTCCATTTATCTTCTGGAGGTGCTGATCCTCTTCAGGAAATTCCAGGCTCTGGAAAAAAGCTTTCAAATTATTTTATTCAGTTGAAGATCTGGGCCTATTATTCCTATTGTGTGATTTGAAACTCCAAGATAAATATCCAGGCCTGGGGACATTGACTCTTTTTTCAACTGGAACCAAGCCTCAGACCTCCAATAAAGACAATTTTGAATTCCAAATCTCTACAGAAGTCCAAAGTGATTGAGGTGATTATTACTTTGATTATGCTTTGCCAAGGGACCTCTCTTCTTGGCACAGCTGCCTGAGGACTCCTGCCCATTGTGAACATACCCTCTTCTCAGTGATAACCTTTATTTCCCTAAAAGGACCTCTTGCCACTGAGAAGTCTATTTTCTTAGCCAAGCTGGTTTCTCAGTGCCAGTAAAAATCCCTTTTCTTGCCACATTCAGATTTCAGGTTTGTGAATTCTTTCACATTGGACCTGCGCCTGTAATGCCGGGGAAACTGAGGCAGGAGAGAGATTAGAGAGATTTAATATTTTATTAATGGGAGAGTAAGATTGACTGGACAGGACTCTTGTCTCAGATTATCCAGTCAGACAGAGATAAGTATACTGGGACCAAGGAATCCATATTGGTCCCAGGGCTGGAGGACCCAAAGAATCCAGCGTCCAGCATACAGCTGCCAGATGCCATTCTCCAGCAATGAATGGAAGAACCACAACTTCTTAAATACATTTTTGGAGACAAAGAAGAGAAAGGGAGGGAAAGTTTTTTTATCAGGGAGGGGAAGCCATAAAACCTAAAAATTCCAGAGACAAAGAAGTAAAGATATCATGGGTTGGTCTTGGAATATTCTATAGGAATATTGTAAATCCATAAAAGAGTCTGGAGAGCTACTCTTTTATCTTGCTAATTTACAACCCGAGAGCGAATAATCCTTAGTTTTACTGGGTCAGGGACAGAACAGTTAAGGTAACTGAGACAGGGAAACTGAGTCAGGACAGTTAAAGAAAACTGTGGCATAACATTCCACACTCTTTCTCCTAAATATTCAAACCTTTGAATCTTAGCACCTTCCTCTAGATACCCAGGAGGTCTTTGACCCACCTTATGTAAAGCAAATGAGTCAAAAATAAAACTAGAAAAAATGTAAGGACTTATATGGCAAGAGCAAGTCTCTCCCTGATAACCCCAGAGTTAACAGCTGTACAAAGGCTCCCTTGTTGCAAGCATGTCAGGCCCTCTCCAGTTCTGGAGCACCATCTCAGCCAGAGAATCCAGTTTGAGATGGACAGTTAGGTCTGTGGTCATTTATGCACTTAACTCAGTCTCTGCTTACAAAGCAGCAGGGTCCAAGGCCCAGTCAGAGAGGCAGTCCTCTCCATGGGGGAAGGATGAGGCTTATAGTACTCCACCCGTCCCCACCCAGAGAAACAGGACTGCTATTAGAATACAGATTTCTGAGCAGATTATGCACAGTTAGACCATCAAGGCAGGCAAACTCCAAAAATTTTTAGGTGCCTCAAGCCAAACTTCAAGGTCCTTTGAAATGCTGAAATACGTAATGAACTGGGGTTACAGGAATGGAAAAACAGATCAGAGAGACTGCCAGTGTCACGACAGGTGTCTGATTTCTAAAACTTTTCTAAAAAAAAAATCCCAAAACTGAGTCTGCCAGGGAAATTTTAACAAAATAAGGGATTCTAAAACTAAACCATCCAAATTCAATCTGAACTAGTGAGATAGGGGGTGGGGCAGAAATGCCTAAGGCAAAGTGAATAGGAGGCTAGGGGTTCCCATTCTTTCAGGTATTTTGAAAAAAATATATCAGTTTCCCCAATGTTCTATCTCTACCTCCCTTTTTTTTTTCTCACGGAAAGGAATTATCAAATGACCATTCCCCATATAAATCCCAAGAGCAAATCAAAATCCCTATACATAACAGACTAATACAGTAGCATTTCCTAAAAAGGCCTAAAAAGCCCTCAAACATAACAGCAATAATTACAGTTTTAACAAATCCCATCCCAAATCTTAAAACACACAGTAATAGATGATCCAGGCAAGGTTTAACAGTCAGTCAACCATTCCCAAAGTCCCTCATATCAGTCCAAAGTACAGTCGATGCAGGGTCAAGTCCATGGTCTCATTTTAAACTGCTGCTTCAGGCTGTGAAGTGATAGGAGGCTCTCATTCCTTGTAGAGTGGTGTGTCATGCTGGCAATCAAAGCTGATCAAAGCTGATCCAGGTTCCAGAAGCAAGTCAATATCTGTAATTTGACCAAAATCTAGAACAAAAACACAAATCTAACACAAAGATTATATCAGTCTCATAGACTCAGTTCAGACTGTTGCAAAACATGAGGCCAAAATAAATTGACGAGCAGTTTCCTATGTGAAGAAATGAGTTTGCTTTACAGGCCAAGCAAACGGCTGCAGTCTTACAGACCTCTGTTAATTGTCCACTTATCATGTAGAAACCTTAAAGGAACAAAACGCAAATATCCAGTAACAGACAGATGACCAGGCGAAATAGTTGCCCAAGCATTTAGGATACAATGATTACATATGACCAGACTGAAAATAGCAAGGCTTGACATAATTGAATTGCATTAACAGTTCCATTGACCATTGCTCTGATCAGAGAGATCAGTTACAGAAGGAAAAATGCAAGAACATAACTATAACATAACATAAGCAATTGAGTTTTAACAGTTTATCAATCAATTGTCCCAGTAACTGTCAGAGGGTGGAGCTTTAAAACTCCCAAATAGCATTAGCTAATTAACTCTAAGCCCAAAAACTCCAATAAGAGATGTCATTAAATTTCGGATAAATCTTAAACAATTATTCATCATATCCTTATAAGTCATAACAGAAAGCAATTTTGTCTCAGTAAGTTCACAACTTAGAACAATTATCAAAACTAGGTAGATGTTACATGAGTGAACATTATATACATACAAATCATTTTGCTTTTAAAATACCCAATACATAGAAAAATATCCCAAATTGCATATTGTCCATAACAAACATTTTCAAAAGGACAAAGAAAAACAACTATTATGTTCAGAGGCCCTTTAAATAACCTCAGGATGACCCAATACAATCAATTTAACTTTATACAAAAGACCCAATTCCACATAAAAGAATTCAAGAAGGTTTTTTTTTTTTTTAACATAGCAATTAAACTAGAAATACTCGGACCAAAGTATGGATCACATTTATGACCATATCTCTTAACCAAGAATTATGAAGAAACAAATATTCAATCAATTAAGCTAAAGTAAGCATGTCCTTAAAAATCACAGTTTGCTGCACTGGCTGTAATCAGTTAAAAAAAAAACGGCAGGAACACACTTTAGAGGGGTGAGGGGAGGAGAGGATTCCACATGGCCACCCTTTCCCCACTCCTGCCCCCTAGAAAAAACTTCCCTCAGGTTCCCCACTCAATTTCCTACATGGGGATCCTTTTCAAGATTTAACCCATCTGTTTCCCAATATCAGGTTTCTTCCCAAATCCACCCATTTCCAACTTTCTCTTTCCCCATGACTACATACTTAAACAATCTCCTTTCCTTTAAATGTTAGCACCTGCTGTATATTAACTTTACAAACTTTCAAATCCCCTTTCAATCTATTTTTTTCATTTCCTTTTTTTTTTTTTTAATTTCTTCCTTTCTCTCCCTTTTCTCCCTTTTTCTCACAGGCTGCTGCAGTCAGCCAGAGACAGAGAGAGAAAGAAAGATTTTTCAAACTTCTTGATATTTTCTAAGCCTGCAACACAGAGGCTGAATCCTTATCTCTTACAAGCTTACTAACTTTTAACATAGACACACACAAACAAACATGGAGCTCCAATTTACTATGCACAGTTGCAACGTTGTTTTCCAACCAACAACATAACAGACAAACCACACAGAACATAGAACATATATGACAGACTACACAGTTACAACATTAAGCAAACATACCATACCAAGAGGGTATTCTCCAGCGTCCCAGAAAATACCCGTCTCAGAATTTGTAAACCCGTCGGCATTTATTCTGAGACCACAGATTGCTAGCAGCAGAACAGACCAGAACCAGAACCAAAACCAGACAGACTTACTCTCCCGAATGCCGAATCAAATGCCGAATCGATTTCGTTGTCCACTGTAGGCCGGACTGAGGCTGAAGAACCGCTTCCTTTTAGTCAGAGTGCTGGTCTTTTCTCAAGGAACAGACCCAGGTCCTGAGCCCCCCTCAGGCCTAGGTGGAGACCGAGAGATCTCTAATCTCTAATCCAGTTCTCAGTTTCTATTATCTCGGTGGGACCTCCAAATTGTAATGCCGGGGAAACTGAGGCAGGAGAGAGATTAGAGAGATTTAATATTTTATTAATGGGAGAGTAAGATTGACTGGACAGGACTCTTGTCTCAGATTATCCAGTCAGACAGAGATAAGTATACTGGGACCAAGGAATCCATATTGGTCCCAGGGCTGGAGGACCCAAAGAATCCAGCGTCCAGCATACAGCTGCCAGATGCCATTCTCCAGCAATGAATGGAAGAACCCCAACTTCTTAAATACATTTTTGGAGACTGTCCTGTCCGGCAGGACAATAACAGTGGGTCATCGAGTGGAGCCAGGGCTGAAGGGGAGCAAAGGTGCTGTAAGACAATCAGTCTGTAAAGCCTACGGCTTGGGGACAGGATCGGAGAGACAGAGAGGCAACTCAAGATTTAAGATGGTGAATGTCTCTGTTTAATGAATGAAAAGAGTTTAATTAAATAGGATTTCTGAGTGGGGGGTTACAATGAGAAGAATGTCGGACCATAGGTGTGGCGGAAATCCTAGAGTATACTGTTATGTAGATTTTGGGCGGAGATGACCGATTTCTTGGGACACACATTATCTTCAGGAATTTAGGGTGTATGCTAATCTTAGCTCTTTGTCTCCTGCGTCCAAGGACATGGCAATGTTCAAGGACATGGTCTCTTGGCATATCCTCAAGAGTGGTCTCTGGCATATCTTCAAGAGCATGGTCTCTGGCATATCCCCCTTTCTTTATTAATATATAGGTGGGAGGCCTGTCTTAGGCTATGTGGCCGGCATCCATATTCAGTACCCAAGTAATCCGACCTTAGAAGGCCAGAGAAGGGCAGGACCCCTGTCTTAGGCTATGTGGGCGGCATCCGTCCCAGCACCCCAGCATCAAACTTCCAGGGTGTGCTTCTGGAAAACGGGCCCACAATAATCCCGTCATTGGGTGTTCCTGCAGCCAGAGGGTATGATGATCCTGAAATATGGGGCCACAATAATCCCGTCATTGGCTCACCCACAGCTTATTTACTGAATGCAGGGGGGGCAATACCTGAGACCAGACCTTGTATGGATATGAGGAGGAGGTGGGGCAAGAGTGCTTAAGGCAAAGTGAATAGGAGCTAAGAGTTCCCATTCTTTCAGGTATATTGAAAAAATATACCAGTTTCCCCAATGTTCTATCTCTACCTCCCCTCTTCAAATGACCATTCCCAATATAAATCCCAAGAGCAAATCAAAATCCCTATACATAACAGACTAATACAGTAGCATTTCCTAAAAAGCCCTCAAACATAACAGCAATTACAGTTTTAACAAATCCCATCCCAAGTCTTAAACACACAGTAATAGATGATCCAGGTAAGGTTTAACAGTCAGTCATCAACCATTCCCAAAGTCCCTCATATCAGTCCAAAGTACACTCGATTCAGGATCAAGTCCATGGTCTCATTTTAAAACTGCTGCTTCAGGCTGTGAAGTGATAGGAGGCTCTCATTCCTTGCAGAGTGGGTGTGTCATGCTGGCAATCAAAGCTAATCAAAGCTGATCCAGGTTCCAGAAGCAAGTCAATATCTGTAATTTGACCAAAATCTAAAACAAAAACACAAATCTAGCACATAAAGATTGGATCAGTCTTTGATAGACTCAGTTCACCAAACTGTTGCAAAACATGAGGAGGCCAAAATGGATTGACGAGCAGTTTCCTATGTGAAGAGATGAGTTTGCTTTACAGGCCAAGCAAACAGCTGCAGTCTTACAGACCCTTGTTAATTGTCCACTTATCCTGTAGAAACCTTAAAGGAACAAAACACAAATATCCAGTAACAGACAGATGACCAGACGAAATAGTTGCCCAAGCATTTAGGATACAATGACTACATATGACCAGACTGAAAATAGCAAAGCATGACATAATTGAATTGCATTAACAATTCTATTGACCATTGCTCTGATCAGAGAGATCAGTTACAGAAGGAAAAATTCAAGAACATAACTATAACATAACATAAGCAATTGAGTTTTAACAGCTTATCAATCAATTGTCCCATTAACTGTCACAGGGTGGAGCTTTAAAACTCCCAAATAACATTAGCTAATTAACTCTAAGCCCAAAAACTCCAATGACAGATGTCATCAAATTTCGGATAAATCTTAAAGAGTTACCATAACCTTACAGTAATAACAGAAAGAAATTTCGCCTCAGTAAGTTCACAACTTAGAACAATTATCATATCTAGGTAGATGTTACATGAGTGAACATTATACATACAAATCATTTTGCTTTTAAAATACCCAATACATAGAAAAATATCCCAAATTGCATATTGTCCATAACAAACATTTTCAAAAGGACAAAGAGAAAAAACTATTATGTTCAGAGGCCCTTTAAATAACCTCAGAATGACCCAATACAATCAATTTAAACTTATACAAAAAACCCAATTCCACATGAAAGAATTCAAGAAGGTTTTTTAACATAGCAATTAAACTTTTAGAAATACTCAGACCAAAGTATGGATCACATTTTATGGATCATATTTACGACCATATCTCTTAACCAAGAAAACCTTTATGAAGAAACAAATATTCAATCAATTAAGCTAAAGTAAGCATGTCCTTAAAAATCACACTTTGCTGCACTGGCTGTAAATCAGTTAAGAAAAAAGCGGCAGGAACATACTCAGGGAGGTGAGGGGCGGAGAAGATTCCATATGGCCATCCTTCCCCCACTCCTGACCCCCTAGAAAAAACTTCCCTCAGGTTCCCCACTCAATTTTCTACATGGGGATCCTTTTCAAGATTTAGCCCATCAGTTTCCCAATATCAGGTTTCTTCCCAAATCCACCCATTTCCAACTTTCTCTTTCCTTCTGACTACATACTTATACAATCTCCTTAAAGAACTTTCCTTCCCAGATACTCCTTTGGTAAAGTAGCAGAAGGCAGTGGGGGTGGGTGACTCCTTCCCCCACCTCTTCACCTACTCCCAAAAGTCTTTCTTTCACCCTTCTGATACTAATCGAACCTTTAATTTCCCTTGCAAATCAGTCCTTCCTAACTCACCTGCATTCCTCTTTCCTTTTCCCATCAAAAACCTGTAAGATTCAACCCTATAGTGAATAATAAACCTCCAAAAATCCACACATGTCTAGCAGAGCTGGTTTTAAAGTATTAACTTGTGTTAACAAATTTCAGAAGGTAACAAACTGAATCAAAGTAATACAGCAAAGTTTTTCTACCACCTTTCTTTAACAGCGATTAGCATCTTATCTCTAGAGCTATTTATTGCCTAGGCCAGGCTAAGCTTGAATTTTATAGTTCTTTACTCTAGCAGGCTTTTCCTTAAAGACATGCAAATTATCCTTAATCATTGTTCTTAAAACTTAACAAAGCTTTTAAATCAGCAAAAACAGATTAGGGGCAGATTAGTCCTGGAAAAACTCCCCACCCTCAGAGAGAAATGTTTCACCTTGAATTCCTTTTCCCATTCCAAAATCCAAAGCGGCTTCGGTGAATTTCCAAGGAAGCCCATTTAGTGTTTTACTCTGCCTTCACAGAGAATGCCTAGATATTCTATTCAAACGTCTTTCCTTTAAATGTTAGCATACTGCTGTATATTAACTTTCCAAACTTTCAAATCCCTTTCAATCTATATATATATATATATATATATATATATATATTTTTTTTTTTTTTTTTTTTTTTTCTTTTCTCTCCCTTTTTCTCACAGGCTGCTGCAGTCAGCCAGAGACAGAGAGAGAGAGAGAAAGATTTTTCAAGCTTCTTGATATTTTCTAAGTCTGCAACACAGAGGCTGAATCCTTATCTCTTACAAGCTTATTTTAACTTTTAACACAAACACACACAAACAAACATGGAGCTCCAATTTACTATGTACAGTTGCAACGTTGTTTTCCAAACAACAACATAACAGACAAACCACACAGAACATGGAACATATATGACAGACTACAGTTATACAGATTCCATGACATTCAAGATTAAACATGAGAACAACAATTTTCTCAATCGTTGACACCCTGTCTGTTTCAGGAGCTGTTCAGTGAATTTGAGTGGTTCGATCTTCTCTTTAGGTTCCAAGGTGTCTTGGTCTCGTAACTGATGATAAAAGATGTGTCTTTTTGTGATCGCAGAATCTACTTGATATTTAACGAAAGTGGTTAGTTTATTAAAGGCCCAAGGGCCAAAAGAAAGGAGAAGGAGTCCCACAAGAGGGCCGAGAATACTAGGGAGAAAAGTGGATAGCAAGGGGGAAGTGGAGAACCAGTTCTTATGCCAGGATTCATTTTTTACTCTTTCCTGTTTTCTTTTTTCCAGACTGTCTCTAACTTTTGGTAGACTGTTTTCAACAAGGCCAAGTTTATCTGAATAAAAGCAGCATTCCTCCTTGAGGGCTGCACAAAGACCTCCTTGTTGTAAGAAGAGAAGGTCTAAGCCTCTTCTGTTTTGCAGGACGACTTCAGCTAAGGATGCTACTGAGTCTTTAAGGTGTTTAGGTCCTGCTTGCAATTCCTGTAAATCCTTATCTATAGCAGCGCTCAATTGGGAATATTGTTTATCATTTTGTATGAGGGAGGCTATACCCGTCCCCGTTCCTACCGCTCCTAGGCCAAGGAGGACGGTCAGGGTTAATGCAGTAAGGGGTTCCCTCCTGGTCCTGAAATTGCCAGTACTTTTTCTTTCCCAGATATCAAGGAAATCATCGGCCTGGTGTATATTAATATGAGGGAAGAGAAAGACAGAAACGCAGTAATCGCGTTTTTTGATAAAAGATCGGGCATCCAGAAATGTAGTAAGGCCAGCAGAGCAGGCAAAATAAGAGCCGTCAGGAGCGGCCACATATTGCCACGTCAGGTTGACAGGTATGGTGTGGTTGCAAACGCCTTCAAGCTGTTTGGGAGGAAGCATGTTAGGTCCTAGGAGACACTGTTCTGTTAGCCCAGTGGGGTCTTCTATCAAGGACCTCATTTCCTTCTTAAAGGCCCTGACTTCTGTGGTGCTCAGGGGAGCGTTCACAAATCCTATACCTCCCTGGGCCGAAGGAACCTCTCTTAAGGGATATAATTTAGGACTTGGGGTTTTAGTTCCCGGCAAAGGATAATTTCGGATATCTCTTTGAATTTGATCTAATTCCTTCCTTAAAGAGGAGAATGACTCTTTTTGGAGTCCAGGTGGGGTCAATCGAATTAAATCCTCCCGTGCCCTGAGGGGCCCCGGAGGAGCTGATGGGATTAAGTCCTCACCTTCCCTTTCCTAAAACCATGGCTTCTTCTGGGGGTGGGGATAAGTATGGAGGAGGGAGAGATAACAATGGGTCCCATTGCTGGGTCTTTAAAGTTTCCTCCTTCGTGTCCTTTACACTTGGACTCTTACTCAACATTATAGAAGCCCCGGAAAGCCATAGTCCTGCATATAGAACCTCCTCTGGATTAACAGGTTCTTTGTTATTAACACACAAATTCAGTATTTGGCACACCCAATCTTCAAGGGAGCCAAATTTAGGCCAAATAGTGCCTCCACCAATGCCTTTGTCACCCCAGACAAAGCAGCAATACCTTATCATCTTTTTCTTGCTTTTTCCTTTATATTTTGGCAGTTTGTTCCAATTACTTAATTTGTTTCCCAAGGGACTATCTACCGGTATTCTCTGATCATTTTTCTCATTTCTCTCCGCGAGGGCTGGCTGGGACTGGGCCACACCCATTGAATTTGGACGGAATCTAAATTCTAAAAACACCCAAACACGCCAATTGTCGCCAATTGACTCCAGTCACCCTAGAAGGCCTAGCCAAGCCTACCTGTCCAGAGACCTAGAGTTTAAGACTCAGGGCCTCACAGAGTCCTATGAGCGACAAATCCCCCCAAGACTGCAAGAGTTTCCCAGCGAGCTCAAATTAGCCCGGGCATTTGAGCCGCAAGTCAGGGGCCTAGCCCTGCCTTCCATCAACATACAGTGTAAAAGGCCGGTCATCTTTCTCAAAAGGTAAGGTGGGAGCGGCCCCAAGTACCTGGGCGAAGTAAACCTTTAAGAAACTCTAGCCCCAGGAAAAAGCTTAGCAACAATCATAGTGTGGCCACAAATTAAAATAGTTATTTAAGGCAGTTCTACTTCTGGTCTATGCAATCACACTTGAACTCAAAACTCCCAGTAAATATTAGCTGCAGTCCCAAAGGATTTTATCTTCTACATCAGTTATCATTAATCAAGGACTTCAGATAAAATCTAGTTCAAGAATCACAGTAAAGGGTTTACAGCTTATACAACTATTTTTCTTATCTAAGTAGATAGTTTTAAATTTAACATTACACAGATCTTGAAGTTCACAAGTAACTGAACCAAACTTCATATAACTTACAATTGCCCATCAGAGATGACAAATTTTAAGGCATAACTCAGTTACAAATTACCCAATACCTCTAGAAAACACACCATCTAAGTAGGAAGGTAAACTATCCCATCTTAGTCCCTCAGTAACTTCTCAAAGAATGGAGGAGGGAAAACAGGGAACAAGTCTAGAGAACATAGAAAAGCACACAGGAAAGGCAGACTTCTTTCCTAAGGGTATTCACCGAATTCTTGAATGGCTTCAGTTTCTCTCATTTACTCATTTCTTGCTGCAGTCAAGGAATGAGGGGAGAAAGGAAATAAAAAGCCATCTTTTAAAGAATTTAATTTGCCTTGACCTAAAATTTCATTCCCAGCCATCATTCCAAAGGTCTTTCTTGAAGCTGCAACCTGGCCAGGGTTGGAGCCCAGGAAAAAATCCTTTGTTGGCAGGGACATAGAATGCCAATCCAGAAAAGAATAGAACCCAAGTGTGCTAAGAGCAAAAGGTTTTAGGACTAAGAAAATTAGGAGCAAAAAAGAGTTCCCACCTGTAGGGTTAGGTAGGAAAGTGTGAGACAGACAGACCTAGCCTGGCTTACCTAGATTATCTCTCCATAAGCAGCTAAGAAAGTTTTAAGTATTGCCCTGAGGCTAAGAAAAAAAACCGAGAGCAGTTTAAAATCCCATCTTTGTAGACAGCCTTGATGACCAAATCAGGGAAACTGAGTCCCGTTTAAATGTATAGGACGAGCACGCGTCCCGAGGGCTAGAAGCTGCGGCTTTAAGAGCCAGGTAAATGTCTGGAAGGGGCGCGGCCCACTTGTCCAAATTGCTAGCAAATTTCTATTTTAAAAGTTGGTGACAACCTTTCCGGAGATTTGAGAAGATTTAGATTGAGTCCCCAATCTCCCCACTGTACAGTAACCCCAAGAAGGGGACAGGATAGGAGCATTTAAATGGCAGGTTGCCAAGCCACATGGGAGAGGTCCGAACCAGGCCTCGAGTTCTACACTCCCCACTCCATGTAAGAAGGGGGAGGAAAGGCCAGAGCCAGGGTGGGGGAGGAAGAGATGCCATCTTACCTAGTGCAGTGCGTCTTGAATGGCGAGGGCTCCTCTGGCGATTCCACGCTGGAACTTGAAGGCAGGGCAGCTCATCTAAGTCCCCAGATCTTACTGGGAGAGCAAAACCTGAAGGGAAGACTGCTTACCCCTGTCCAGGGAGTAGCTGCCGTGGGCAGAGACATTCTCTAAACTCACCCCAATTTAGTGACCTTTCTCCTCGTGGCTACAGCCTGACCTTTAGAGACTCCATTGCATTTAACAGTGGAGTGGGAGAAGGGCTCAAACACAGCTCCTTTTAAGTTTCTCCGGCTATCTCCCCAGAACAGATCAAAGAGAGCGCTGGCCTGGGACCCCCGAGAAGGGTAAGTTCCCCAGAACGGCCACATGACCACTCTTTGGTCTGGGGTGGTGTTAAAGAGACACTTCCTCTCGTGTCTCAACAGTTCCTGCTGGAGAGCAGGACTATCTGGTGACAGGAAAAAAAGATTAGAAATGCATTGAGATGCAAAGGAAGGGCCTTTCTCTCTCCAAAGGGTTTGGTCAGTGGGAGTTTGTTCAAGAAAGCATCTGCTCCAGGAAAGACTTTAGAGGCAGGGGAGTGTCTAGATCAAAGAAGCCCTTTCACCTGAAATGGAAGTAGGGTGAAACGGAACACAGATATTCTCCCCACTACCTTTAGAGATAGAGTGAGACCAAAGAAAGAACGCAGATTCTTCCCGGAAGAATACTGCCTGAACAGCTCAAAACCCAGATTGGTTCTGAGTGTGCCCCGAAAAGGTCAGGGTCCAGTTTGATCGCCAAATTATCTAGCTTCCGGTGTTTGTTGAGGTCTAGCTTTGGGGTACCTAAATGAAATTAGGGTTAAGGTCTAGTGGCAGGTTTGGGGTATTTCAAGCGAAAAGGATCTATGGACGGCGCAACATATTTTCTTTGGAAAGGGGCCACTGGTCAAACCAGACTGGAGTGTTTTGATCTTGTCCGCCTGCAGGCTGGGCGGACCAGTGGCCCTTATAAAAAATGGTTCTGAAAACCAAGGCCAGCACGGCCAGGGTACGGCTGTACTTGTAAAGGCTGATTGATACCTTGGTTATTTTTCCCTAATCCTTGTTGAGGGAGAAAACCCTGGCTTAGCATTTGTCTTGTGACTACAGAATTGGGGCTGTACATAATAATACCCATTTGTGAGAGAATATCTCTTCCCCATAGGTTAATAGGTAGATTAGGAACTATGTAAGGGCGGACAGTGCCCATATTTCCCTCAGCGTCTTCCCAAGTTATCTGAGGACCCGGGGGTAATTGCCGAACCTTGCCGTTGTTAGAGGCTCCTTCAATGACTTCATTAATTAATGCCCAGAGGGGGAAAACATTTACAACGTTTGGCCCTTCTCGTTTTAGGTCTCGGCCAACCTTCTGCCATTTCCCGGGGTGTATTTCAGGGCCATTTATAATAAACCAAGGATGGACCTTATCTATGTATATAAAGAATTTTATAAGGTCCTTCTTTTTTACTTTTATGCCTCTTTCCTTAAGATTTCCTTTAAGATCTTTAAGGAATATTTGTTCTTTAGATAAATACGATCCCATAGTATCGACAATCGCGAAAACTTACCTCTACCCTTACGGGGGTTCCGTAGAGACCGTGAATTCTCTCCCGGAATGCTCGGGGGCGATGTCGGGCCGAGGTCCACTTAGAGCCCCACGTTGGGCGCCAGTTGTCCTGTCCGGCAGGACAATAACAGTGGGTCATCGAGTGGAGCCAGGGCTGAAGGGGAGCAAAGGTGCTGTAAGACAATCAGTCTGTAAAGCCTACGGCTTGGGGACAGGATCGGAGAGACAGAGAGGCAACTCAAGATTTAAGATGGTGAATGTCTCTGTTTAATGAATGAAAAGAGTTTAATTAAATAGGATTTCTGAGTGGGGGGTTACAATGAGAAGAATGTCGGACCATAGGTGTGGCGGAAATCCTAGAGTATACTGTTATGTAGATTTTGGGCGGAGATGACCGATTTCTTGGGACACACATTATCTTCAGGAATTTAGGGTGTATGCTAATCTTAGCTCTTTGTCTCCTGCGTCCAAGGACATGGCAATGTTCAAGGACATGGTCTCTTGGCATATCCTCAAGAGTGGTCTCTGGCATATCTTCAAGAGCATGGTCTCTGGCAGGAGACAAAGAAGAGAAAGGGAGGGAAAGTTTTTTTATCAGGGAGGGGAAGCCATAAAACCTAAAAATTCCAGAGACAAAGAAGTAAAGATATCATGGGTTGGTCTTGGAATATTCTATAGGAATATTGTAAATCCATAAAAGAGTCAGGAGAGCTACTCTTTTATCTTGCTAATTTACAACCCTAGAGCGAATAATCCTTAGTTTTACTGGGTCAGGGACAGAACAGTTAAGGTAACTGAGACAGGGAAACTGAGTCAGGACAGTTAAAGAAAACTGTGGCATAACACGCCAACCAGAGGGGATTCTCATACCCCAATTCTTTATCACTAGAACCTGCATCAAAATGGTAGATTGCTATAATCATTTCCTGCTGTGTCTTTGGGATTCTGGGGCTGGTGGCTTGCCCTCTAAGCTATAGTGGTCTGGCCTAGCCATTCCTGCTGTGCCCTGACTTCCAGGGCTAGAGGCCTCAAAGCTAGCCTGTTGTTCCACTGGTCTGCTTGGAAAGGTTACAGGTGCTGATCTATGATATAACAAAGAGCTTCCTTGGTTTGTCTCTGGTCTAGAAACCTGGCTCCAAGGTCACCATGGCCAAACATCCCAATTTAGATATGGGACATCGCTCTCTGCACTTGGAGGTGAAAAAAACAACAAAAACAAAGGAGAGGCAGAAACAGATGGTAAAAAAGACAGAGAGAGAAACAGATTTGAGATAAAGACAGAAGGAGAGGAAAGAAGAAGTCCTAATCTGGTAGTTTTAAAGAAACAGCCACTTCTAGCTATTCTGCCAATGGAAAGAGACTTTTCCATCCAATTTGACAGATATGTCTTTTGTAAGTAGGGCCCTGTTTTTTTCTGAGGTGATCCTGGCATAAGCTAAAGTCTTGTTACACATAGAAATAACTCATTTAAAGGATTTAAGCAAGCAGTAGAGGTAGGAGAAGCAAGGAAATATCAGGAATTGATTTCCTCTTATACAGAAAATCAAATGGAGATAGTGTCCTTTTATAGTGGAGATAGCTATTCCCCTTTCCTTGTTCTTGTGTCTCTTCATAGCTACAAGTCTAAATGGTAGGACTTGCTTATTAAGTCCTACTTATTAACTCCATTTTTCCTGTCATAATGATAGCCAAATAAATGATCAATTAAGTTGCAAGAGTGGTTGACTATTAAAATTTTTAGTCAACAAACATTTATTAAGTACATATATGTCAGAAGCTATGCCAAGTGCTAAGAATACAAAGAATGGCAAAATCATGCCTTGCCCTTAAGGACTTATAGTCTGATGGGAGAAACAAGATACAGGTATTCATATACAATATAAAAGGTATATATTGCATAAACAGAAGATGATGAGGGGGAACTCACAGTGATGACAGGAGATAGTGTAGACCAAGAAATATCTCCTGAAGAAAATGAGCAGTGCAAAAATAAGAGATAGGATATGGGAGTAATGATAAATTAATGATAAATGATAAATATACCTAGATCATAGAGAGCATGAAGATTAGTAATGTTTAGAGACAGGCCTGGGAGTACAGTGCTTTTCTTATCATTATAGCTAAAGACAAATTAGTCCTTTAGCTTCTTTTCTGAAGACTTTTCACACAGATTCAGTTTTCTCAACTTTTGAATACTTCTGTTATTCTCTAAAATCATTCTAGCTAGCAACTACCTACCTGCCTCAAGAAGTCCTTTACATTATATTTTTGTTGATATAGAAACATGTTAACCCAGGTCCTCTAATTTCAAATTCAGTACTCTACTATACCACCCTCTTTTTGTTCTTGGGTTCTGTACATATAAATATATAAAAATTCGGCCTCTCAGATCTACATATAATTCTAGCACACATATCAGAAAGTATGCTCCATCTTCTAATAAAATTAAAATGGTTGTCAGAATTACTGCTCACAATTTTACAACTTTCCTCACTATGCAGTGAAAAGGGTCATTGCCAGATCAACTTTGATGAACACAGAATTCTCCTTCAAAACATGCTGATCTAGTTCCACAAGAAAGCAACCCAAAGCCAGTGACATATCTCAGTATCATCCAACTTGTAGAATTTTTGGTGATGTTTGGTTCGGTGATCATTGCCAGGTTCTCAGATCTCTGTTTCTACAAACAACTGCCTTTTCTTGGAAGAATTAAAATTTAAAAGTTTACAGGATTTATACTGAATGATTCAGAAGCCAGAAGCATCTTCTTTGATCAGATTTATATATTTTTTTTCCTTGGGTATATTCTTCAGAATTTCTTTTGAGGGTGAGGTGGGGATTTACTAATCCAAGATATTCTCAATACTGGGTATAAGTGATGTGTTAATTTTATAACTGAAATCATAACTCTAATCACAGAGAACTGACTTTTAACAGAGTTAAATATTGTTCATATCAAGATCTCAATTTCAGCTGAAAACATTCCTATATCCCAAAGTAAATAATTTTTTTCCACAAGATTTCTGTTGATGGTCTTAAATTAGACAACTCCACCACTTGAGTTCTACATATGAAAATCTATCGAGTCAGCTAGGTGGCATATTAGAAAGAATGCTGAACTGAGGATCTGAGTTTAAACACAACCTGAGATACCTTATTAGGCCATTAGTTCAAGAAACACTTAACCTCAATTTCCTCATATGCAAAATGGGAATAACAAAGATACTATTAGTACCTATCTCACAGGGTTGTTTTGAGGGTCAAGTGAAATAACATATATAAGGGAAACTTTAAAGCTCTCTGTATGCATTGTATATGTTTATATGTATGCATATACTCCATATAGGTGAAAATATACATAAAGGAAACCATAAAGCTACATCTTTCCATATATGGAATATATTAAAATAATATTACATATATAAAATATGAAATGCATTATTTACAAACAACAAAATAAAATATATATTAAAAGTTTTACATTATATATAATATACATTTATATAAAATATAGCTTCAAGGTATATATGCACCTTTAAGGTTTCCTTTATATATATTTCCAAATATATGTGTGTGTGTATGTATAGGATATATACAGGACACACATATACAGTATATATATATATGTATACAGATACATATATATATACAATATATTTATGCATTAATTATTATTACTAAGGCAGTAGAGTGAAAGTTCAGATAGTGCTTACCTCTAATAGTACCTACCTGTTCTCCACAGCGCTTTCAAACCAAGAATTTCAGGGAAGGCTGCTTCCCCTGCCCTCCCCCTTCCCTCCTCCCAAATTTGAAACTATTACTGCGCCTGAGCAATGGGCAGGGCTTCGAGGGCCTGAGGTGGGGATGGGGCTGTTTCCAACCAGAGAGTTGGATTGGAAAAGACTGAATGATGACGACGCATGCACAGAGGGATTGAGGCCTAATATAGCGGTTTCTGAAGGGAATGAAGGGGAGGAGACTAGGGGGGGACCCGACCAGAATATTCCGAGCATGATGCCAGATCCCTTGATTCTTATCCTCCTCCTATAAGTGAACATGCTGGTCGGCCTTAGGGGGAGCCTAGTTGTTTTCCACTCCATCCAATCGTTTCAGTCCTGTTTCTTAGACTCCACATCAGTGGCCAGCCATGCTGCCTCCTGGCCACCTCATCTTCCAGAGTTCCGTCTTCAATCCTAACCCGCCCAAATTCTTGAGAAAGCCCAATCAAGTGGCTCTGCCTCCAGGGGACTATTCTGTGGTTCCCCCATAAAGATGTCATTTTAGGGATAGTTCTAAAGGGGCCATTTTAGGGTTCCCCCTGAAAAAGCTATTAGAGTTCCCCTAAAGGACATTTTTTATTTAATATTTATTGTTTCCCAGTTACATGTAAAACAATTTTTCCTGGTTATACATGTAGATAAATTTTTTTAATAAGTTGAGATCATGTTGAAAGAGAAAAATCAGAACAAAAGGGAAAATAAACCACAAGAGGAAAAAAAAAAAACAAAAAGAAAAAAATGTGAGCATAGCATGTGTGAATTTACATGAATGGCATTTCTATTCAAAGTTTATTGGGAGGGCAGCTAGTGGGTGTAGTGCACAGAGCACTACCCCTGAAGTTAGGAGGACCTGAGTTCAAATTTGGCTTCAGCCACTTAACACTTCCTGGCTGTATGACCCTGGGCAAGTCACTTAATCCCAATTGTTTCAGGGGGAAAAAAAGTTTATTGGGATAGCACTGAATTGCGGAGAAGAACCAAATCTTTCATAGTTACTCGCACCACGATCTTTCTAGTTACTGCATACAATGTATTTCTAATTCTGCTTGTTTCACCCAACATCAGTTCGTGGCCTTTCTAAAATAAGCTTGTTCATCATTTTTTAAATAAAAGAATGATATTCCATTACTTTCATATACTACAATTTATCGAGCCATTCTCCAATTGATGGGCATCTACTCATTTTCCAATTCTTTGTCACCACAAAAAAAACCAAACAAAAACAAACAAACAAACAAAAAAAAAAAAACTACTACAACATTTTTTGGCACATGCGGATTCCCCCCCACCTCCCCAATAGAGTTTTTTTAATAGTTCTATAAACCACCCTCTACCCAGGAACTGTTTCTCCCTAGGAACTTGCAGATGGTGCTACATAGGAAAGAATACTGAAAAAGAAGAGCAAATTATAGTATATATGATACATCAGTGAGAAAAGGAGAAAGGATGTGTCACCCTTTGGGGTGATGATGGAGGAACCCTTCTCACTGTAGAATCTCTGAACTATAGAATCCAGTGGCCTCTAGATTTCCATGTGCAAGTGCACAAAATATGGATAATAATGAAAGTGAACTATAATCCTTACAACCAAATTAGACTTCAGGTGGGTCATTGAGACTTGGTATGATAGTATAGTCATGGTTTGAATGTGGTTTTTGGACAGGTATATCTAATTCAAAGTGGAAGATGGAATGGCATGCTGTATTAAGAATGTGTGCTTCAACAATCAATGGAATGGAAATATCTTCATATACACATCCCAAGAGGGGATGTGATATATAATTTAATATGATAGTTTATCTATTGAATTCTCAAGGTTTGTGTGAGATGGTTGTTTATCAGCAGGTTCTCTTTTCTGCTAGGTATTCTAAAGATACTAAAATTTTACAACCTGCAGAGATATATCTCACAGTTTCAACTATTCCCTTGCATACTTGCATTGATGACTAAGTCTAGGCTTTTTATTAGTACTACTGTTACTACAGACTGAGAGGGATTAAGCATTTATATAATATCTATTATGTACTAGGCACTCTGTGTAAGCACTTTACAAATATATTCTCATTTGATGCTCACAATAATCCTGTGAGCTAGGTGCTATTATCAAAACCATTTTACAGTTGAAGAAACTGAAATAAACAGAAGGTAGACTTGCTCAAACACATACAGCAAGGAGGTATCTGGGGCCAGATTTGAACTCAAGTTGTTGTTTTTTGTTGTTTTGCTTTTTTATATATTTTTTGCAAGGCAATTGAGGTTAAGTGGCTTGTCCAGGGTCACACAGCTAATAAGTATTAAGTGTCTAAGGCTCTATTTGAACTCAGATTTTCCTGACTCCAATACTAGTATCCTATCCACTATGCTACTTAGCTGCTACCTTAGGCAAAGAGCCATCTTAGAAACCAGGAAGAGATGGTTTCAGGTCCTACTCCTGACTCAATCTGAGCAAAATGCATTATCTCAGTTCTATGAACAGTTGTCAAAGATCATAAAATGCAGAGAGCTTGCCAACCTGCATTAATAGAAAAACTGTCTCATTTGGCAGTTTCCTATAGCAGTGAAATCACAGGTCCAGTCCCTATCTCTAATAGAAGACATCTGGACAAAAAGAGGAACCATTTGAGGGGATATAACATAGTAATGAGGAATTTCAAAGACAATTGTATTCTTGGTACAGTGCCTAGTACAGTAGACATTTCATAAATGCTGATTAACTGATTGACTAACATTGTTAGAGCTCTGTCAGAATAAGAGCAACAAGTGAATTTTTTTCATTTATTATGATAATTTCTTTCTTTAAAAAAGACTATGACTTTTTAGGCAAGTGGATTTCAAAGATTCAGAGATAAGATTGGATAAGATTAAGTGATCTAATATTCTATAGAGATAACTGCCCCAAGGAGATTATTAAACTCTTGGGAACAAAATTCTTAAGACAAGTAGCATGGGGAAGAAAAGGATATTTGGATACATAAGGAACTCAGCAATTAAGATTTTTAAAAGAGATAAAGGAAAAAACTAAGAAAAAAATGAAAGATATCTTTGAAAGATGGTAAAGGAAGATAATGGGGAATCAATATAAAAATGTGACATGATCTAAGAATAATGAATGTTAAAGCTCAGAATGACTCAAGGTTACTGAAGAATTTTAGAAACTACAAAGAGATAGTTTGGTTTTTTAGTCATTTGCTGGGACAAGTGGAAGAACAAAGAAAGGATCCAGTCCCACTATAATTGAGAAGGAACATATGAAGATATTGGAAGAAGAGAAGGTGGAATCAACTGTTTTGCTTCTGTGAGAAGAATGATCTGAGTAGGAAGGAGAAAAAATGAATAGCAAGAGATGGAGAACAAACAATGAGTAGAAGTTATTTGTCAGTAACATTATAGAGAAGATTCTAGAGAGGCATTGAACATAATTGTGGTTATAGGATATATATAATGTCTGTCACTTGAGATACGTACACACACACACACACACACACACACACACACACACACACATCTGTCGCTTGAGGACCAGCTTAGTAAGTCCAGAGTGACACATCATTAAACTATTGTTCATACTCATTAAACCATCTATAAAATGTGTAACAATTGTAATATGTGCTAGCAGAGAAAGTATCCAAATGGACAAAATTGTGTATCTTAGAAGTATAATAGCTAACTATTTTATTCAATTCACATTTTTCCTTTTAACAAAATAGCTATATTAGGAAAACCATCAATTTTATGTGTGCTTTTGAAAATTTACTTTAGAAGAAAAAAATCATTGGACCCAACCTTTATTACTGTCATGTGGTTTAAATAATTCAGACTTTAGACAAGGCATGACTGATTTATTTTAATCATTTGAAAAATACTGACCACAAAATTGTTTTTTTTTTTAATCATGGAGGTAATATATTAAAAATATTAAATATTTTAATCATGGAGGTATTTCAAGTCAGAACGACTAATTATCCTTTTTTGCATAAAATGCCATATCTTCAAAAACAAATTTATTTTAAGTCAACCAACAGGATTTATTAACCTTCACATAAAATGATGATTAATGTTCTGAGTTATCAAGAAACTGTGTTTTAAGGTGTCACAAGATAAAGTATGTATGTTGAAAAACAGAAACAAACCTTGCTATTTAAGTCAGTTTCCTTGCTTTTTGAATAGATATAGTGATACTGAAGTGAACCAGTTAACCTTTTGTTTTGTTCTAATGGTTCAGGAGACTACTCAAACCCTGGAGGCTAAGAAAGGGGAAGGGAGCAGGTCAAAAAAGAAATGTCAAAAGAGTATATTTAAGAGTGTGAATGAACTAAAGAATTGGCTTTCTGAGAAAACATAGAATTTCTTTGGCCACTTGACCTTGATTCTTGAGAAGAACTC
Source organism: Antechinus flavipes (assembly GCF_016432865.1). Classification (NCBI taxonomy): domain Eukaryota; kingdom Metazoa; phylum Chordata; class Mammalia; order Dasyuromorphia; family Dasyuridae; genus Antechinus; species Antechinus flavipes. Next base: position 427,737,445 of record NC_067400.1, read on the forward strand.
AAAATATACCCAGAACACTGATGAACCACAGATTTGGTTGAATGGGAAGATCATAGGTGTAGAATTCTCATGTAACAGTTTTTGAAGGACTCACCTACATAATGAGGAACTTCATACTTCTCTTCTCATTGTCCCCCATAGATAATCTGGTACTATTTCATCTAACACTACCACAAAAAGTATCATCAACTCCCTTGGCTCACAAGGCTCAAAAAGTAAACACATTGATTTGTAGATCATTGGAAATAAACAAAATTCATCTAATAACACACAGAGTTAATGCTGGCTGGTCAATAAACTTTTCTTTGGCGGCTGATATCACCTAGCCATGTACAATATGCAATAGACAAAGCTTCCATAAGTTTTCCCCATATAGTTCCTTATATCACAACTCCTGTTGAAGCACCTACTCCATATCCCCATGTCATTCTATCTGCAATTATACTACTTCTTTGGGGAAATTATATACTTTTGAAAGACAATATGGTACAGTAGATAGAACACTGGATTTAAAGTCAGAGGACTTAGATCTAAATAAATCTACAATTTATCCTCTCTATGGAAATAGAGAGGAATTTAGGAAAGACAGTAAGCCTCAGTTTCCTCATTAATAAAAGAAAGGGACCAGATTAGACAACCTCTAAGATCCCTCCCAACTTGGAGATTATGAGCCTATGATTTTCATTTCCCAGAAGATGTGGACTAGCATCATCCTCTGTTGCTCAGTTTATGTTTTAAATTTTATTGATGCCTTAAGTTTTGACAACATAGTCATTTCTGAATGTTTCTCTTCCTTTCCACCACAAGGAGAAGGATCAAAAGGAGGAGGAAGAGAAAAGGCAATAAGGGGAGGGGAAGGAAAGAGGAAAAAGAAAAGCAAAAATAGAAAAATGAAGAGGAAGAAAAAAAAGTGTTATGCCACAGTTTTCTTTAACTGTCCTGACTCAGTTTCCTTGTACAAGTTTCCCTTGTCTCAGTCTCTCTAATTACTCCCCTAAACTGTAAATCTCCCTCTGGTCCATGAAGGCTGAGGACCAATTAGTCTAAGGATATAAATTGTTAGCCCAAGTAAGATAAACAAGAGAGTAGACCTCCTGATTATCTTCTGTCCTTGAGAAATTTACAACATCCCTTAAAATATTCCAAGATATTTCACTGACATCTTTATCTCTGGGTTTCTTTTTATTCATAGTCTTTTCCAGCTGGGCTTTTCCCGCTCTTTTTCCCTCTTCTTTGTCTCTAAAAGGTATATAAAGGTTAGAGATTCTCCATTCATTGCTGGAGAATGGCGGCTGGCTGTGGATGCTGGATGCTGGATTCTTTGAGATGACAGTCTCCTCCAGACCTGGGACCAACATGAATTCCTTGGTCCCAGTATATCTTTATCTCTGTCTGGCTGGACAATTTGAGACGAGAGTCCTGTCCAGTCAATCTTACTCTCCCATTAATAAAATATTAAAAACTCTCTAATCTCTCTCCTGCCTCAGTTTCTCTGGCATTACAAAAGAAGAGATAATTCAGTGATGGTACTGAATCTGGGAGACTTTAGTTCCATTCTAGCATCAAACCTTACTAGCTATGTTATTCTGGGCAAATAGCTTAATTTCTACTTTGATTTTTTGAAATGTAAAATGAGGATAATAATATCAGTAATCTTGCAGAATTGTTGTTTTTTTTTTTAATTTTTATTTAATAATTACTTTATATTGACACTCGTTTCTGTTCCAATTTTTTTTTCCCTCCCTCCCTCCACCCTCTCCCCTAGATGGCAAGCAGTCCTTTATATGTTGGATATGTTGCAGTATATCCTAGATACAATATATGTTTGCAGAACCGAACAGTTCTCTTGTTGCATAGGGAGAATTGGATTCAGAAGGTATAAATAACCTGGGAAGAAAAACAAAAATGCAGATAGTTCACATTCGTTTCCCAGTGTTCTTTCTTTGGGTGTAGCTGCTTTTGTCCGTCATTTATCAATTGAAACTCAGATCTCTTTGTCAAAGAAATCCCCTTCCATCAAAATATGTCCTCATACAATATTGTTGTCGAAGTGTATAATGATCTCCTGGTTCTGCTCATTTCACTTAGCATCAGTTCATATAAGTCTCGCCAGTCCTCTCTGTATTCATCCTGCTGGTCATTTCTTACAGAACAATAATATTCCATAACATTCATATACCATAATTTACCCAGCCATTCTCCAATTGATGGGCATCCATTCATTTTCCAGTTTCTAGCCACTACAAACAGGGCTGCTACAAACATTTTGGCACATACAGGTCCCTTTCCCTTCTTTAGTATTTCTTTGGGATATAAGCCCAATAGAAACACTGCTGGATCAAAGGGTATGCACAATTTGATAATTTTTTGGGCATAATTCCAGATTGCTCTCCAGAATGGTTGGATTCGTTCACAACTCCACCAACAATGCAATAGTGTCCCAGTTTTCCCGCATCCCCTCCAACATTCATCATTATTTTTCCTGTCATCTTAGCCAATCTGACAGGTGTGTAGTGGTATCTCAGAGTTGTCTTAATTTGCATTTCTCTGATCAATAATGATTTGGAACACTCTTTCATATGAGTGGTAATAGTTTCAATCTCATCCTCTGAAAATTGTCTGTTCATATCCTTTGACCATTTATCAATTGGAGAATGGCTTGATTTCTTATAAATTTGAGTCAGTTCTCTATATATTTTGGAAATGAGGCCTTTATCAGGACCTTTAACTGTGAAAATGTTTTCCCAGTTTGTTGCTTCCCTTCTAATCTTGTTTGCATTAGTTTTATTTGTACAAAGGCTTTTTAATTTGATGTAATCGAAATTTTCTATTTTGTGATCAGTAATGGTCTCTAGTTCATCTTTGGTCACAAATTTCTTTCTCCTCCACAAGTCTGAGAGATAAACTATTCTATGTTCCTCTAATTTATTTATAATCTCGTTCTTTATGCCTAGGTCATAGACCCATTTTGATCTTATCTTGGTATATGGTGTTAAGTGTGGGTCCATGCCTAATTTCTGCCATACTAATTTCCAATTATCCCAGCAGTTTTTATCAAATAATGAATTCTTTTCCCAGAAGTTAGGGGCTTTGGGTTTGTCAAACACTAGATTGCTATAATTGACTATTCTGTCTTGTGAACCTAGCCTTTTCCACTGATCCACTAATCTATTTCTTAGCCAATACCAAATGGTTTTGGTGACTGCTGCTTTATAATATAATTTTAGATCAGGTACAGCTAGGCCACCTTCATTTGATTTTTTTTTCATTAATTCCCTTGAGATTCTCGACTTTTTATTGTTCCATATGAATTTTGTTGTTATTTTTTCTAGATCAATAAAATATTTTCTTGGAAGTCTGATTGGTATAGCACTAAATAAATAGATTAGTTTAGGGAGTATTGTCATCTTTATTATGTTCGCTCGGCCTATCCAAGAGCACTTAATGTTTTTCCAATTATTTAAGTCTGACTTTATTTGTGTGGAGACTTTTTTATAATTTTGCTCATATAATTCCTGACTTTCCTTTGGTAGATAGATTCCCAAATATTTTATGGTATCAACAGTTATTCTGAATGGAATTTCTCTTTGTATCTCTTGCTGTTGGGTTTTGTTGGTGATGTATAAAAATGCTGAGGATTTATGGGGATTTATTTTGTAGCCAGCTACTTTGCTAAAATTATGAATTATTTCCAATAGCTTTTTAGTAGAATCTCTGGGGTTCTCTAGGTATACCATCATATCATCTGCAAAGAGTGATAGTTTGGTTTCCTCATTGCCTACTCTAATTCCTTTAATTTCTTTCTCGACTCTTATTGCCGAGGCTAGTGTTTCTAATACGATATTAAATAATAATGGTGATAGTGGGCAACCTTGCTTCACTCCAGATCTTACTGGGAAAGGTTCCAGTTTTTCCCCATTGCATATGATGCTTACTGATGGTTTTAAATATATGCTCCTGACTATTTTAAGGAAAAGTCCATTTATTCCTATGCTCTCAAGTGTTTTTATTAGGAATGGATGTTGGATTTTATCAAATGCTTTTTCTGCATCTATTGAGATGATCATATGGTTTTTGTTTGTTTGGTTATTGATATAGTCAATTATGCTAATAGTTTTCCTAATATTGAACCAGCCCTGCATTCCTGGTATAAATCCTACTTGGTCATAGTGTATTATCCTGGTGATGATTTTCTGTAATCTTTTTGCTAATATTTTATTTAAGATTTTAGCATCAATATTCATTAGGGAGATTGGTCTATAATTTTCTTTCTCTGTTTTCAGCCTACCTGGTTTAGGTATCAGTACCATGTCTGTGTCATAAAAGGAGTTTGGTAGGACTCCTTCAATCCCTATTTTTTCAAATAGTTTATATAACATTGGAGTTAATTGTTCTTTAAATGTTTGGTAGAATTCACATGTAAATCCATCTGGTCCTGGGGATTTTTTCTTAGGGAGTTGATTGATAGTTTGTTCTATTTCTTTTTCTGAGATAGGACTGTTTAGGATATTTACTTCTTCCTCTGTTAGTTTGGGCAAGCTATATTTTTGGAGGTATTTTTCTATTTCATTTAAGTTGTCGAATTTATTGGCATAAAGTTGGGCAAAGTAACTCCTAATTATTGCTCTAATTTCCTCTTCGTTAGTGGCGAGTTCTCCCTTTTCATTTTTAAGACTAACAATTTGATTTTCCTCTTTCCTTTTTTTAATCAGATTTACTAAGGGTTTGTCTATTTTGTTGGTTTTTTCATAGAACCAACTCTTAGTTTTATTAATCAATTCAATAGTTTTTTTACTTTCAATTTTATTGATCTCACCTTTTATTTTTAGAATTTCAAGTTTAGTGTTTGACTGGGGGTTTTTAATTTGTTCCTTTTCTAGCATTTTTAATTGCAAACCCAATTCATTGATCTTCTCTTTCTCTATTTTATACAAATAGGCCTCTAGAGATATGAAATTTCCCCTTATTACTGCTTTGGCTGCATCCCATACATTTTGGTATGATGTCTCATTATTATCGTTTTCTTGGGTGAAGTTATTAATTATGTCTATGATTTGCTGTTTCACCCAATCATTCTTTAGTATGAGATTATTTAGTTTCCAATTATTTTTTGGTCTACTTCCCCCTGGTTTTTTGTTGAATGTAATTTTCATTGCATCGTGGTCTGAAAAGGATGCATTTACTATTTCTGCCTTACTGCATTTGAGTTTGAGGTTTTTATGTCCTAATATATGGTCAATTTTTGTATAGGTTCCATGAACTGCTGAAAAGCAAGTGTATTCCTTTCTGTCTCCATTACATTTTCTCCAGAGATCTATCATATCTAACTTTTCTAGTATTCTATTTACCTCTTTGACTTCTTTCTTATTTATTTTGTGGTTTGATTTATCTAATTCTGAGAGTGCAAGGTTGAGATCTCCCACTATTATAGTTTTACTGTCTATTTCTTCTTGCAGCTCTCTTAGTTTCTCTTTTAAGAATTTAGATGCTACCCCACTTGGTGCATATATGTTTAATATAGATAGTGCTTCATTATCCATGCTACCCTTTAGCAAGATATAGTGTCCTTCCTTATCTCTTTTAATTAGGTCAATTTTTGCTTTAGCTTGATCTGAGATCAGGATGGCTACCCCTGCTTTTTTGACTTCACCTGAAGCATAGTAGATTTTGCTCCAACCTTTTACCTTTAACCTGCATGTATCTCCCCACTTCAGGTGTGTTTCCTGTAAACAACATATTGTAGGATTCTGGCTTTTAATCCATTCTGCTAACCACTTCCTCTTTATGGGGGAGTTTACCCCATTCACATTTATGGTTAGAATGACCAATTCTGTATTACTTGCCATCTTGTTAACCCCGGTTTATGCTTTTCTCCCTTCTTTCCCCTTTCCCCCCCTTCCCAGTATTAAGCTTGTGAGCACCACTTGCTTCTCACAGCTCTCCCTTTTTAGTATCCCTCCCCCCACCTTACAGTTCCTCCCCCTATCTTACCCCTTTCCCTCCCAGTTCCCATATTCCCTTCCGCTTAGCTTATTCCTTCCCTTTTCACTTTTCCCTTCTCACTTTTCAATGAGGTGGGAGAAGTTTTACCATAGATTGAATATGTCTTAAGATTTTTCACTTAAAGCCAATTCTGAAGGCAGTAAGATACCCACTATATTCATCCCCCTCCATTCTTTCTCTCAGATATAATAGGTTTCCTATGCCTCTTCATGAGATGTACTACCCCCACTTTACCCTTTTTCTGATACAATGTCCTTTCCACATCAATTTCTAGAACAAGGTATACATGTGTTCTTTATACATCTATATAGTCAAAATATAGTTCCCAAGATTAATCTTTACCTTTTTAGATTTCTCTTGAGTTCTATATTTGTAGATCAAACTTTTTGTTAAGTTCTGGTTTTTTCATCAGAAATAGATGAAATTCGCTTACTTCGTTGAATGTCCATCTTCTTCCCTGGAAAAAGATGCTCATTCTCGCTGGGTAAGTTATTTTTGGTTGCATACCAAGTTCCTTAGCCTTTCGGAATATCATATTCCAGGCCCTTCGATCTTTTAATGTGGATGCTGCCAGATCCTGGGTGATCCTTATTGTGGCTCCTTGATACTTGAATTGGGTTTTTCTAGCTGCTTGCAATATTTTTTCCTTCATCTGAGGGTTCTGGCATTTGGCCACTATATTCCTTGGTGTTTTGATTTTAGGATCCCTTTCAGTGGGTGATCGATGAATCCTTTCAATGTTTATTTTTTCCTCTGTTCCTATGACTTCTGGGCAGTTCTCTTTGATAATTTCCTGGAAGATAGTGTCCAGGCTCTTTTTTTCATCATGTTTTTCTGGGAGTCCAATGATTCTCAGATTGTCTCTCCTGGATCTGTTTTCCAGGTCTGTTGTCTTCCCCAGAAGGTATTTCACATTTTTCTCCATTGTTTGATTTTTTTGGATTTGCTTGACTGATTCTTCTTGTCTCCTCGAGTCATTCAATTCCACTTGTTCAAGTCTGATTTTCAGTGAAGTGTTCTCTTCACTCACTTTTTTAAAATCTTTTTCTAATTGTCCAATTGAGTTCTTTTGTTCTGTGGAATTTTTTTCCATTTCGCCAATTTTGTTTTTTAGAGAGCTGTTTTCTGTTTCCAGTTCACTAATCCTATTTTTCAAGGATTTTACTTCTTTATCCACTCTCTCTTTAACTTTCTCCAGGCTCTTTTGCCAAGCCTCCCTCTCCTTTTCCCAAGCTTCCCTCTCCTTTTGCCAAGCCTCACTCTGCTTTTCCCATTTTTCTTCTAGCTCCCTTGTGAGAGCCTTTTTAATCACTTCTATGAGGTTCATCTGTGCTGAGGAACAGATGGTCTCCTCCTTTGGGGAATCACCTGGGGACTGCCTGTTTTTAGTCTCCTCAGGATTTAGAGTCTGCTCTCTATCTGTGTAGAAGCTGTCAAGGGTTAAAGTCCTCTTCAGCTTCTTGCTCATTCTGTCTATTAATCAGAGACAAACTACCAAAGAAAAACAGAAAAAACTGGAGTCTTTCTTTGGGGGAGGGGTTGGGTATGTTATCGAGCTTCCTCTACAGACTGCGGGGGGCAGCAGTGAGGCACTAGCAGGACTGTGTTGCGCGTGCGCTCTGAGATCCCAGAGCGTGCTGAGTCACTGTGGGGGGGGAAGGGGAGGGGCGGCCAGGTCCCGAGAGACTCCAGCTGTTTGGGGTTGTGTTCTTCAGCCCCAGTGTTTTTAGCTTCTCTGCTGGGCTGCTGACTTGCTGCTGGAGTAAAGTATCCAAACCTGTAGCGAAGCTCTCCCCGCAGAGACGGCTGCGATCACTCCCCACCCCCTCTCAGCTCTGCTCCCGTGCTCTCACTGCCGCTGCCCTCAGCCTGCGCCCGATCTAAAACCGTCCCAGCCCTCCAGTAAAGACAGACCTTTCTTGGCGGATCTCAAGGATGGCTTCTCTTGGTAACTATATGTGGGGTTTTTTTCAGTCAAGCATTGATTCAGAGGCTTGTAATGAAGTGGATAGTGAGAGAAAGCGCGGAGCTTATGCAACTGTGAGCCTCCTCTCCGCCATCTTCGCAGAATTGTTGTAAAGATAAAATGAAATACTGCTTATAAAGAATCTTATAAATCTTAAAGTAATATATAAATGGAAGCTCTTATTGTTATTATATCAACTATATTTGACAGCATATAAAATTTTCCATACCTGTAGTCCTCTACATGTCCAACATAAGAAAGGAACTATATTTCCTCCTGTCTTTTTCAAGGTCAAAATTAGTCATTAAATCTACATAATTCAGTTTCTTTTTTTACTTTTCTTTTTAATTACACTGTTATAGTACTTATATATTGTTTTCTTAATTCTGTTTACTTCATTCTGCCTTCATGCATAGAGATCTGATCTTTTTTCTGAATTTTTGTATTGTCATTTGTTACAGTGTTTAAAAATTCCATTCCATTCTTATATTAAAAATTTAACCATTCCCCCAATCAATTTTTATAAAGGTTTTGTAGAGAAAGAAATTAGCCTATCAGTTGCTCTTTTAATTGTCTGTTTTTTTTAAATAACAAATTAATCTGTGATTTCCTCCTCCAAAAATTTAGTATCTTTCACTCATATACTTTGACCATAAAATCCCTCGATACTTTCAGAATTCTGTCTTACTGGCATTGATTTCTTCTCTATGTGCTTTGGTCCAATTTCTTTTTTTCCTTCTTTGTCATCTTTAGAACCATCTTCACTTCTTAATGTAGAATATCAGAAAATGAGGTGTTAAAGATAGGAGAAAGCGGCTCTATCCTCATTAATAATGAAAAATGTTTTAGAAATGCTGACAGACGATCCATTTTTCTGTTATCTTTCTTCAAGTTTTATTTGTAAATGCACTTGAAATCATCTGACTTTGTTGAATTTCATATCAAACTTTCTGTAAATAGGTTTCCTTTCAATGATTTTTGCTAGTTTGAGAGATTGTACTGATCACATTTTTTTTTTTTTTTAATCATTCTTTTCAAAACTTTTTGCAAATGAACCCTGGGCAGTCTTATCTTTCTGTTTGATAAGGCCAAGTGTCATTAACTAAGTAACTTTCAGAGTTCTTTTAGTCTTGAATATTTGCATATTAAAATCTCCAAGTTCAGAAGCAGTTGAAATTTAGAAATATACTCCTTGATAAACTTCACGTTTTTCTTTTCTTTCAAATATAATATAGTTTACATTGAAGTGAGGTCATCATATGGTTTAGGCCATGCACATTGTACTTTTCTACACCAAAGAGCTTTCCTGAAGACCAGTATCTAGTAGCACTCAACAGGAGCCTAAAAACATATGAAATGATCAGTGAGTTCTGGGAGCAGAATCTTCTCTCTCTTCTTAAGAACTAAAATCTTCTTGAGAGAAATGGAATTTGAAAATTAGACCACATGAATATGAGACTTTGTTTTGTCCTAAATCCTTTAAGGATTCCCATTCTAAATCTCTTTGTTCTTCCACTTGTCCCAGCAAATGACTAAAAAACCAAACTATCTCTTTGTAGTTTCTAAAATTCTTCAGTAACCTTGAGTCATTCTGAGCTTTAACATTCATTATTCTTAGATCATGTCACATTTTTATATTGATTCTCCATTAAGGGTTTTATTTTTTTGTTAGGTTTTTTTTTTTTTTTTTTTTTTTTTTTTTTTTTTTTTTTGAGCCACTGTTTCCTTACTGACCACATTTAGGGTTTTCTTGGCAAAGATACTGGAGCAATTTGCCATTTTCTTCTCATTTTCAGATGAGGAAATTGAGGTAAATGGAGTTAAGTAACTTTCCCAGGGTCACACAACTTGTAAGTAATAGTATTATGTCAGAGCCAGAGTTAACTCATGAAGATGAACCTTTCTAATTACAAGCCAGGTACTCTATCCATTTTGCCACAAAGCTGCCCTGTTTCATTAGTAGAATTCCCTCTTATTCCTAATTCAGTGTTTAAATGACTCACCTAAGGCTTTAATACTCAAAAATTTCTGCTTGTTCGGGACAAATTTCATGTAGGACTCTCAAAAGTGTTTGAGGCTGCAAATGGTGATCTGTGAATTCTAGTTCATTGTGTCCATAAAGTCATAGAATAATCACAGAAAAAAAATCATAAACTTTCTGATCTCTTACAGAAGGAAGCACCCATTGAAAAATAAGCCTTCGAAAGTTAAAACCATGAAGAAAATGTACTACTCTGTACATTGCTATTACAGTATATTGCTACATTTAATTTTGAATAATTAAAAAAATTCACATTGGGTATAGAAGGGATAAAGTACCACTTGAAAATGAAATAAAAAAATTCTAGAATCTTTTAGGAATCATTTTTAATATAACCCAAAATACAGAATTGAAGTCATGTTGAGCTCATAGAAACCATGTTCAGTTTGAAAATTTCTCATTTATAACTCTTACTGCTTGCTTTGTCCTTACCCAGGAGTCTGCTTGGGAACATCTGAATTTGACTCATTTTTATTTCTCCCCTAAGAGAATTCAGTTCTTCTGTCAACATCAAACTAATAAAGCATGACATAGCATAATGTGGTAGAGAGAATAATGTATCTGGCATGAGAGGTTTCTAGTTCTACTGCTAACTACCTACCTTTTTGATTCTGAGAAAGTCACTCTCCCTAATTCTGAGTCTCACTTTCTTCAACTGTGAAACTATAGAATTGGACTAGAATTCAGAAGGTCTTAAACTACAATCTATAAACTTGTCTTTAAAAAAAATATATTTTAGTAATTCTTTGAAAATATTTGGTTTCATATAGAACTAGATTTCTATAAAGTCCCATCAAGCTCTAAATTCCATGTTCCTGGAATTTGTGATACTTCTACAAGAAATTACAACATCATGAGACTTATATAAAAATCAGGTTTATTACAAGAGAAATGAAAATGCATGTGGAACCCAAAGGGTCTTTACAGAAGTTTACATTTTTTATAAAAGCAGGACAAAGGAAGGAGAGGATACTAGGAAGGTATCCTCAGAAGGAAGGGGAGGGAATGGTGCAGTAAAGTTGGTGAAAAAGACTTGCTTTGTGGGGAGGAGCAAGGTGATGACAAAAATCTCACTCCTTTCCTTTCAGTATTGCTAGACTATAAAGATAGAAGGGTCTACTTACCTGCAAAGGATCCCAGCTACACAAGAAATATCCCAGTCTAATAGAGTGACTGGCTCCTGTCTTGCCTCCTAAGGACACACTGGCAATCCAGCTTGGGATGCAACAAAAAATTATGTCAGTTCAGGAAGAGCTTCATCCTTGATATATTTAGGGCCTCCTGCATACTCTGGGTCTAGTGTTTTTAGAAAATATGGCAACTCAAAAAGACAAGATCGAGGGATCTCTTAATAGCTCTTAACAATTTGCAGATTAATAAAAAATAATTCACAGAACAATGATTTGTATGTTGATTGTCAGTTCCTTGAGAACAGGGACTATTTTTGTATAGATATTTAGTCTGGCACATCACAGATGCTTAATAAAGGCTAATTAACTAGCTGAGACAAGGAACTAGTATCCTTTCTTAGATAGCAAGGTCATAGTTAAAGACCACTTTCTAGTGAATGCCTCCTTCTTCTTATGCAAGGGTTCAGTAATATAGGCCTCACAAAAAGGCAGCAATCGATCAAAAACCCCCTCTGTATATTGTTATTATAGTATATTGCTGTTACAATATCTGCTACTTCCGTTTCTTTGGAAGTAGCCTTGGTCCTGTGTCCACTGCCTTTATGATGGTTTCTTTCTATCTAGGTCTGTTTGATACCACTGTCAGCTTTTTTTTAACCTCAATAATATTTTATTTTTATTTTCCAAATACATGTGAAAATTGTTTTCAACATTCATTTTTGTAAGAATTTGTGTTACAATTTTTTTTCTTCCTCTCTTCCTTGCCTCTCCTCTCCACAAGACAGCAAGAAATTTAATCTAGGTTAAACAAAGGCAATCCTATCAAACACATTTCCATATTTGTAAAGTAATAAAAGAAAAATCAGACCAAAAGGGGAAAAAAAACATGAGAAAGAAAAAGCAAACATACAAAAAAGGTGAAAATACTATGCTTTGATCCACAATCAGTCTCCATAGTTCTCTCTCTGGATGTAGATGATATTTTCCATCCCCAGTCTACTGGAATTCCTGTGAATCACCACAATGCTGAGGAGAGCCAAGTCCATTACAGTTGATCATCACATAATCTTGCTGTTACTGTACCATTCATCTTTCATCACAACCCTGCACCTTCCTGACTGGCTCCAGGTCCCCTTGCTATTCTAGTACACTGCTGTGCCAGTAGCTTACAAGGAAAACAAAACAAAACAACAATCTGATTATACTAAAATGCGGTTATCAATTTTTTTTAACTTTACACAATCCAGATTAAAAGCCTTTCACTAATTCAGCATCCTCATTTTACAGATGGAGAAATTAAAAACTATAAGAAAGAAGTAATTTACCTGAAGATACATATAGGCAGTAACGAGCACAGCCCTCAAAGCTGGTTTTTCTGGCTCAAAAACTAGTGGTTTCTCTATTCTCCCATACCACCTTCTTCAAAGATGGAATTGGAAGAAATTAAGAAGAAGCTACACAATGTTAAAAATATTTATTTGTCTTGATCAAGAAGTCTCTGATCATTTTTAGATTGATTTTTATAGCATTATACTCATTACTATCTTTTAGAGATGAGATCTATAGATCAGTTGCTATTGTTATTTTTCAATCACTTTAAGAATAATATTCCTGTGTTTTTAAGAGTTTAATATCTTTCTCTTTTTAAAATACAGCATAGTAAGAACAACTTACTCAGTGCCCTTAAATTTGTCACATTTAGCACTAAGTTGTTTTATGCATACTTGGTCTGGTCAAGGTGCTCTTTCCAGTTTTGTTTTCTTTGAGTACCATTTCTACTTCTTCATACCATATATCAGACACTTTGATGTTGATTCCAAATGTGGTAATTCCATTGTCACTGATGGACAAATCTGTTTGTTATAGACATCTTTAAATACCTTCCCCATTTCTCATCCCTTATGCTTTTATCAACACCATAGTTAGATAATCTCAGATTTGTTTAGTCTCTTACAAAAGTTTATATATACTTGTTTTTCCTTATGCTATTTCTCCCTGTTTTGCTTAAAGTGCTATTGCTCATAATCTTCGTAACATGCATATAGCAGGTTTTTGAATAATCTCTAATGCTTTGGTCACTCTCACGTACTACTCTTGAACCATGTTTTCCAACTCTTTTTTCACTCTTCTCCTTTATTTCCTCCCTTTGCATTTAAGTCACCAAGTATTTAAGTATATATTAAGTATATATTTAATTTAGAAGATGCTAATTTAATTTGGAAGAATTTATTATCAGATATATTATCAGATTATCAGATAAGCTAATTGGCAAGTAGGCTACTTTTACTTTTATGGTGATCTTTTTTGCAAGTAATTATTTTGGGCAATGCAGGAAGAAATGACCAAGCATCTTATGAAATGATATTTCCTATGGAGATATGGAGATATTTGAAGATATGAAAAAAACGATTCTGTCTTTCTGAAAAGAAACCATGTGTTTATTAACTGTCATCTAATTGCAACTTGCTTTTTCCTTTTGATTTCATTTCTAGCAAGACTATTAAAATTGGTAGAATTCAATTTCTTCAGTAGCATATATATATATATCATATATATATTTATAATCTATAATCAAGAATCTTAGAATCTCTTAACCAATAGTTGTTAATATTTAAAACTGATCTATCCCCTTTTCTGTCAGTTTGTCACCATCACTGCAAAAGGAGGCTATATATTATTGAGCACCATTTTGCATTTTTTAATAGATTACCATGCCCTTTCATTTCCAAGTGTTCACCTCAATGATGATGAATCTCCCTTAACTTAATTCTTAGGACATAATTCAACAGTTATTTGGTCATCATATTTGTGTTAATCAAGAAAAGTTGTGGATTTAGCTTAAGTGTCTTATGGGACAATCTAAAACAATACTTAATGCACATATGCTATGAAGAAGACCATATACAGCTGAATTATATCAGAGGAAACATCATAAAAGAGGTTTGAATTTTTTAAACTGGGAACCGACCTCATGTATCTCTTTATCTTTCTGACATTATGAGCTTTGAATACAATGTCTCATAGAGACAGGCCTTTCCTATTCATCTTTCCCACTCTGAGTGCCAAAGATGATAGACAGAAATAGATTTTGCCTGACAATCTTATTTTTGGGGGGTGGGCGAGAGGTAGTCCCAATGTGACACCAAACTGACCTTAGGAATGTTCATCATCTGTCATTAGATATACATTGTGGGGAAGTAAATTTGTTATGACTCATAGGAAGCAAGAGCTAGAGACTAGGCCCTGTGTGTAACAATGACAGAAGGAAGAGGATTGGACAGGATTAATATAATCTCCCTTCCAACCATTTCCCTCTTTTTTCAGAAATTAGTTGGTGCTGAGTTCCACCTAACTGCAGAGGCTTTTCTCAGTGTAGTCATAGGTCTTTTTGTAGCTTGACTATAGTAACAGTATAGTATACTATACTGTAACTAACCCTCAGTCTCCAAAGTCATATATATATATGTTTTATTAGATAAAAGACAGTAGAGTTAAAATCATACTATTCAAGATGACCTGGTTATGGATGGCATCGGCAAAAATCAATCTATCAGGCTCCAGAAGATAAAGGTATATTCTGACATTAATCCCTGACCCCATTTGAGTTGAGAGATTTCCTGTTTCAATTCAGAAAGAAGTTGATAATATTAAAAATGAAATGAAACAAAAAAAAAAGACTTGTGGAGTTTGTTATTAATATAATTATGCAAATTGTAAATGGTTTGATATTATTCTGCAACAGTTTTTTAAATTATATATTATACTAAGCCATCTCTAGATTTTTCAGACACGCTATAAACAACAATGACCCAGGTACATTTCAATTTAAAATTATAATTACTAATATCATTGGAGCTTGTCCTTTAAAAATATGTATTTACCTCCTATAACTTTTTGTTATATAATATGTACTAAGCACCCACAATGGACTAGATGATAGCTTTTTTAGAGACAGCAGAACCAAACTAATTTTTAAAATGGAAATTAATTCAATAGTCTAGGGAAATACTATTACAAAAACAATGCACTGCTGCATTCCATTTAAACCAATTCAGAAAGGCATATGGGTGGGAAGATAAAAATAAATCAGTAAGATGAAAAGAAAAGTGAATCACTTATTCACTTAACTCCAATGATGTTTCCATTTCTCAAAATACTTTTGAAAGTACTTTTCAGAAAAGAAGCTAATATCTGATTGCTAACTACATATGGAATGAGTCAAGAATTTGTCTGCTTAAAGATTTGAGCCCAAAGTTCTGTTTGCACATTGTCCAATTTACAAAAATCACATTCCTTTTCATGAGACTCTCTTTTAGTTCTTTAAGAAAGAAGATGATCTTCCACTGCAGGAGTTTATCACTTAAAAAAGATGCAAAAAATCAGGAAACTGAGTCTATTCATTAAAGTCAGATAGACACCAGAAGACAAATTGTTTCCTTAACCTATCCTAATATTCTTTGAAACATTCGCCTTTAATAACTTTACTTTAATAACTAGGAAAATACTGGAAAAAGAATGTCATCAAATTCATTACAAACTTATTTCTGAGCCACTAGGGAATCAACTTGTTAACTACTTATATTCTTAAGACCAGTTTGTTGTCACATTAGGGCACACACACACACACACACACACACACACACACACACACAGGATTTGTTGTTGTTGTCCTACAGTCCTGTCCAATTCTACATTGACCTCTTGACCCCTTTGCAGATTTTTTTGGTAAAAATACTAAAGTAGCCTGCCATTTTCCTCTCCAGCCCATTTTACAAATGAGGAACTGAGACCAATGGTTACATAACTTATAAGTATCTGAAGCCAGATTTGAATTCAGGAAGATGAATGTTACTTTCTCTGAGCCTAGAAATCTATCCATTGTGCCACCTGGCTGCCCACATAAATGTCTACCCAGGTAAAATCTATTTCTATCAACTTTGGTACCCCAAATGGAGAGAGTTTATGGAAGCTGCCCATATATGTGTATGTGCAGCTCATGTCCATTCCTAATTCCAGGATCTCTACTGAGTTTGCTCTGGTTTTGAATCTCCCCTGTAGTTTTCTTTGTGGTTGAGTAGCTACAAGGTTTAGGTTCAGTTTCTGACAAGCCTCACAAACCACTCCAGTAGTCCCCAGAGCCTTTGAGTTTAGGTAATCAACAATAGAGAATCAACAGCTGTGCATGCAAATAAAAAAGAGTTTGATGATATTCCAGGCAATAAAAGAGCATTTAGGACATTCTCTTGGTGCTGATAATCTCTAACATAGATGTGTTTAGCAAACTGCTCCTTGGAAGTCTGTGACAAGAGTCTGAAGCAGAAATTGGGTGAGTGGAGAGAACGCAGAATACAGATTGGTGAGGAGAACCATAACTCTAGATGTTGTATATATAGTTAGGAGTTGTAATTTGAAAGTCTGAATTGATGATACTAAGTGATTATTAGCGTGCTGACATATTAGCACAGGGAGAGGGAGTTGTGAGTAAAGGTATATATTTGGTGGATTTGGGGGTATGTATCCCCAAGTAATTTGAAAATTGGGATGCCCAGCAATTTGTCCAAGTGTGGGTCTCTAAGAAGATTGATTTTGCCTTTTGGTAAGTTTTGATTTGTTTTCTTTTTTCTTTCTTTTTTTTTTATGGAAAAAATTTTTTAACCTCCTTCCTCTTTCAAGTCAGTACTTTTATCCTTATGATTAATTTTGTTTAACCTTTATTTGATCCTAATCTGTTCCCACGTTTTCCCCCTGCCCCACTTTTATATCTTAAAATTCTTTGAATATATTAAAATTGTTAATTTATCTTTTTATTTCATGCCTCTTTTAGTTTGTCCTTTTCTTGCCCTATTCTCATCTAGACTATTCTAATTTCTCTTCATTCATGGGCTACTTAGCTTAAAGTCTCTTCTTTATTTTCTATCTTTTATGAAAGATAGGATTTCAGAAATATAAGAGTTGGTCCCTTTTCTCTTTTCTCTTTTCTATTCCTCTACCTATATGTTTGTAGATTTTACCCTCATCTTCCTTTCCCTTCATTGTCTTTGTCTATTTGTTTTTAGTGTTTATTTGTTTTTATGAGGGTCTTTTGTTGTGCCCCCTTCTTAGAAATATCAATTTAGTAAAGGAGATGGTGAGGGACAAATCATCCTGTAATTCCAAATCATTGTGCATGATTCAATGCCTCTATCCCATACCATGACCATCTTGTAACTCCCAAAGTCATTTTACACAACTTCTGGAGCTATGATCTCTTCTCTATCTGGATTCTTGACACCTCAGGGGAACCATATACTCTTCCTAGGGTGAAATGCTGTTTTGTAAAGTTCAAACCATGTTGAGAGAAAGTGGTTTCTCAAGGTGACCATTCTCTCCTTGTGAAAACCATTATGATTCCAGTCTTTTCTACTTCCATGAGATTGTGTTTCCATTGTATTTTTCCCCACTTCTACAGAGATCAGCCTTTCACCTTGTTCTTTTCCCTTCTTGTGTACCGCCAATTTCCCTATTTATCTTATCTTTCCTTTCCCCACCTGAGTTACTTTCCACAGTGTCACAAAAAAAATTATTTATATATAGTTGAGCAAATGTTTAATATATATAAGATTAATTTAGCTATACTTTCCTCAAAACTGTTAGCCCTTCATATCTTTTTGGATCTTGATGAGCAATTTGTTCTTTAATTTAATTCTTAATTGGATTTGTTTCTAGCCCTAGAGACATAGGCAAATTGATTTTGTTGCTTAATTTTTTCTTGACATTTGGAATTATAACCTTATGTTTCACTTCTTTGACATGTTTGCAAGTTGAAGTGTAATGTTCAGGCTAGCTTTCTGTCATAGTATGACCCAGTTTCATCCAGTAGTCTGACAGTCTGATAGTCTCAACCAGTCTTTCTCTCCCTCCAAGCCCCTTTCCCCATCTGACTTTGTCCCCAATTTAGATACCCTGTTATAATTACATCATTACAGTATACTGAGTATGTGTGAACTAAAGAACCATTACATCACCATGCTAAGTATTAAGTATATATGTGAACTAGAGAACAATCATGTCATCAATTCCACTGAGTTAACACTTGCTTCAAATATACATGTCCAGAATTCTGGCTCTCTACATTGAATATTCTCACCTTTGATTTATTTTTGAAGGATTGATTCAAATGCCTTTGCTTTTGTTGAAAGCTCTTATGTTTCAGTTTTTAGAAAATAGGTTATTTTGGGCTATATCATGAAAACCATTGTTTTTTGAAATGTCATACTCCAAATTATTCTTTAATTTCTCTTTGCTATGGAGTCATTCTAGATGGCTAGATTTTACTTTTCTTTATTACTGTTTGAGAAAGGTAGGGAGTAGAGAGACCAGTGTCACTGGATCCAGTAGTATTTTGGGTTAATGGTTTGGGGAAATTGGGAGGGGTGGGAGAAGAAATAGATTTATAGGCTGGATTTATACTTGTTTCCTAAAAAAAACTACCACTAAGTCATGTGGCATTGCATGGACAATTTAAAGAGATTTCTTTCTAAATCTAATTAGTTTAAATTTTCTATTAGCCACAAATGTCAATATTATATGTATAGTCTTGAAATGGATCCTCTATTCTACTCTGTATATAATCTCTCCCTTGAGGATCTTATCCACTCTACCAATTTTAATTATCACATCTATGCAGTTGACTCCTGAACCTCTATCTTCTATTCTTTTTTTTTTTTTTTCCTGAACACAAATTTCTACTTGGATGCTCCAATAGCAGTTCCACCTAGGGATTTCTGCAGCTAAATACATCTTTCACTACTCCCAACTACTCCCTGCCTAATTCTTTATACCCACTTTTTTTAGTAAGTGGTTTAGTTCAACTTCAACAGGTACTTGTTAAGTACTTATCTGAAAAGAATGGAACATTGTTTTATGGACATAAAAATAAATAAATCATTTCTGCCTTTAGGAAGTTTGCGATCTATTCAGTTCATTAAGCTAATTAAGTATTTATTAAGCACCCACTATGTGTAAGGGACAATGGTAGGAACTGGTAATGTAAAGACAAAAATGGAACTCCCTGTTTTCAAGGAACTTACATTCTAGTGGGAAGCTACAAGATATTGCAAATATTTTAATACCAAAAAGATCTGTTACTTTTCATCAATGCTGAACACTCTTTTATTACCTACATCCAGAACTGTTATTAGGACCAAATGAAATAATATTTGTAAAAAGTATTAAACACAGTACTTGGAACCTTGTAGGTACTATGTAAATGCTTATTCCTGCTCCTTTCCTCTTTTCCTGCTGGTGCATATTGCCATCGCTCCATGCATTCAGCTCCTGAGTTTATGTGGCTAAAAATAATCATTACCTGGTATTTCAGATGACAAGCTTCTATGAAGTTAGCTAGAATGGTCCTTAGATATAGAAAAAGAGGATCATTGTATAGCTTTTCCAGTATGGTAAGACCTATCAAAACTACTATTGCTGAAATAAGTTTTAAATATGTAGGGACAGCAGAGTAAGGTCCAACTGGGATGATGATGGAAAGCTTTACAAATGTTCTGATATCATGGAGTGCATTAGAGTTTTTTTTAACCAGTAAATCCAGTTCTAAGCTCACTATCTAAGCTCACTAAGCGCACTCTGTGGCTTCAGCTTTCATGCTGCCACTTTTCTTCCCTTAACAATATTTGCAAGCTTCCAGCCTACATAGGTTAGCAGCTATAAGGAGAAGGCCACAGGGATTCATTCACCCCATTCCCTATATAATGATACACCTACATCTTAGTTATTTAAAGGAGATTTACTATGAAACATTATATAGGAATATGCAATAGGAAAAGTGAGAAAAGCAACTGATAAGAAAAAAATATTGACAGTTTACAGATTTTATAGGTTGTCATAATTTAATATTCCATTTCCTATAAGCTATTTGCTTACTCTTTTATCTAATTTTTTTTTCTGGACTCAATCATGATAGTAATTTGGTTTGAGTTCCATAAGTGTGGAATTGGTGGTCAGAACTGCCCATTTCACTCTTCCAGAATTTATCTACCCAGTTCACATCATGGAATATTAAAAGTTGGGCCTATGCAAAGACTTTGTTCCAAATACCACCCTTATTTGGTATAAGCAACTGGGAAAAAGCAAAGGATACCTGTGGTCTGATAAACAAAACATGTTCACTGTTGCTTTCATTGCATAGACCCTAGTGATGACTACAGAGAGGCTGAAGTTAGTGGTCTCCAGAGAAAGAATCTCCAGATAAACATATTGTAGAGAAAAGTATATAAGAGTAAATATGAGTCAGTAGGACTCAGTTTGAATCTAGTCTCAGATATTTAGTAGCTGTGTGATTCTACAAGTCATGTAACATATTTGAACAAAATATGGATAATAGCACCAAATTCATAGGTCTGTTGTGAGGATCAAATGAGATTTTCAAATAGGTGGTGATGATGATATTGATGACAATAATGATTAAGTAGTATTTATATATCCCTTTGTAAAATGCTTCATATATGTTATCTCATTTAAGCTTTCCCACAAGCCCATATGGTAAATATTATTATTCTCACTATTTTACAGATGAAACAACTGAAGCTAAGAGGTCAAGTGACTTGCCCAGAATCATATAGCTAGATTGTCTAAGGCAAGATTCTAACTCAGGTTTATCTGACTACAAGTCTGATACTCTATAAACTTTGCTCTCTGACCAAATTGTAGTCTTCCTCCTCTTCCCACACTCTGTACCACAGATAAACTGGCCTTCCCTCCTTTCTTACAAACAATACTCTTATTTCCTTTTTCAGTGCTTTGTATTGGCCACCACACATTCCTAGAATGTACTCCCTCCTTACTTCCACCTCATAGAGTCCTTTCCTTCCTTTAAGACACATTTCATGCACAAAAACTTTCTTGGTTAGCCCCAATTTCTAGTGCCTTGCCCACAACTATTTGTATATTAATTATAATAGCATTTATATAGCATTTTTCATTTTGCAAAGTGTTTTACATATCAATATTTTATCCTCACAAAATCGTAAGAGATATTATCCTCATATTACAAATGAAGCAGCAGAAACAGACAAGTGACTTGCCCAGGATCAAACAGCTAATGAGTGCCTGAGGCAGGATTTGAATTCAAGTCTTCCTGATTTAGGTCTAGCTACCTTCCTATTACTGTCCTTTACATTTCTGCAGTATCTATTTTTATGTATTTTTATTTTCTCCCTCACTAAAACATAAGCTTCTTATGAGTTGGGATTGTTTCATTCTTTGTCCTTTTTTTGTCCAGCAGGCACTTTAAAAATGCAAAACACCTAATAGGTGCTTATTAAGTAATTAATTGATAGTCATCCTTTTCTGCAACTCTTCCAGAACCCCAACTATCTAAATGAATTGTTCAGACATTGCTCTCCTCTTGCTTGTCATCATGGTTTATCTCCACCAAAGTTTCAGTATGACACCAACCATCAAGATCAAAGCCTTCTTCTGTGAAGCTTCCCTTGGCTATTTTAAATCACAATAATCTTTCCAGTCTCTGAGGGAGACAATGTAGGGGGAAAAAAACCCCACTGAATTTCAAGTTAGACTCTGCATCCAAATCCTGTTTTCACTCCTTATGACCTTTGTGGTATAGAACAAATAAGTTAGCCTCTCTTGGACTGAATTTCTATATTTAAAAAACGAGGGGTTTAGACTATATGGTCACTAAGTTTCTTTGCAGCTCTAAATCTACAATCTTAAAACCTTCTATGACCTTATTATATGTAACACTTACTTGGCACTTATCACACACTGTCTTATATTGTTATTCAATTTTTTCAAAGTGTAAATTATTTCCCAAACTAGACTTCATAGTGGCAGTGAAGATATCTTTATATTTCTCAAAACACTCAGTACAGTGGTGTTGAATTGTATATTATTATTGTCCCCCCCCCTCCAATCCACCACTGTATAGTATAGTAAGTAGTCAATATCAGATAACAATAAATAGTAAATAGGAATTAAGAATAGAAAGGAGAAGATAGAAGATATATGCCAAAAAATCCCTGCTTCCTAAATTAATTAAAGACATATCCAGAGTATGACTAAATTAAGAGAAGCTAGCGAGGCTACACAACAGCCCTACAGCCTGTATATGGCAGATAGACTGCAGATATGTCTACTAAAACCAGAGAAATGTTACAAAAATTAGGGAGCTCTAAGATGGCACAGATAACTTTGAAATAATATTGATTTACTGACAGCCTAAACCCAATATGGTCTGGATAAGAGTTACGGCTTCTTTTCAGAGCCTTATAAGAGTGGGACCCAAAACCCTTCCCCTTGAGCACTTCTTCACCTATGCTATGAGTCCATGCTGCTCAGATGCTCCTAATTCCTATCCTACATTCTGGAAGTAATTCTATATGTCCTTTTGTCTTCCCCATTTCTTTGCTGAGCTGTCTTTCTTCCTGACCCTGTGCTAGTTGCCAGTCTCTGTGCCAATCTCTGTGACTGATGCATTACTCCTCACTTGCTGCTGTGATCTTTCCTTGTGAGTATCCAAAGAATCAAACTTTTTTCCATCCTGGTCCAATCAGGAACCCCTGTATGGTTCTTTTTCTTAGTCATAAACAGGGCACTTAAGCTGGACTTAATTTGTTACCAGCCACACCTACTTTAGGCAAGCTTGGCACCATGAATCCATTGATAGAAAGCAAGGCAAACAAAGGAGCCTTGTTGCCTGCCCCCATAACATAGAGGTCTCCCCAATGGTCAGGTCTTCATGGAACATACCCCATAAATACACAGTAAATAAGTAGATTGACTTATTAGAAAATTAGAAAACAGCAAGGAATGAATCTAATTTGTGCAAGTTATCAAAACTATAAGGCATTAGAGTTAATTCTTTAGTAAAAGTTGATGAATAAAGACATGAAAACCACAGGAGAAAAAAAGAATAAGATTCTATAACACTTTCTAGAAATTGAGATTTCAAATCATCCTTCAGCATTTCATCATATAGAGGCTGGTCAGTGAACAGTGCCCAAAATAATCCCTAGAATAATGAGGGTTGTCTTGGCATTTGATTGCTTGGAAATTTCTGTCATAAGGCACTGAACTTATAAATTCAGAACCCTTTCCTTGGAGCTATTTGGAAAAAGAAGCTGGTTATGAGTGATGTTCTAATTCTGTCTCTGTGTCATGCCTTCTATATCATAATCAAGCTATAGTAATGGTAGTTTTGTGGATTTGTGAGTATATGGAAGAGTAAACAGCCACTATACACAGTCTACTAAAGTAAGCCTTTACAATAAATCAAAGATTTACTTAAAATAGCATCAGTTAAAAGTTCAAATGTAGCCTCAGACACCACGTGACCCTAAATAAGTAATTCTGTTTGCCTCTGTTTCCTCAACTATAAAATGTTGCATCTATCTGTAAGAGTTGTCAAACTCAAATGAGATAAAATATACAAAACATTCAGCACTGTGTCTGGAACGTAGTGGGTACAATATGAATATTTATTCCTTTCCTTTTCTCCAAAAGGATATTGATAAGATAGAGTATTAGGCTAATCACAAAATAAAATTCAGCAGGGATAAACCTTAAAAGTATCTTTAAGTTTAAAAAATCAACTTCATAAAGCAATTTTCAAAAATATAGAATAGAGAAAGCATGGTTTTATAGCATTGGAGATCATAGGATTATAGATTAAGAACTAAAAGGAACCTTAGAAGTTATTAAGTTCTTTTTATAGATGTTTATTTCATTTCAAATATGAGGAAACTTATGTTAAGAAAAAGTTAAGTAATTTACCCAGCTCAAATAATTGTTTTGGTCACGCAGAGTTTTCTAGAAAATATTTGAACTTGTCTTCCTGTTTCTATAATAAGTGCTCTATACTCATCAATTCATCTGGAAAAATTCATCAGCAAACATCTAAGAGAGAGTGGACTTCACGCTTACAGTTATGTTGGCAGTATAAAATACAGGCAAAAAACAAAAAACAAAACAAAAAAGCAAAACAAAACAACAAATCAATGAATGCTATGTTGGGTTGTATTAAGACAAGCATAGATTCCTGGAATAAAGAAATCATAGAACTTCCCAAAGCTTTTCTCTGATCTCAACTAAAATATTGTTCTCATTTCTGGGCTCTATGGTTTATGACAGATGTTAATAAAATTGAAGGTAACCAGGGTGGTGAAGGGTTTTAAGTCTATTACATATTAGGATTGGTTGGAGTAAGTGAGGATGTTTATCCTAGAGAAAAAGAGGATTCAAGGGATACATTGCAGCTGTCTTCAAATATTTTAAAGTTTTCATAAGGAAGGACTAATTTTGTTTAGTTCAGCAAGAAGGCAGAACTAGAAGCAAGAGGCAGAATAATTAATTAAATAATAATAACAAGAACTAGCATTCATATAGCAATTGAAGGTGTGCATAGTTTGTTATAAATGTTACCTTTTAATCTTCATAACATTCCTGTAAGGTAGGTCCTATTATTTTACAGATTGGGAAAGAGATAAATTAAGTGATAAGGGTTACAAAATTAAGCAAATTCTAATCCTAAACAAGATTTGAACTCTGATCTTCCTGAGTCCAAGCCTGGAATTCTATCCACTGTGCCATCTAGTTACCTGGAAACTTTTTTTTTTCCTTTTTGTGTTTTTGTTAGAAGTTGCAGAGACAAATTTTGTCTTGATATCTGGAAAAAAAACTTCTTAACCATTAGATCCTTCACAAAGTGGAACAGGTTACCTTTAACAGTATTAAGTCTTTTCTCCTTGGAGATATTCAGACAAATATCATCTTAGGTACAATTTTTCATTTATGTTGGAATCAGGATTCCTTTAGTCATACTAAACTCTACAAGATCCCTAGCAACTAGCAGTTCCTTTGAGTCTGTGATTTACAAGGGAAAAAAATAAAGAAGCATAGAGGCAGTGCTACCTCCTGTATACTTCAGTCTCTGATTTATCATACATATTAATCTTTTTGCAAATATGTATGATATTTTAATGAAAATTTAGTTGTTATATTGCTATAATCATAGTTCTGTGGTCTCTCTCTTTCTTTATAAATATAAACATATATTCTGAATGTACACAGCTTAATGTCTTCTAAGAGAAAAAATGAAATTATATACATCATCTTTTTTTTAATATTTTATTTTATTTTATAATAACTTTATATTGACAGAATCCATGCCAGGGTAATTTTTTTTTTACAACATTATCCCTTGCACTCGCTTCTGTTCCGATTTTTCCCCTCCCTCCCTCCACCCCTTCCCCTAGATGGCAAGCAGTCCTATATATGTTAAATATGTTGCAGTATATCCTAGCTACAATATATGTGTGCAGAACCGAGCAGTTCTCTTGTTGCACAGGGAGAATTGGATTCAGAAGGTAAAAAACAACTCGGAAAGAAAAACAAAAATGCAAATAGTTCACATTCGTTTCCCAGTGTTCTTTCTTTGGGTGTAGCTGCTTCTGTCCATCATTTATCAATTGAAATTATATACATCATCTTGATAGCTGCCATTCCTACCTTTGAGTGAACTAGCATCAAATATAATATAGACTGTCCTGAGAAGTAGAACCATTGAATGGAGGTTTTAGAAAGGAAGATGTCAGACAGACAGACAGACAGACACACACGCACACATATATATATTGGAAAATTATATATATATTCATATCATTTAATAATAATTAAAGCAGTCTCAAAATGGAATGGGGTGGCTCAATGCTGGAACTTTTAAAGATGATTTATCATCTATTAAAGGTATTGATAGGATAGTTCACATGTTAACAAAGTAGGGACTAGAAGTCCATTCAAATCCTTTTCAACTCTTAGAACATAGGACTCTATGTGAATGTTTTCATAATCATTTCAATCAATTAGGACTGTGAAAACACCATATATTTTGAATAAATATTTTGGCTATTAAGACCAATGTCAAATGTTTAAAAGAAGTTTTTAAAAAACATATTCATTATCATTGCATGGCTTAAATATATATTGAAGTATGACATCCTAGCAAAAAGGAGTCCTCTCCCCAGTCCCTGCCTTCTTAGAGCATTTAACTCTCTCGCCTAAAACTACTAAAACTAAGAGATGTTAAATTTTAGATACTGCAACATCCCATATAACTTAGTACTTGAAAATGTGGGACCTTTGGCCTCTCTACATAAACTAGTCTTAGTGAGAGGAAATTAACAAGATTTCAGTTCTTGATTATCTCATGGGTTAAGTGACTTTGGACAATTACTTGACCTCTTATACTCCTGTTTCCCTCTCTAGAAAATGGGGGTGATACTATTTATTCCTCTCTACAGTATAATTAATCAGCTAAAAATGGAAAAATGCAAAACTTTGAAAATAAAAATTCCACATAAATATTAACATTATTAATAGAAACTAGAATATCATTATCAACAACAAAATAGTCTTTCTTTGATATCTTTCTTGATAATGAGAAAAAGGAAATTCAAAGCTCTGCAAGGTATATTTTTATCTATCCTCTTGCTTAATAATTACTTAGGTTGGGCCCCAAAGTGATACAGGAAAGACAACAACAAAGGACTTTGGTGTTCATCTGTTTATTAGACACCAAGGACCACACTGGAAAAGTTCTCCCCAAATTCAGTGGTTTAAAAAGCCTTTAATAGTTCTAGACAAATATTCAAGTAAATGCATAATAAACAAGAGAAAGCAAATAAAATACATTTTAAAGCTTCCTTTGCCAAGACCTATTTAGACAAAAAAAAAAAAAAAAAAGATGCACTATAAACTTTCCTTCCTTACTACAATATTTCAAGGAATCGTCTAAAGACCCCAAACTACTGCCCGTGGGCCAGATGCAGCAGCTGAGGACCTTTATCCCCCTCACCCAGGGCTATGAAGTTTCTTTATTTAAAGGCCCACAAAACTATAGTCCTGCCCTCCAACAGTCTGAGGGTCAGTGAACTGGCCCCCTATTTAAAAAGTTTGAGGACCCCTGGTGGACTCTTCATCAATAAAAATATTCTCTCTACCAAAGCTGATTGTAACTCTTAGTGACTGATTGGATTCTTTATGAATTGCTATGGCTAATCTTCTGGTGATGTACTTCTCTTAACTTTATTGGACTGGTCTTCAGATGACAACCAGGCAGAGTATCACCCAGACCATACTCAAAGTATTTCAAGTTTCAGAGTTCTGATAGTGGCTAGGTTCCATTCTCATAGGTTTTCAGAACCTCTGGCTCATCCTTCTGCCATGATGTGATGAAAAAATGGAGTAAGACTTTAGTAGATGATTTAATTCATAACTGTTTCAAAACAGGACATATGTCTACATTTATAATATAGTTTCTTTTTTTAAAAAAAGCTTTTTATTTTTTAAAACATATGCATGGATAATTTTTCAGCATTGACCCTCGCATAGCCTTGTGTTTCAGATTTTTCTCCTCCTTTCTACACCCCCTCCCCTAGATGGCAAGCAATCCAACATATGTTACACATATTAAAATATATGTTAAATCTTATATGTGTAAACATACATAATATAGTTTCAAAGAATCTTTTCCCTTTGCTTGCAAAGTTAACAATACTGCTGCTATTAAAATTGTCACCCAACTTCTGTCACCCAACTGTGTTATTTCTCTATCATTAATAATTAGTCATAGCTTTATTATTCATTCTTATACACTCCTAAAATGAAGTATCACGAATGTGCTTAGATCCTTAGCAACAGAATATTCAGCATTCTATTTAACTGAGATATATATGTATCACCTATTCCCAAACAGATCTGTTGTCAGGGTGGCCTAACGAGAATGTATTTTAAGGCAGAAACAGACACAGTATCTCTCCTGTTTCCATCTATTTCAAACCCATCTGGAGGAAATTCCAAACACTGGCAACTTACTAAAAGCCTTACTATTGCTGCAGATACATATCCTCTCAGCTTTGAGAACTCCAGGGTGAGTTTAGGAGCTGGGAAGTTGTAATCAAGGATATTGAGCAGCAGGGGAAGCATAGCCATCCTGCACTAACTTATCCTGCACCTCAGCGAGTGTGTGCTGGGTCAGTCAAAGAGCAGGTTGCAGCTGCCTCCGAGGGATGTCAGAATGTTACTCAGGTAGAATCTCAATAACCCAGCTTTCCAAAAATAAGCAACTTTCGAAAAAACATAAGAGCTGCAAAGCCCTTTATAGTTTTGAATGGGACATACTGGGTGAAGTTTTCTCAAGAAGTCTGAGACCAGGCTTAAGTCACATGATCCCTATTCCCAGAGGAAAGAGCAGAGCTGGAAAATGAGTCTTTGGGACCCAGGTTGCAGGAAGTTACATGATCTCAAGGCTTAGAGGTCTCTAAAGGTCAGACTCTAAATTAATGACAGGAAGTTGCAGGAAGTGACATGACCCACAGGAAGCAGACAACATCAATAACCATTGGTCATTGATGGTTAATTCCTTTTTGTCTGACCAATGAAAAGGCTTAGGTATTTTGCTATTTAACCAGGTGTTCTGCTTCTGGCTTATCAGGTCGATGAGCACATGTTGGGAGCTGCAATGCTTCCCAAGTGTGGGGCCTCTCCCTGATGGGATTAAATAAATGCTTTCTCATTGTACCTGCAGATGTCTCTGATTAGTTAATTTGGGAAAGGGGATCTAGCACCCATTCCACACAGTTTCTAACTGGAACATTAGAGTGGACTGTATTAAGAATTATCTAAAGTAGGGATTCTCAACTATTTTTGCATCATGGACCTCTGACAATCTGGTGAAGTCCGTGTAACCCTTTTCAGAATAATGTTTTTAAATGCATAAAATAAAATATAGAGGCGTACAAAGAAAACTAATTATGTTGAAATATTGTTATCAAACATTATTTTTTTTAAGTTCTTGGATCCCAGTTTAAGAATTCCTTCTCTATAATAAAAATGTGTGTCTGTGTGCATGTGTGTGTGTGTGTGATGTGCATGCACACATACTAATTCAACATATTTTTCCATAGAAATGACTTTAATGAAATTTGCACTGCATTTAGCTTAAATCAAGTGCAGCCCTAAAATAAATATGAATATGTATAGATATTTCATTGTAGCATCCAAAATTAGGAGAAAGACATAACTAGAAACACTGGTCCCCTGACCCACTGCAGCAGAAGGTTGTTTAGGTTCACTGAAATAACAGCAAGAAACACCACTTTTGTTTGAGATTATGTTTCTTTATGTTTGTGTGTGTGTGTGTGTGTGTGTGTGTGTGTGTGTGTGTGTGTGTCACAAATTTCAAGAATGGAGGAATTTTATGGTGTCATGAAAATAAACTCAGATTCATAAGATCTGTGTTCAAGTAACTGCTCTGTCAGCATTGTAATCTTGTGATGCACACTTACTTTCTTCTCCTGTCTGGGAAAATCCCATCAGGCTATTATGAGGCATAACCAATTTCCAGACCATACTATTTATATAGAATAATTGTAAGGATGGAAATCTTTATCAGTCTTCATTGTCTACTCCCAATCTCTGGACATCTTTAAACAACCTTAGAGAAAGTGCATATATTTTAGATAGGTCTGGGACCTGATCTGCCAGGATTCCATATGGCTCCTCCTTGACCCCTCCCTCTGAGCTACGTAATTCTTTCCTGGTCCTGAAAAATTCCCGAGCCTGTATTTCTCCAATAAAATATTTGCTCATGATGAAGATCTTTGCTAGATCTTTTTCAAGAATAAGGCCACTATGAGGTGCACTCTCTCTCTCTGTGTCTCTCTCTCTCTCTGTCTGTCTGTCTCTCTCTGTCTCTCTGTTTCTCTCTCTCTGTCTCTGTCTGTCTCTCTCCCTCCTCCCCTCCCCCCAGCTTATATAGTATATATACTTTGCTTTACTATATAGCTTAACTGCTTAACTTTTATATGGAATTAATCTATCAGTGGATGGCGCATATTCCTTTAATGGATTTTTCCCAAACTCTTTTCCTTGGTAACCCTATTTCATATTTGCCACTCCATATGTCTATTTTACCTCTTATTTTATCTGTAACTTCTTCTAAATAAATCTACCCTTTGGTAAAGAGAATGGACTCCTATTTTGTTTTCCATATCACTGATAGATTGGCAACATAACTGGATATCAATAACCAGGGTTATTTAAGAAAGACATCCTCTTCTTCCTTAAAGATGTTTTGTTTTTGTCTTCAAAGAATGTATGATCTAGTGAGGAAAATAAATTGTTGTTTAGTTGTATGTCAGTAGTGTCCAATTGTTGGTGAACTCTTTGGGGGTTTTCTTGGCAAAGATAATGGAATAGTTTGCCATTTCCTTTTTTAACTCATTTTACAAATGAGGAAACTGAAGCAAACAGGGTTTAGTACCTTGTCCATAGTCACACAATAAATGTTTGAGGCCAGATTTGAACTCAGGAAGACTCTTATCTAATTGAATAGTTAAGGTAGTCTTGCTTAAGTTTCACAAGTGATTATTTGGAAGGAATAAAACATATATATGAATAACTGCACTATTAAAGTAGTTTAACTTAAGTGCCACAAATGGTTAAAATAAAATTCTGTTGGACATAAGAGCAAAGATCCATCACCTCGCACTAGTGTGATCAGAAGGAGTTTTAAGGGCATTGGATAAATCCTTCCACTTCTTTGAGCCTCAGTTTCATCATTTGTGCAAAGAGGAGATTAGACTAAATCATCCTTTTAGTCCTTTTGTAAGGTCCTTTTGTTGGAGGTGGACAAAGATTTCAAAGTTGCTTCTGAATGAATTTAGGCTCAGAATACTTCAAGGTAAAGTAAAAGAATTTAATGAGGTTTACTTACGCAGCAGACTCTCCTTAAAGGAGGGAGTAGCACAACCAGGATAAAGAGTGGTTCTTTTATAGAAGAAGAATACCTAGGATTGTCTGATTAAAAAAAAAAAAAAAAGGCATCAACTCACAATTGGGGAAAACAATGAAGGACCCAATGTGTGTACAATTTCCAAAGTGGCATACATCATTTTTGGGAAAGTCTCTTCTGTGGTTTTATTGGCAACATCCTGTTCTCTGATAGATCCCCATTGCAGGCCCTTTACCTTGTTCTTGCAGGACTCCTTAATTGTCTTATCACTTTTCTGCTTTAATTCTATGACTTTATAAATCTATGTGATGGTTTAAAGAATGTATAGCACTTCCAGAAGAAAATGTTGGCATTTCGTGGAGAAGGAAGTAATTTGAATAAAATACTAATATTAAGTGCTGGCATTTATAGAGTATTTTAAGGTTTGAAAAGCACTTTACAAATTTTATTTCACTTGATCCTCAAATCACCACAAGGCTGTACTGGAAAATGTTTAACAACCAGCTTGCCCTCTTAAAAAAACAATGTATTCATGACATTTAAAATTTTTAATCTATATTAGTAAGGTTTTCTTCATCATTTCTTTAAATTTAAATAATCAATAAAATAATAAATCGAGCCTGACACTTAATCGGTGGTTAATAAATGTCCATTAACTAATTGATTTATATTATTTGTTAGTTTCTGAGGTGGAAATACTTACTGAAAATTTAGCAATTTCTCTTTTTATCTCTCTTCCTGTAGAGAAAGGGGCTGTTATTAGCTGTTTTACAGATAAAGAAATTGAGGCAGACAGAAATTAATTAACTTGCTTAGAATCACACAGCTAGTAAGGATTTGAGATTGAATAGGTACTGAGGTCTTCCTGACTCCAGGTCCCATGTTCTATTTACTCCTTCATCCACTGCCTAAGGGAAGCTTGAGAATGATGAGTAAACCAGTTTGGCTGGGGGTGGAAGTTAAGGTAGATATAAGACTGGTATAAAGGTGTAATGTAAGGTAAGTTAAAAAGGTAGATTCACTGAAGGATAAAGAGGGTCAACCTTTTTGGATAGGCAGTAGGGACTTACTGAAGAATTTTGAAATAATGAATGATGATTTTTAAAATTCAATGTTTAAAAAGATTCATACCTTGGAAGGGGCAAAATATGGAAAGACAAGTAGCATTAAATCCAAATGTGAATTTAATTAGGACTTGAAGCAGAGTCACAGCAAAAGAAATGGAAAGAAAGGAATATCAAGGAGTCCTTGAATAATAGAACTTTTTTGTGGATTGAGTGAAAGAGAGAAGTTAAAGAGTTCTCCAAGATTTAAAATCTAGTGATATGGAAGGAAACTGCTGTCAATAACAGAAACAGAGACTTCAAAAGGAAAAGCTAGATGAAGGGAAAAAGATGGTTTTTGGCATAGAATCACAGACATGGAGCTTAAAGAAGCCTCAGAGATCATTTAGTCCAACTGTCCCCTTTTACTTAGAAAAAAAATAAGTTCAACTTCTGAAGATTAAATGATGTGCTCAAAGTCACAAAAACAATTAGGTTTTAGTACTAAGATATGAACACAGTTTTTTGATTCCAGAGCCAGTGTTCTTCCCACTGTAGCAAACACAAGACACCCTGGTAGAAATGTATTACTCTAGTTAGTAGCTTGTAGTTGTTTTTGCTATCTGTTTTTGGTATCTTAAAATATTCTACTATAATTATATCTCAACTTGAAAATAGAAAGAAATCCTGTTGTTACTTTTTGGCTATTAGAGATTCCTCATGGTTTTTGTTTTTATGCAGTTATCCATCTCATTTGATATAGCTGTCCCTTACAGCCAAAGCAGTGGATTCACAGTCTTCCTCTTGACGTTGATTTGTCACTAACCTGGGCATTTCTCCAAGTCCAAAGATAGTAGTGAAAATTATAGGCTCTTCCTACAGTTTTCTTTTTTTAGCAACAAGAGCTGAGCTCTATGTTAACAAGGCTTAACCTTTCTTGGATTTATAGTCTTTTTTTTTTCTTACAGAATCACCTCCTCAGCCTTATCAAAACAGTATTCAAAAAGAAACTAGACTCATTGCTTAACAATGAAAAAAAGATGGTATACATAATCTCTTACCAAACAGATTTTTGGTTTTATAAATATTCAGTCTGAACCAAGAAAATATGAAAAATATCATTTGAATGTCCTAACCTTATACCTTTAGTACTTGAATTTTAGAACAATAGGTTATAACATCCTGCATTTATTTATCTGTGAACATGTTGTATTTCCCAAATAGAAAGTAAATTTCTTAAGGGCAGGAACTGTCATTTTTAGCTTTTTCCCCCCAGTGTCAAGCTCATGCCAGACACATGGTGGATAGTTAATAAATGTTTGCTAATTTGTGTGTATGTATATGTATGTATGTGTACATAGATGTAATGTATACATATACATATAGACTCATGTAAATATATATGTATTATATATGTTTTGTTGTTTAATAATGTATGTTGTCATATCTTCTGAAAAAACAAAAACAAATTTATAACTAAATCTAACCTTTCCAATCTACAAATCCTAATTCACAATTCATAAAAAAAACATAAACAGATTTATAAATAAATCAATCTTTCCTGATCAACAAAAAATCTTTTTGAGTTTAGGCAATAAGATGGAAGACTAGACATTTTCTTTGGCCCTCATGACCTCTTAAAACTTCTAACCTAATTCTTAACCTTTAACATTAAAATTGATAAGACTCGACAACTGTTGGATAATATGGTAAATAAAAAGTACAGGATTATTCCAAAGTTGCAAATCTAGGTATGAGAAGAATGGTGGAAGCCTCAATAGAAATGGGAAATTTAGACAGAGAAAAGGGTTTGATGGAGGAATATCATAAGTTGTGGACATGTTGAGTTGAAAATCCTTATAGTACATGCAGATGCAGACTGCAATAAGCAGTTAGTGATATGAAATTGGAGTCTAAGAGATTTTCTCTTGGAGCTGGATATATAGTTTAGGAAGTTGTCTGCAGAGAAATATTAGTTAAGTTTATGGAAACTGATGAGGTCACTGAGAAAGTGTTGAGAAAGAAGAGGAGCTAGAAAACAGGGACTAGATATAGATGATGATCCAAAGATTAATAGAAAGAGTGGTTCAGCAGGTTGAAGGAAAATAGAGATCCATGCCACAAAAAAACCAGGGTGAAGAAGATTGTCAACAATATCAAATTCTGTAAAGTGATCAAGAAGTATGAGGATTAAGGAAAGTTATTGATCTACTTCAGTAGTAGCCTTTGAGACAAGAGGTTTTGTTGAGCCATAAGACTGAAAACCCAATTAGAAGAAACTGAAGCATAAATGGGAAGTAATAAAGTGGAGGCAAGAATTTTTTCCTAAGAGTTTAGCCATGAAAGGACTAAAATATAGGATGAATGCTTGAGAGAATAGTAGATAAATAAATAAAGCATTTATTAACTACTTTTAAGTGCTAGAAACTAAGGATTAAGTAGAAGGGCTATCAATAAAAGCCAAAAGAGAATTCCTACCCTCAAAGAGCTTATATTCTAATGGCAGAAGACAGTTCCTAAAGGAACACTGAAAAAAAGATATGGAAAGGAGTTGATGGGTAGTACCCTAGGGCAGCTATATTTTTGAGAGATATATCTCAATCAAGAGAAAGTAATTTGGAGGGGAAAGTGTCCTTCAGGGCGATATTTGTTTGTTTTGTTGTTGTTCATTGTTAGTTTGTTTTTGGTTTTGTTTTTAAGGATTTGAGATACCTGGGCATGCTTAAAAGTAGTAGGGAAAGAAACAATCGATAATAAGAGATTGAAAATTGTGAAGCGGGATTGATCTAAGTGTGTGTTTCCAGAGGATACAAAAGGAATGCAAAATAGATATAAAGGAGAAAAGTACACAGATAGAAGGGTTGAAATTTATAAGAAGGATCTCTTCTTCTCTGAGAATAGAATAGGGGAATTTTGAATATGAGATAACAATAGAGACTGCTTGTGAGCCTTAGGGAGTTGGGATACTCTTCCTTTCTATCATTATGAAGGATCAAGTCTCATCTCTGGATCCATGCACACAAGAAAACTAGATTCAGTTCTAAGAAAATCTGACGCCTAAAGAGAGGAGTTCGGGTCTTTTAAAAATTCTCTCTTTATATTTCACCCCAGAAATCCAGAAAAAAATTACTTAAAGTTAGGTTTGTCTCCTGTTTAGATCTCCCAGAAAGAATAAGTAGAAAGATATATTATAGATCAAATATAAAACAATTATTACTTCTTCTACATAAAGAAAATGATAAACACACACAAGACCCACAAGACTTAAGCAGACTTAAGCAGAGTAGTAACATGAATGTTATTACAATGTCCTGGGAGGTGGAAACTGCAGAATATGAAGTAGTTTATAGGAATACTGATGTGACTTTATATAATTTATCATGTCCCTACATTGTCTAAGCAATTTCTTCTGGTCAAAAATATGTTTTTCAATATTCTCTCTGAAGACTCACAATTTTAAGTTTAATCTGAATTCTTAGCATTTTCCCTATTACTTTCTTTAAGCTAGACAATAAATGAAGCTCTAATTTGTAGAATTTGCCAGTTTCTGAAATATAAATAGTTACACTGAATATTTAACAATAGGCTCTCATGAAATGATACAAGTTGGCTCCAGTGCATCTCTGCTCTAGATCTGTGTCTTCTAACATACTGAACCAGGAGTTGGGCTTGTCCTACTACTGATGATCATCTCTGCTTCAGAGACTCATTTTGCCTCCAATAACTTCTGCCTGAGGGATTTACTGGAACTCAATTTACCTAGCCAAGCCTTTTCTTTAGTTGCTGTGTGTTCACAGAGGCCCATATTTAGGGTTTTTTTTTTTTTTGAGATGGAGGAAAGTATATCCCATTTCCCAATCTCTCATGGGAAGAACAGAGAGAAGAAGACCTATTTGTTACATAAGAGAGGCTAAGGAAGAGAAGAAGTTAGAAGCTGTCACTCACTCTCTTTTCAACTGATATATCATCCCATTCCTCTGCTTCTGTTGTGGCACAGGGAGATACTAAGAAACCTAGAGTTTAATTTGGTTTACCAAAGTACCTAAGTCTTACATCATTAAGCCACAAATTTCCAAGGAAGTAGCCAAGGTAAAGGTTATACATTCCATGGGATACGCAGGGGTCCCCAAACTTTTTAAATAGGGGGCCAGTTCACTGTCCCTCAGACTGTTAGAGGGCTGGACTATAGTAAAAACAAAACCTTTGTTTTGTGGGCCTTAACTTCTTAGCCCTGGTTGAAGGGGATAAACATCCTCAGCTGCTGCATCTGGCCATAGTTTGAGGACCCCTGCTAGACAAACAATTTGACCTTCTCCTGATTATATATTTTTATTGCCATAAGCTAGAAAAGTGTCTGGCTCATATTAGGCACTTATTAAATTTTTTATGATAATATACAAGTGATTTGAGGCATCAAAATGGGAAGAAGAGAGAACTTGTGACAGATGGTCTCAAGTTTTTCATACTTAATACACATACATATGTGTGTGATAAATAAGACACTATGCTAGACATTATTACTTTCTTAAAATTTCCAGATTTTTTATCCTTTACCATATTCCAATCCTATTGGAACACACAGTCTTTTCTTTCTTGGTGAGTCTGATGCATGCAAAGCATTTCCTCATCCTCTTGACTATACAGTGGTCTCAAAGGAACATAACATGTATACATACATATGTTCTTCAGGAAGTGATTCTGCTAATGGCATCTTAAACACAAAGAACATATTAATACATTTCAAAATGCTCAAATCCTTCCATTTATCCTTATATGGTATCTCATTTCCTCTTAACTTGTGATATAGACTGCAAATTGTTTTCCTGGCCCTTGCCAATACCCTCTGAGTCATAATTCTCTCTTTGCTGTACAGTGTTCAAGAGGTGGATTGTATTTATTCTAGCTCTTGTCATCAGAACAGCAGTCCTCCTACAGAAAAAGAGCTGTTCCTAAAATGTTTTTGAGATTGCAGTTAAACAGTTGTTACTGGAATACACCTCATTTCCAGACTATCTAGAATAATTAACTTCATCAAAAGGAAATCTCAGTGGATTTTGGGAGTTTTAATTGGTCAAGGCAAGAGAAAAGCAAAAAAAGAATGAGTTTGAGTTTCCTAGATAATAATCATGGGATTCACCTGAAGAGTCATTAATTTTCAATTAAACAAAAAACTGAAGATGATTTTTCATTAAAAATTCTGAGGGAGGTAAATTATTGAATATAGGCATTGATATTGCTTTTAGTATCTGTGTTTTATACTCTTTGGTTATAGACTCATTTTTGAGTGGATAATTATGAGGCATGATATAGATGGATAAGAGGCAAATACTTTTCTTCTCTATGGAATACTTCTGAATAGGAATCACTTTCTCTTGCTATTTTTTATAAATTTTTCCAAATGCGCATTAATCTTTTATTCCCCTATATTTACATTGAATATATATTCTTCTCTTCAAACTTCCCTCAGTAGCAAGCAAAAAACAAAAACAAACAAAACCCCTAACCTCCTTCCATTTCCTTGTTTTTGCTGTTTAAAGATCTTGTAGTGGAAAAATCAGGGTAGTGGACTGTTCATCTTGGCTCTTAACTTGACCCTTAATGATTATTTCTGTACCAGGGCTCTGCAGCAGTTGTTTTGGTTGCTTAGAGACTCAGCGGTTTTACACTGGGGACATAAACATGCCCCTATTTGAATGTATCATGTGTTCTGTCAGACTGGAAAAAAAGCCATTTGATGGAGCATCAGTTCTAGCTAATGTGATATATTTCTGCATTCTGAGATTGTGATAATGTATACAAAGAACTATATAAATGTCAGCAGTTATTATTATTATTATCATTGCCATCAAAATCTGGGCATCATAGCAGCGATATTTGAATGTGGCAGAAAAAAATAAAATCATAGAATGTCAGAAATGGGGAGGAACCTTAATAATCATTTCATCTAAACATCCTTTTATTAGATGAGGAAAGTAAGGAATAGAGAAATTAAATGACCCTCATGTGAATAGTAACAGGAATCTAAGTTCAGTGATCTTTCCACATACCGTGAAACAAAAATTTTTTAAATATATCCGGCCCTAAATCTTGAGTAAATATGTGCTTAATGATTTATACTAATAATTCCACATTAAAAAAAAATAGTACCATCCTAACAAATTGCCCAACTTCCCTTTCCTTTCAAAGGGTTAAAAGGTATACAATGCATCTGTTGTTTTATTTAAAGAGCACATTCATATAACTTATGTCTTGAGTTTTTTTTTATCACTTCTTAAAGTAAATATATGCAAACTGTGGTATTCAAAACCCAGGATAAAAATTAATAACTTTCCTGAAAGTTTACTAGAAAGATGAGAAAAATTACAATTATATAGCCCTAATGTCGATTGTTCTTATCTAAATCTCAGCTTCTTAAACTGAGTTTCATGACCTCATATGGGGTCTCATAACTGAATGAGGAAGTTATGAAATTATGATATATTATCAGTAAATATTTGATTTGTTTACCTATTTTATATAATTATATACACAGGGTCACAAAAATTTCTCAGGCAAAAAGGGATCATAAGTGGGAAAAGTTTAAGAGGCCCTGATATAAATAATTATTTTCCCAGCTACTGAAATCATATCCACTACACGATAACTGACATTTTTTTCCTTCAGATGGATAAAGTGGCTTCCCTTTTTCATTATAATTTCATTTAATTTTTTAAAAATTTACATTGTAATGGTAACCTCTGTGATATGGCAAATCAAGTCTTGGCTCTGATGCTTAATAAATTATGGGACTCTGAACAAGCTACTTAACCCCTTAAACTTAACTTAAACCCAAGGCTCAGTTTCTTCATCCATAAAATGGAGATGATGATATTTGGTCTTCCTAGTTCATAAGGTTATTATTAAGAAAGCACTTTGCAAACATTAAAGTACTATAAAAATGTGAGCTATTGTTTCACATAATTTATTCACCATAGTCTATCCTGTGCGCTTTCATATCTAGATTAATTAATCAATAAACATTTGAAAATTCCTATCCATATATGCCAGATACTCTGCTAGGAGATGGTGATACTAAAATAACAGTGAAACAATTCCTGACCTTGAGGAGCTTATAATCTCCCTCCCAAGTCCAACCATAAATATAAATTTATATAAATTTGAGACAAAAATTATTCCCAGAAAATTACTTCCAGGGGTTCCACACTTCAAAGTCTCTTTTACTTCCTGTTTGCACTCTACGTGATTCCTCCTCTGACCCTTACATGAGGTAAAAGTGAAAAGGAAGTTATAACTGTTAACATAAGACAGAACCTTAGAACCACTGGTGATGGATGTAGAAGTGGGAAATAAAATGGAGGATGGACTATTATAAAAAATGAAAAAAGAGTAGGAAGACCATCCAACCCAATTCCAGGTTAAATCAAAGAATACTAGCAGAGGTAGTACAAAAGGATACTTATTTTCTTTCATAGTTGACTGAGGAACAAAGGAAAGGATAAGGCTGACTGTTTTTAAGCTTCCTAAAAGGAATAAATCAAATACAGAAATGTACTTTTTTCTGAATCTACAAGGTGATAACTATCTTTAGATACTAGAAGCTGTTATGATCTTTTTTTTTAAAAAGAAGTGTATATAAGACTATATCTTTTATTGAAAAAAAAAACAAGCTAAGCAATAGTGTTATTTTTAAAAGTGAATTTGTATACTTGCCACATGCTAAAATAAATATTTGAGATATTGATTTTTGAATCATGTAAATTTTCTAATAGTTTTTAATAATAGAAAATTAAATACTTGTACAGAGATAGAAGAGAGATGATACAGAATACTGTCTCTGGAATAAGAGGACCTACTTGGGTTCAGTTCCCAAGATACTGCCTGTGTGATCTGACCAAATCTCTTAACCTTAGCATTTTCATGTATCAAATAAAGGAATTGGATTAGACAGTCTTGAGGCCATCTCTAAGATTCAACTTTAGATGTAAAATCCTATGATCTTATAATATATTGGGTTATTCCATGAGTTGGGAGGACTCCCTATGGAGCATTTCAGGAAAGATGTGGCTAGAATTGCTTGTGATGGATGGGGATCCACTGTCTTGACAAAGCATCCACTATGATGAGATCCCAGCAGAAGTAGATGTTGTTCTCATCATTGTCTTTGTGGTTACTTATTTTAAATTTTCATGATATTTGAATATCTGGATTTCAAATTCAAGTTCAGTGAACATTAATGAGGTGCTTGCTGTATACATGCCAGGTATGCAATCATGTGGAGTAGTGAATCTAATTTCAGGATCAGGGATACTTGAAGTTCTTTCTCTGACATAAAACTGGCTATGTGATCTTGGGCAAATAACTTAAACTCTTCCTGCTCCAGACAGCTCTATGAGACCACAGATTGCAAAATAGCTCCACATGTGCATTGGAAGAAGGATTTTTTTATATGGGAAATTCACTAAACTAATCAAACAATTCCTGTTAAAATATATATACTATGCATTATAGAAGCTAGAAGAATGAATAAGGCTAAAATCCTCTATAAGGGGTTTAGAGACTGGTAGACTGGGAGAAAAACACATGATTAAGTGCCTATGAGAGAAAATGATATGAAAAGAAATTATTTCTAATAGGAGGGAGGTGACAACACAGCAAGATCATGAAAGATGGAAAGGATCTTATTTTATTTTTGAGAGTATGATTCAATCTCTATTCAAACACCTTCAGTTTCTTCTCTGAGTATGGATAGGATTTTTCATTCTAAGAAGTTCTTCAGAGTAGTCATGGATCATTGTACTCCAAGAATAGCAAAGTTATTTACAGCTGGTCATCCCAAAACATTGCTATTACATTGTATACAGTACATTTCACTTTGCTTGAGTTAATGGAGAACTTTCCAGATTTTTTTCCAAGAGCATCCTTTAAAACAACTATATTCCAGATAACCATACACACAATTTATTTAGCCATTCCCCAATTGGTGAGTGTCCCCTTAATTTCCAATTCTTTGCTCCAAGAAGAAAGCTGCTACAGATATTCTTGTACATATAGGTCCTTTGGAAAGAATTTTAGTAAGCAGAGATGGATGGTATGAGCAAAGGCACAGAGATTAGAAAAGCTTAGATCATTTTGGGGACCACTGAATAATTTGATATGCACAAAACACAGGAATAACAGCAACAAAGCAGAAAAGGCTTATTGGGGTCATATTAGTAGAACTTCCATGCCTCGCTATAAAATTTTCACTTTATTCAATAAGCAATAAGGAACTATACATGTTTTTTTTTTTTTTTTTGAACAGAGGAATACAATGGGCTCAGCTCTATGCTAGCCATTGTGGGAAACACAAGAGAAAAAAAAAAGATATAATCCTAACCTCAAGGAGCTTAGTCTTTTTTTGGAGAAATTATATATTTTGGAGAAATAGTATCTACAAATGAAACAATGTTTAAACAGTGATTCTTTCAATGTACTACTCTATTTTAATGGTTTTATGTTCCTGGATCTTGAATTCAAATATGAACTACTCAAATACCATACAAATTGAATGGTGGAAGAATGATGATAAAATGAGAGTATTTATACTTCAATTATAATTTACAGCTGAAGTGAATGGTAAAGAGAGTGAAGTACTAGGGGAAGCCCCCTAGCCAGACCACCCCTCCCACCATCATTTTCGTGATATATATGCCTATAATAAGACAAATCCTCTTATATTTGGCCTATAATACCTTGAATTGGCCTGTTATTTCCAACATAAGAATTTTTCATAATAAGACAGCAAAGAGGGACTTAGAGAATAAATTTTCTTTCCAGATGACAAGAGCAAAATACCCATGTGTCCTTATTAGCATATTAGTGACAGATTAGTTCATCACACTAATTGGTTTATATTATGAGACTTGGAGGGGTGAGATTCAGAAAGAACATGTTTAAATAGGAGAAAACCTGCTAAGATGCCTAAGATAAATAATGGGTTAAGGTGGCAGTATGGTATATATAGAGAAAAAGCATTGTTTCAGGAGTTAAAAGATCTGAATTCAAATTCCAGCACTGCCACTTACTAAGTAGATCTTGTACAAAATTATTTAACGACAAATACTCAACTTCTTTATTTGTACAAAGAGTATTGAAAAGTTGGATCACACAATCTCTAATAAATCCCTTCCAACTGTACTTTAGAGCAACAGGTAAATAGAAGATTTACAAAGTCTGAATTTTTACTGCAGGTTCAAAGAGATGACACATCCTCAATGACAATGCTAATGATGCTGAAGATGGGCATCTTATATTATAAGATGGTAATCTTAAGGTTTGCATTACATTTTACAAATCCAGTCGTGGTGTCAGTTGAAATAGATAGACAGACGAGGCTTCATAAACACTTTATAGAGAATACTCAACAGCAATCAAATATGGCCCCATCTACCACATTTTAAATCTAAAACAAACAACATTAACTCTTGTGTTTTGGGAACTTTTATAATAAACTTAGAATGGATATTTTTGTATGCTTCCTTTCCAAGTGAAGAATTCCTAGACTCCTCAGATCTGAGTTTATACAAACTAGATTCAATCTTGCATCATCTTTCAAAAATCTCTCTCTTGCCTCATTTTGTCCCTACTCAGTTCTCCTCTAGAGTACAGCTCATGAATACAGCTCATGTCTAGGTCTTTACCAAAAAAATATAAAAGGAAGTACTTGAGCTAACAATATAAATGTAGGATAGCCTTTATTTCACCTTGGAGAAAACACAAAACACAAAGATTTTGCACCTGAGATCACAGACAACCAAGACAATTCTCCTATGTCTGGTGAGAGGATGACCCAACCAATGAAAGATATCTTGACAATTGCTGTTTAGGATCTTGCCATATTGCTGTCAAATATTAACTGGCAAAAGAAATTCGGAATCCTTCAATTGGTTCGGGAAAACCCAGTCAAAGATGGGTAGATTTCACAAGCCGTTCCCTTTCTGTCTTTCACAGAATGCTAATTTCCAGTTTCCTATTTTGAAAGTCTTTTAAAAATCATTCCATTAAACATTAAAAGAAGTGAAATGTTGCCCTCTAGTGACATATAAAAGAACTGAAGTAAGATGAATAAAACCTATCTTGCTCAAAAACTAGCTACCTTGGCAAAGGTAGAGCTATAATTGTTTGTAAATGAGATTTGTAGGTAAAAAATCCAGGATACCTTTATCTGGAACCTTTTTGGTAATCCTAATTTAAAGCAAATTGAAGTGCTCTGTGTTTTTTTCCAGCAAATGTATGTTCATACATACATACATATAAGTATAGTTCTATACTTATGCCTATATTGCTTTTTTACAGACTTTCCCCTCTGAGAAGTTCAGATATATTTCAAAAACCTCATTTAATATATAGGTAGCTGATTCTCTCTTTCCTCTTCACCATTTAGAAAAAGAATCACTTCAGTATTGTTAGAGTGGCAATTATACATACCTTATTCTCCTGAGTCCAAAGCACTAGTTCATAGCGTCTGTTTATAGACAATTAGGATAGCTTTGAAAATTACAGATGGAATACACTTAAAAATAAAATGGAGGGATAGCTAGATGGTACAATGGATAAAGAACCAGCCCTGAAGTCAGGAAGACCTGATTTCAAATCTGGCCTCAGACACTTAACTCTTCCTAGCTGTGTGACTTAAGGCAAGTCACTTAACC
This sequence comes from Antechinus flavipes, assembly GCF_016432865.1. Taxonomy (NCBI): domain Eukaryota; kingdom Metazoa; phylum Chordata; class Mammalia; order Dasyuromorphia; family Dasyuridae; genus Antechinus; species Antechinus flavipes. The sequence continues at coordinate 427,781,122 of NC_067400.1, forward strand.
AATTGCCTCAGCAAAAAATAAATAAAATAAAATGGAACTTTGGATAAGAAAGATTAGAAGTTTCATGTGTACTTCTTTTCTACTGTTCCATAATGTATATGGATATGTTTATTTTATTTGGTGTTTGTAAAATCAGAATTAAAGAACAAAATAAAATAGAAAAATAGCCTGAGAGAAATGAATATTCTATTAAAAACTCTGTAGTTTGTTCTGGGTCCTATTCTCTTTTCTTTTTCCAATGAATTCTGAATGATAGCACATAAGCTACATGATACAGTACAATAGAAATGAAAGTGAAAAGTGTTAGTAAACTCCAAACTAAATGAGCATACTTGTGCCTGAAAAATATAAATGTTAATTCACTTCCATGATTTTCTTAGTAGTTCCTATTCACTCTCACAGACATTTTCAAAGACTTTTGGCTAGTGCATAAATATCACTTCCATTGCAAGGAAGAAATTTTAAGTATCTATGATATTAAAAACACTAGGTATCTTTAAAGTTGACTCCCATGCTCCAGTTAGCTCTTCAAGAAACTACATTCAATTCCTAGCTAATATAAAACTATGCATCCCCCTTTGAGCTAGCAATGTCACTCTTGGCTTTGCATACCAGAGATCATAAAAGAGAGGAAAGGATCCACATGTGCAAAAATATTTATAGCAGCTCTTTTTGTGGTGGCAAGGAATTAAAAATTGAGTGGGTGCCCATCAATTTGGGGAATGGCTGAATAAGTCATGATATGTGAATGGAATGGAATATTATTGTTCTATAAAAATAATGAGCAGGCTGATTTTAGAAAAACCTGGAAAGACATATATGAACTGATACTGAGTAAACTGAGCAGAACCAGGAGAACATTGTACACATTAACAGCAAGATTATGTGATGATTAACAATGATCTAGGACAATTCCAGTAGAGTTGGAATAGAAAATGCCATCCACATCCACAGAGAGAATAATTGAGACTGAATGTGGATCAAAGCATCCTTTTTCTTTGTTTGTTTTTCATGGTTTTTTTCTTTTTGTTCTGATTTTTAAAACTTATTTTATTAAAATAACAAGAAAAACATAAAAGGAAAACAAAATAAAACAAGACAAAACAGAACTTTATCATGTGTTCAGCAGAAGATCAGGGAAGATTCAAAATATATAATTATCAATTCAAGAAAGGATCTATAAGAGTAGAAGACATTATATTCATGAGCAACCATCTTTTCTTTACTTCTTCCTGGGTTGTCCTTTTATTCTCTGGTGTGCACTTTTTTTACTTTATTCTTTTCTCTCCCTTTCACCCTTCATGTCCCCCCTAGAAGGCTGTAGTTAAGAATTTATGTATACATATGTAGATATATACATACACACATACATACATACATCTGTCCTCCCTCATATCTTTCCTATCCCTGCTCTTTTCTTTAATTCTGCTTTTTAACTTGTCTTGCTATGACTTAACCTCTTCCCATACATAGATCCCTCTCTTGTCTTCTTCCACCATTCTTTGTTTTCCTCTCTACTATCCCTCTTCCCTTATTTCTTTATAGATTTTGGAGGGTGCTATACCTTTCATGGCATATATGTCATGTTGTCTATTTAACCCATTCCCAATGTGAGTAAATTTTCAGAACTATGAGCCCTCTTCCCTCCTCTAATATTGCTGTGTCTATTCTTTCTCTGTACTTCATTTGTATAACATCAACTCTGACCAACTCTTTCAACCTAAGCAACTACTAATATCAATCTTAAACATATGCTATATATTTCCATGAGAAAAAAATAAAGAATTTGCTCAGGTTAAGTTCCTTAAATTGATCTTTGGTATTGGCTCTTATATGTTAATTTTTCTATTGAGTTTGGGTTTGGTTGAAAAAAAGTTCTGAAAATCTGCAAGTTACATTGAATGCCATTTTTTTCATCAATATTATGGCAAAATTTGTTGGAAATGTTGTCTTTGGCCTTAGGCCCAGATCTTTTGATCATCAGTATGATTCCAGGATTTGCAGTCTTTTATTGTGCCTGTTGATAAATCCTGTACAATTCTTTGTTCTGATTTTTTTCACAACATTACCAATATGGAAATCTGTTTAAAATGCTTATACATGTATAACCTATATCAGAATATTTGCTGTTTTGAGGAAGAAAATAAAAATTTAAAATTAAAAATCTATAAAAATGAATATTGAAAACTATCTTTACATAGAATTGGAAAAATAAAATACTACTGAAATAGAAAAAAAAATCCTAACCAGCTATCAAACTCAGTGTCCCAAGTAGAGATTTTTTTGTATTCTAGCAGGTGTGTGATCTCTCCAGGCTTCTTACTTAATCAGATGCTTACTTTCTTCTTTCATTGTCACCAGAGAGTCCTGAAAGTCAGTGGGAGAGAGAAAATTCTTCAATTCAGAACCACAGAATCACCAGAAGAGAGTTACATGCGTCTTTTTTGAAATCCAGCCAGAACTAAACAACTTAGCCTCTGATAGGTATCCTTGAGGATAGACCTAAACCTTTTATATCTTTTTGTCACTTAAAAAAATTTCCAGGAAAATAGAGATAGTTGCTGCTCAGAGGATGGTTGTTGCCTAGAAGGTTATGTATTATTTGTGATTTTAAAAATTCTGGATAGGCTGATAAAAAACCCAGTGACACATTAACTAACCAACAACTAATATGTTTAGATGACAGAACTAAGATTTACAAAAGATATCAGCCAGAAACAATGGGCTAAATGCAACACTGGGAAATTAATAGGGATTTAATAACCAAGCCAATTTTAATAATATTAACTTCATAAGTAAAGGATAGAAGAAACATTTCTAAATGGTAATCATACAAAAATAATTATGGATTTTTGGTTGATTGAAAATAATTTAATCTCTCTGGGCTTCAGTTATCTGTAAAATGAGAAGAATTGGACTATATGAGTCAACTGTGGAATCTTGATGCCCCCTCCAAAAAAAGGAACTACAGACTTAGGCAAAATTTAATTTAATCAAGAAAATATTCATTAAAAACATAGTGGTGCAGATTACTGAGATAGATGCTAAAAGAGACATAAAGTTTAGATAAAACAAAGTGCTTGCCCTCACAAGCCATATAATCTTTTGGATAATTAATAGAAGTGCTGTGTCCAGAAACAATAAACAAAAGCAAAACTAATGTGGTCTGGTTAGATCACATCTGGATATAATGTTTCACAATTTAAATGGTCCAAAACTCACTCAGACAATGAATGGCTACTAGAATGGTTTGGGATACTGAAAACATGTTACATGAGGAATTTCTAAAGGAAAGAGTAATGTTTAGCCAGAAAGAGAAAAAAAATTAAGGAAGATAAAATAGTTGTTTTTAATGTTTAAAGGGCTGTCTTGTGAAAGAGATATTAAGACATATTTTGTAGAACCCCTGAAGACAACATCTGTGTGAATGCATGGAAACCAACTTTTAGCTCAATATAAGGGGAAAAAAACCTTTCTAATAAGTAGAACTATCAAGAATTGGAATAGGTTGCTTCACAAATAAGCTCTCTGTCAATTGTATTGTCATAAAAGATGGCTAACCACTTGTAAAACTTATTTTTTAGTGAAATTCCTGTAAGTGATAGAGATTGGACTAAATGACCATGACACCCCTTCCCACTATGAGATCCTCTGATTCTCCAGTTGGCCTATTCCTACTCTTCTGCTTTAGACCAACTATTTTTTCATCAGCTCCTTGCAACTTGTTTTTCACCCCCATCACTTAGTTAAAACTACCCTAAAAGAGCACCTAAGAGCCACCTAACTGCCAAGTCTAATATTCTTTTTTCCATTTGACTTTTCTTTGGCATTTAACAAGGTTGATCATACTGTCTTTTGTGAAAGTAGAATCCCTTGACTTCTATTGAATTTCCTCTTTATCTCCACTTACCTAATTAGGCCTTTATTCCTCTTGACTGTCTTTTCCCCTCTCCTTTAATAAAGGTAAACAAAAGAAGAATCCATCAAACCACTGCTCTTTGCCTGCTATACTCTTTCTTTCTAAAACCTCATCCACTCTCACAATTTCAACTATCGTGTCTATTAGGTGATATTTAAGTATCTCTCAAATCAACAACTCTAATGTTTCTTCAAATATAAAATGAAAGAGTTAGACTAGAGGATTTTAATGATTCTTTCTAACCCTCATGTGAGTTGTCTTCTGAATTCCATGCCGTATTTACATCTATTTGCTAGATAATGTTTTAATATGCTATTATCATATGTTCACCACATCTAAAACCAAATGCATAGAATTTCCATGTTTGAATAAGGATCATCTCATTTAATAGATAAGAAAACTGACCTATAGAAGAGATAAGTAACTGCCCCATGGTAAATGATGAAGGCAGTAATAATAAGTAGTATTTATACAGCATCTATCATGTGCCAGACATTATGTTAAGGGCCTTACAAATATCTCATTTGATTTTCATCATGGAGAATAGATTGCTATATGATACCAGTTTTGCAGTTGAAGGAACTGAGGCAGATAGAGATTAAATAAATTTGAATGTGAGTCTTAAAAAGCTATCGCTGTCACTAATCATTTACTAACTAGTTACTAGCTGCTGCCAGATGGCCTGTAGATACAGAAAGCATCAGGTGACTTCCTTCCCCAGGAACATCAAGAAACTTTGAAAGAGCACATGACTTTTGGGCACATTACTTTTTAAGGTTTTAAAGCAAGTATAATCTGAAACCATGATAGTGCAGTCAGGCCAAAAACACACTATATTTAAAATTAGCCCCTGGTTCTGCCACTTTATGCCTGACGATGGGCAAATCACTAATGATTATTTGTCTCAATTTTTTCATCTGCAAAATGAGACTATTACACTGCCTATTTCAAAACATGTTGTGAGAAATGCACTTTGTATTCTATGAAGCATTATTTAAATGTAAGTTACAAAATGGTATAATAAAGAAAAAGTCAGTCTTGTCAGATTGAACTAGATTCAAGTCCAAAATCTAACTCTTGCTGGCTATGTGACTCTAGGAAAATCAGTGTCTCCAGAAAGTTATCTAGAATTGTAAATTGTAGAGATGGTGTTAATCTACACTGATGGAGAAAGAACCTACCTGGGATTTTCTTATGCCAAAGAAATTACTGATCTGATTTTAAAAATAAAGGTTTTTTTTTTTCTCACTGTAACAAAACTGTGGTCTTCCATTCTCTTGAATACCTTTAACAAAAGAGAACCAATTACTTCCTGAAGAAGCCCAATCCATTTGAGATAGATCTAATTGTCAAGAGGTTTTTCCTTACATCAAGAATAATTTTAACTACCATTAATTCTGGTTCTGTCCTCCAGGGCCAAACAATAATTCTCCCGTAAGATTGCTTGAAGTCAGCTAAGATTATGTGTTCTCTGAATCTTTTGTAAGCTAAATTTTCTTATATGGCATGCTTCAAGGCCTTTTACCATCTCGATTACTCTTCTCTACATGCTTTCTAGTTTCTCAATGTCTTTCTTAAACAGTGTCATCCAGAACAGAACAAAATACTCCAGATATGGTCAGACAAATTTTAACTTCCAGATTCCTGCACACTAAGGCAGGATAATGCAGTGAAATAAATGTCAACTATGAAATCAGAAGTCATGGTTTCAAATCCTGTCTCTGATACTACCTGTGGGATCTTGAGAAAGTCACTCTCTGGACTTATCTGTAAAATCAGGGCATTGTACTAGTACTAATTGTATTAGTCCTAGACCTCAGTTGGGATTCCTTTTGGTTTTCTACCAATGGTCCTATGATCTTTTTTTAATGTAACCCAATGCAAAATTAACTTTTTTGATTTACTGCCATATCTCATTTTAAAATCATATTCAATTGACAATTTACTAAAGTCCACACATCTTTTTTAGACAAACTACTGTCCTCAGCTTATACAAGTAAAAATTGATTTTTTTTAGTTTTACCCTTATTAAATTTCAATTTTGACAAAAATTTATTAAGTACATAGTATTTTCAAAGCATCATGCTGAGTTGTGATAGAAAAAAACACAGCAACAACAAGATTATGTGATGATCAACTGTGATGAACTTGGCTGTTTTCAACAATGAGGTGATTCAGGGCAATTCTGTTAGTCTTGTGAGAGCTATTCCCATCCAGACAAAGGATTATGGGGACTGAATGTGTTGTTGCTGTTGTTTTCTTGCTTGTTTATTTTCTTTCTCATTTTTTCCCTTTTGATCTGATTTTTCTTGTGCAGCATGATAAATGTGGATATATGTTTAGAAGAATTGCACATGTTTAACCTATATTGGATTACTTGCTATTTAGGGAAGGAAGTAGGAGGGAGGGAGGGAGAATTTGGAACACAAAGTCTTGCAAGGGTGAATGTTGAAAACTATCTTTGCATGTGTTTTTGTGTATTTATATGATTTTGAAAAATAAAAGGCTATTTTAAAAAAAAAGATAGAAAGAAAAATAGTCCCTGCCTTCAAAGAACTTTCATTTTATTGGAGAACTGGGAGAAAGCTACAGCATATCCACAGAGAAGTCAATACAAGTCAAATTGAGGAGGAATATCCATTAACATCAGGCTATGTAGTTTACTATTCCTCAGTTATTTAGGCTAGGGAGCCTTCCTGTTCCTATTGTATTATTACGCATGAAAGATTAACTCTATGTTAGAAACTCAGAGTCATTGAACTGGAAGGGACCTTCCAGCTTATCTAGTCCAGTGCTCTCATTTTATGGATGAGGAAGCTGAGACCCAAATAGTTTAAAGTGACTTGCCCAAAGGATACAGGGTTGGTGAATAACAGGCGTCACTAGAACCAGTCTTTCTTTCTGGGGCTTTTTCCAATAAAACACACAAGTCTCATCTATTTCTTTTTTTTTTTTTAAATAAGGCTGTTTTCAGTCTTCCTTGAGGATTAAAAAAAAAAAAAGAATGAAGGGACATTCCATATGAGAAAGGATTTAAGTTGCGCAAAATTTACTGACAGTTGCTGAAGATATTAACAAAGGACCAGGTTTTAAAAAATGATATAATCGAATGAACACTGAATCAAGAGGCAGAGAACCTAAATTTGTATCCCAGTTCTGCTACCTACTGCCTCTGTCTCTCTGTACCTCCATTACCTCATTGATAAAACGATGGGGGCCAGACTATATAACCTTTTTTAGTCCTTCCCAGTGTCACATCTATAATGCTAAGAGTTTTGGACTATTTGTTGCTCATTCTTTCTTCATGGAAGGGACAAGATAGATGCTTTCAAATGCTCATTTATTTGTAATAGTCTATTACAGAGAGTTCTTAGCCTGTGCACATAAATTTGTTTTTTAAAACAATTTAATATTATAATTAGTTTCCTTTGTAATTCTATACATCTCATTTTAGCATTTAAAAACGTTAATATGAGAGGACCATAGACTTCACCTGACTGCCTAAGGATCCCATAGTCCCCACTTTTCATAGTACTATTACTGGCTAACATTTATATAGCATCCTTCACCATCTCTGCACAAGCATTGTGACAAGTACTTTACAGTTTTTATGTCTTTAATCTTTACAATCACTCTAGAAGTAGGTGTTATTTTTATGCTCATTTAACAGATGAGGGCACTGAGACAAATAGAGGTTGACTTTCTCAGGATCACACATCTAATAAGTATCTGGGATAGAGTTTGAACTCAGATTTTCCTAATTCCAGGCAGAGAGCTCCCTATTGACTCAAACCTTCTCCCTGGGGCTTTATAAAGGACTTTTACCTTTACAACATTCTTTATATTTTCTCATTTGATCTTCACAATAGTCCTGTGAGTAGGTGCAATGATTGTGCAACATTTTACCAACACAGCTAAGTGACATAATGCATAGAGTGCTGGGCCTGGAATTAGGAAGATCTGAGTTCCAATCCTGCATCTATGTGACATGGGCAACTCATTTAAGCCTATTTTCTCAATTTCCTCATCTATAAAATAAGCTGGAAAAGGAAATGCAAACCACCCCAGGATTGCTTCCCAGAAAAACCCAAATGGGGTTATGAAGAGTCAAATGTAACTAACAACAAAATCATACAGATAAGGAAATTAAGGCTCAGAAAGGATCATCTACTTTTCTAGAGTTATATAAGGTATGTGTTTGGCACAGAATTTGGCCAAGGTCATGGGGATTTCGTGCCCTGAAGGCTTACTCAAGGATAAGAATAACTCTAAAAGATCCTTGGGGGATGGAGGGTAGTGGAGAGAAGAGGAAAAATAGTATATGACTCTAACCCTATCTCCTTCCATTTAAATAAAACAATCAAAAAGTCAGAGTGTCCTGGATGAAAAACAGCACAGATTGAACAGAAGAGAATGGATACAAACAAAAAAACCTAATAAATATTTATGTGCTTGGTGTGTGGGAGGCGTTGCCTGAAGTGTTTCCCACAAAGCCTTGATGATGGAGCCAGAAAAGAACTGTTGCAAAAAATATATTGAGAAAGAAGCTTTTAAATAGTATGGTGGGCAGCTGGGCAGCTGGGGGGGGGTAGAAGGAGGGAGGGAGGAATGAGTAATGCTGTCTATAGTGCTTTAGGAGCCCCGTAGAAGAATCAGCTTGAAATCTTCAGTCTCTCCATGTAATTGCTGCTTGCTAAAGAAAAATCAGAAAAAATCAGGTCAGACATCAGAAAGGCTACAAGTAAATACCCTTGTTCCACGCAGCCCCTACCTTTTGCCAAACATCAGTCTGTACCTATATTCACTTATTTCATGGATATTCCACCTAATTAGGACAAGTGAAGCTTCCCTTCATCATTTTGAAAAATAAATGTTTCTTCATGTTCCATATTGTGTCCATGAGACCTGTGGTATACTAAGGCTGTATTCATAAAAACTGTCCTAATATTAATTATTTAGGTAGAAATGCAGATTTTGTTACCTATAAAAGCTAGGCCTAACCTTTATTTCAAAGATTTTCTAGAGTTTCTGGAGTGTGGGCAAAAGCTAGACAATCAGTTAATAAAGTTCTGAGCCTGGACTCAGGAAAATCTGAGTTCAAATTTGGCTTCAGATACTAGCTGGGTGATTGGGGCAAGTCATTTAACCTGTTTGCCTCATTTTCTTCAACTGTAAAATGTGGATAATAATAGCATGTACCTCACAATATAGTTGGGAAGAATAAATGAAATATTTATAAAACTTTAGTACAGGGGCTAAAGCCAAGATGGCAAAGTAAAACCAATATGCTGCTTGAGTGCTCTGTTTTCCTGGAAAACCACATGAAACCAAGCCTCTGAACAGAGTCTGACAGAATGAAACCCCTCTCCATCTCAAGATTGGAAAACTTCAAGAAAGGTGTGTTTCTGGGGTGAAAAGGGTGTTCAGCTCAGCTCAGTCAGACTGTCAAAGCTGGTGTCTTAATCACAGCAAATCAGCAGCTAGGGCTCTTAGTCCTGGCTCAGTAGAAGAGCAAGTAAGGAAGGAAACCTTCAGTTCCAGCTCAGAAGTCAAATCCTGGGAAAACAGGCTGTTTCTTGGGAAAAAATAAAAACAGACAAAATTACCTCCTGCAAACACAAGGGCCCCTGTGTTCAAAGTCAAGGCTCAGAGTTCCAAAGGAGGCTTGGGCAGTGCTCCCTTTAACCATAGGAGCAGAGCTCAATCAAAAAAGTAAAAAGAAAATAAAAGAGGAAATACCAAAAGAAAAGGAAAGAAAATGAGCAAGAAATAGAAAAGAACCTTGACCATAGAAAGCTACTATGATGATAGGGAAGATCAAAATACCAACTCAGACTAGGACAAAATGTCCACAAAAATCTCCAAGAGTGATATGAATTGGTCTCAAGCCCAAAGAGACTTCTTGGAAGTGCTCATAAAAGACTTTAAAAGGCAAATAAGAGAAGTATGAGAAAAGAAATAAAGGAATGCAAGATAGAGTCAACAGCTTGGAAAAGGAAGGAAAAAACTGACCGAAGAAAACAACTCCTTAAAAAATACAATTGGTCAAATGCAAAAAAAAAAAAAAAATCCACTAAAAAAAAAACACCACCTTCAAAAGTAGAATTAACCAAATGGATAAAGAGATACAAAACTAATTGAAGAAAATCACACATTAAGAGCTAAAACAGGACAAATGGAATCTAATGATTTTGTGAGACAGCAAAAATCAGTCAAACAAACTAAAAAGAAAGAAAAAAATGGAAGAAAATGTGAAATACTTCCTTGGAAAAACAGCTGACCTGGAAAATAAATCCAGAAGAGACAATTTAAAAATTATTGACCTACCTGAAGGCCATGGCCAAAAAAAAAAAAAAAAGCTTGGGTAGCATTCTTCAAGAGATCATTAAGGAAAACTGCCCTGATAGTCTATAAACAGAGGGGGAAATACTTCTTGAAAGAATCTGTCGATCGCCTTCAGAAAGATACCTCAAGGAAAATCCCAAGGAGCATTGTTTCAAAACTCCAGAACTACAGTCTCAAGGGAAAAAAAATACTACAAACTGCCAGACAAAAACAATTATCAAGGAACAATTACCCAAGGTACTGGCAGCTTCTACAATAAAGGATCAGAGGGCTTGGAATTCCAGAAGATAAAGGATCTAGGGTTATAATCAAGAATTAACTACCCAGCAAAACTCAGCATCATTTTTCAGGGGAGACAATGGATCTTCAATGAAGTAAAAGACTTTCAATCATTTATACAAAAAAAAAAATTAGAACTAAACAGAAAATTTTATCTACAAACACAGATTAATTTACAAACAAACTTCAAGAGAAGCATAGAAAGCTAAACAGGGAAAATACATATATTGTGTAATGGTTAAACTGCTTATATCTCTAGATGGAAAATTGATATCTGTAACTCTTGAGAACCACATCTGTCACTGGGGAAGACAGAGAGGGGCATAACATGGATGAAAGGTATAGTTGTGAATGGGCTTTGGTGAGATGATATTAAAATTTAAAAAGACATTAAGGGGTGGGGGGAAAAAAGCTTTAGTACAATACTTAGCTCAATAGTAGACACAATAAATGCTTGTATCTTTCCTTCCCTTCCTTCTAGATTGTGCATCTTTGTCCTGAAAACTTTCTTTTTCCTTTTTAAAAATTTGCTCAGGGGAAAAGAGATAGTAGAAGAAGCAAATCAGAATAAAAGAAAAATAAAGAATATATAAGGAATGGTTCTCTAGGAAGGATCAAGGGTAGGTATATCCTTTGGATTAATATAAGATTTGGATACTATAAAAATCAGTAAAACTTTGCTTAATGTTTGTTGATTGAAAGATTGATAAAACTAAATTCTGCACTATTGTAGAAAAGCTTCTGCTTTGGATTTCAAAAGGAAAAGAATTAACATTTAAATTAAGAGTAATAAAAACACAACAAAAAAGTATTCCTAGGACCAGAAAAAGATACACCTTTTTGGAAGGTATTTACTTGAACTCCAGAGAGCTCTTTTCTAGACACTTCTTGGGAATGCAAGCATTCAAATATTAGGCAATATTTATTGTCCTGCACTATGAGGATGAATGAGGATAAGTGACTTTTTTAATTTTTCAAGAAAGATATAGGCCAAACACTTGTAATAAAATTCTGAGATAAGATTTAAAATGTTCTGGAAAGATGCTGAGGGATAGCTATGGTGATATATTGAAAATCTATATATATATTGGAGTCCAAGGGAAAAGTTGATTTTCTGTAGGTTCTGGGATTATAGTCCTTTCCTTCAACTTTCCTGCCT